>NC_067481.1:54033146-54388646 GCF_947179515.1 Apodemus sylvaticus
AGTTTCAGGATATCCAGAGCTATATACGAGGACCCTGCCCCAAAACCAAAACAAAACGTTGAGAAAATCCTACAGTGGACAACTTCCATACACATTACCTAGATTTTGTAATACTTGATTTGCAGTTTTTGTGGTGTTGTTGTTGTTGTTTTTAGGTCTCCCCAGCCCCAGGCAGTGGTTTGTTTTTTTGTTTGTTTGTTTATTTGTTTGTTTGTTTGTTTGTTTAAGTCTTGGCTGTCCTGGAACTCACAAAGATCTGAGTGCCTCTGCCTCCCAAGTGCTGGGATTAAAAGTGTACATTACCTCCTCCTGGCTCTTGAGTTCCATATTTTATTGTTATTTTTTCTTTCCAGGTAAACAAACAATTAATTAAATCTCAAGTGTACATAAGCCAGTTTTCAGACAGCTTATCAGCTTGCCTTCAGCTATACTTTTCATGTGAAGATTTTTTTTAAAAATTATTTATTTTATGCACACACACACACACACACTGTAGCTGTCTTCAGACATACCAGAAGAGGGCATCTGGTCCCATTACAGATGGTTGTGAGCATCATGTGGTTACTGGGAATTGAACTTAGGTCCTCTGGAGGAGCAATCAGTGAACTTAACCGCTGAGCCATCTCTCCAGCCCTGTATTTTTCTTCTGAAAGAAAATACATGTGCAGGGTGTGGTGATGCCATACCTTTAGTCCTAACACTCATGAGGCAGAGGAAGGCAATCTCTGTAAATTGGGGGCCAACCTGGTCAACAGAGCTAGTTCTAGGATGGCCAGGGCTACACAAAGAAACCCTGTCTCAAAACAGCAAAACCCCAGACATGTTCCTCATTAGTTTACCTGGTATCAGTGGTAAACTCAGTCTTTCAGGCTACAGAGACTACATTGTTTTCTTCAATCCTCTCAGATACCCTGGGCCTTTTACTCTGAAGAGAGTCCCAAAAGGCTATAGTTGAAGGGTGAAGTACATCTAGAGTCCCATGCAGTGTAGCACACCTGTTTGCCCTCGTGCAAGCATCTGGTGGTTTGTGAACTTCCTTGTCCCCGTCTGTCCCTCCACCACTGTCTTCCTCCCCCAGCCTTCAGCTGCCCTGCCCCAACTCCGTTTTGCATAATACTGGGGCCTCACCTCATCCATGCTAGGCAAGAACTCTGCCACTGAGCTATATACATAGCTGTTCAACTGTCCCCTGGATGCTACCCACACCCTTCCCTCTGCTGGGGTCAGAATGTAATACTCAAATAGGGAATTCTAGCAGTGAAGAGACCCAACAAAGCAAATCACTCTGAGTTTCCTCCACCTTTCTCTGTGACAGCTGACCATAAAGGAATTCTACGACATCACCTGAAATGGGGGCATAATAAAAACTTTCATGCTATAGCAGTTCTGGCTAGGACAAGGAGGCCAAAAAGAATCTGACAAAGTCTCACTGGCCCCCTCCCTGCTTTACCCTGGGGTGAAGTTGGCGGACTGAAAATTTAATAAATGCTACATCCCAGTGCCTTCCTGGTTCCTACCACACTAATCAGAACTCTTTATGCCCAGCTATACTTCTATACATCTGTCCTCTGTCCCAATCCAGTCTAGCACAATATAACTCTCCCTGTACTTTATTCTGAAGGTTCCTGTGTCCCATAAAACTGAATTTGTTGTGCTTTTCTCTTATTAATCTGCCTCTTTTTCCTTGAGAGTGGAGAGGTGGTGGGTTGTGTGCCTGTGTGTGTGTGTGTGTGTGTGTGTGTGTGATAGCCATACATTGCAGATACATGAGAAAAATACTTCTACAGCTATTCTAGTAGCTGATCTTTTGTTCTCTCTCCAGAGTGTGGAACCGGTCATAAGAAGAGTTTCCACCACCAAAAACTTTTGCCTCAAGGCAGTACCCAGATCCCCGAGGCCACAGAGGAGATACCTCCAGACACAAGCACCCCTGCCCAGATTCAGAGCACCCAGAAGTCCACTCTTCCATCTGGAACACTGTCCTTGAACAAAGAGCTCACCCAGCACTTGGAGACGACCATTCTCCCTTTGGGCTTTAGTCTGGAAGCTAGGCCTGAGGCTGAGGCAAATGAGAAACAGCAAAAAGAACCAGGAGCTGGAGCTGGCACAGCAGCCTTGGTACCCGTGCTGTCCCTCCTGGGCATTGTCTTCCTCCTCACAGCAGCCATGGTCTATGTGCTGTGCAAAAGGAGAGTGACTCGGCAGAGCTCTGCAGGTAACAGGGAGCCTTCCTGGGAAGGCGGTCAGCTCCGTGGGCTGTAAGGGAGGAGTCAGCCAGAATGGACTAGGCCTTAATGTTACTAACATCTAGGAATGTGATTCCCCAATTCGGCTCCTGTCCTGCCTCAGGTCTCTGTCATCTCAGAGACCATCTCCCACTGTCTTTATCCTTTCCAGGCTTGCTCCTCTATTACACACCTGTTGAACCAAGACCCAGATGCTAGCATCTGCCGCAAGCATGGAAGCTCGTGAGAGACGACCTGGGAGAGCTGGCAGACAGGGTGGCATCCATCAGTGAACTGAACCTGAGCTCATTCTTCTGCATGCTGTTTTGAGACAAAGTACCCATATATAATCTAGGACATCTTTGAACTACTGATCCTTAGCCTCTGCCTCTTAGATCCTGGGATTCATGACACATGCTACCACACCTGCCCCCATTCACTGTCATAAATAAGGTATGAGTTTCCAGGTTTTGTTTTGTTTAGCCAGGATCTTATTGAGTCCAAGGCAGCTTCAAATTCCCTATGTATATGACTACATATCTCTAGGTCTCCTGCCTCTGCTCTGTGCTGGGATTACACACCCACTAAACACGTTTTTTTAGCGGTTTGTTTTATTTTGGTTTTTTAGATTTGTTTTTTTTCCTGAGACAGGGTTTCTCTGTATAGCCCTGGCTATCCTGGAACTCACTCTGTAGACCAGGCTGGCCTCAAACTCAGAAATCCACCTGCCACTGCCTCCCAGAGTGCCGGGATTACAGGCGTGCGCCACCACCGCCCGGCTTGTTTTGTTTCACTATTCAGCCCTGACAGTCCTAGAACTCAGAAAGATCTGCCTGCCTCCACAGTGTTGGGATTAAAGGGCTGGCCTTGGGAAACACTCTTTACAACTAATAAAACAGGAATAGCTCCACTGCTCTTAGCCTTTCTCTGCCTCTGATAACATGTAACACTCTCAAGTGTGTGGTCCCAAAGTGCAGCCCTGAGGTAGAGTGTCTGCCTAGCATGTGTGAAGGTCTAGGTTCACCGGGCCGACTACCAGATTAATTTTAAAAAGTGTCTGCTTTCTACATTGTATAACAATAAACTGGGCAAATTCTATGTTTTTACCTGTAATACTAAAGATTACTTTTAGAATTATTGGCAGAGGGCTGGAGAGATAACTCAGTGGGTTAGAGTAATTGTTCTAGACTCTGGAGGACTCACATGGTGGCTCACATCCACCTGCAACTCTGGTTCCTGTGGATTTGACACCCTCCTCTGACCTCCACAGACACCAGGTGTGTACAGGGTGCATATATACACACAACAACAGAACCATTGTTTACACACATAAAATAAATCTAGGCGAGATGGTTTTTTAGCATCACTGATTTCTGCAGACCCTGGTCTTTGTCCCCTCAAGAGCTGCTGATGGTGTCCCCTGGCCACACATCTCTCCAGACTCCATCAGCTGTTCTCCAATCCAATCCCACACTGAAAGCCTGGGCTTTCTCATCCTCCCCTGCCCCCTGGCCTCCCCCCAGCCACTACGCTGATGCTGTCTTGGATACACCAGAGAGAGAGAGACAGACAGACAGACAGACTGAGCTTTATTTAAAAAAATACAGCTTTTATTACTGAAACACTTAGTTCCTGTTTTGTTTCTTCCAACGAGGAACATAACTTCTCTTTTTGAAGGCGGGTCCGTCTATGTACCTAACCCAGGTCGGTCTCACACCACAGCAATCTTCCCACCTCTACTCTCCGAGAGAACCTGGGTTACAGGTGTCAGCCACTGTGCTGTGCTTATAAGAACACATTTATTTTTATTGAGCCAAGTCTTCTGAAAGCCCAGGGCAGGTCCACTTGAGGAAGTGGGTTGGAAGTTGACCTCTGACTCCTGTCCGAGCTTGCACAGTGGAAAACAGAGCCGTCTTGCTGGAGGAGCCAGAAGAGATCTGTGTGTACACTCGGGCTTTGGATTTTCCAGTTCTACTTCCTGCCTTGTGGTTCTTGTCTGCCCTGACCAGTAGAGCATGTGTATTACTCTGCTCCTGGCCTCCTGGTCTCTGGTGCAGGCCACACTCTGGACCATCCTGACTCAGTTCTCCAGCATCTGTTCACAGGTTTTTGCCACATCACTAATCTTGAGGCGGGCGTAGTCTACTCGCTTTAGAGCCATTTGACAGTCCTTCCTGGAAGAGTAGCTGGAGCCCTCATGCGGCTGCCCTGTGGCCACCTACAAGACAGATCAGTCAATGGAGTACAGTACTGCCTCTTCACCATCCACAACTGGGCAGTATTATTTCTCTGGTCTCATATATTTCCCAAGTTTGATCTACATTAACTGTCTGGTAACTCAGTATTCTAAGGCGAAAGTCTTAACCTGTGTGAACCTTATCTATGAAACGGGCTATATCGAGTACTTCCTAGAGTTTTAGGATAAGACACTGCAGAGTACCCAGCACACCACAAATGTTAGTAAACCGTGGTAGCTGGAGTCAGGACTCTGGAAGCCGCTTAGCGTTGCCCCTTTTCTTAGTCCTTAGCATATGTGGCCTCACACATGGGAACAAAGTTCAGTAGCTTCGGTTTTATTTATTTATGTATTTTGTTCAGTACCGAGGTGTCTTTATGGTAGGCGAGTGCTGTAACAGAGCTCCAGTCCTCTTTTTGACCTACTGGGTCCGAATTGCCCAGACAAGTTTTGAATTCGTGATCCTCCGGCCTCAGCCGCTTAAAGTAGCTGGGAATGCAGGCCCGTGCTAGTTGATCTGCCTAGGGTATTGTTTATACACCCTAGACATTTTTAATCCTTCGCTTTTAGAAGATTAAACCAGCCCTGAAATGAACGTGCCTACTGCTACTGCATAAGAGGCAGAGTCTTACCCAGCTAACATTCACGGAGTCCCTAAGGCTAGGGCGGTGGGGCAGAGCTAGGGTCCCCACCCAGCACCTCCTAAACACACCCACCTGGGTGAGGTAACGGATCTGAGCCGAAAGCTCCGCCTCCACGTGCTGCACAGAAGCGGTGAAGGCTGCCGCCTGCCGGTCTAGGAGCCGCTCGTTAGTTTTTTCCTTGGACAGTTCCAGGATCGCCGTTCCTGCCGGGGCGGGGAGAGGGCGGTGTTAGACCCAGGCTGCAGACTTAGCCCCGCCCTAAGCCTAGCCTTCAGGGTCCCGCCCCAACTGCGAGCAGAGTCGGGGGCTGGTGTTCTCCCCATGCCGTCCGCTCCTCGCTTCCCGAACCTGCGTTCTGGAGGATGGCGCCGATTTCGCGCTCGATGTCCTCCAGGGCGCGCAGCCGCTCGTTCGCCAGGCTGTAGGTAGCCATCGTTCCAGTGGAAAGCCCCGCAAGCCGTCTTTTGAGAGGTGCGGCGCCAAGGCCCGGAAATGCCTGTTAATGTGCGCCTGCGCAGAGGACACTACAGCTGCTAACACTACAATCCCCAGGATGCTCAGCGCGGCCTCGCCCTTCCGAGTCTACCTGGTCTAGTTGGCCAGGACTCTAATGCCGGGCCAGAATGATGGGGTGTATTGGGGGGTGTGTGTGTGTGTGTGTAAAGAGGCAGTTATTGACTTTTATTTTCTCACAGGATCTCAGTATAGACCAAAGTGGCCTGGAATTTATAGAGATCCTCTGGTGTAATAGTCTGTCAAAACTGAAGATAGTCTAAAGAGACACTTGTATCTTTTTAGTCTTGACTATCAGACTGTTTAAACACTGGCCGCCAAAGAAATTAGAAGTTCCCTAGGAATCTCATGCTGAGAGAAGGAAAGGGTATCCGCCAGAGGGGAAACTTGTCTTCCAGAAAGAGATTTTTACACAGTTCTAATAACTGTGGTTCACACCACTTTACAGGATGAGACTGAAGATAATGCCCACACACCTTGACGGTGGTTGTGGTGGGGCACTACTTAGATATACACAACCTTGCTCTATTTAAACTTTGATGTTACGTCAGCACCCTGAAGACTGACTTGAGGGGGCTTGCCGGATCTCTCTGTTGCTCTTGACAATGTGGCCACATTAAATAGGTCTCCTTTGTTGACTTTACACTTTTAATTGGCTTATTGAAGAAGGGTGGCCAGAAATGACTTGGACACTGGTCTTCCCCCGTCCCCTTCCCCCACAAGTCTAGTATCAACGCCTCTGCCTCCCTAAATGCTGGGATTAAAGGTATGAGTTACCACTGAAACAGCCCTGTGGTCCAGAGCCACTTGGACCTGTTGATTTACAGTCTGGTGAACTTACTGAATGTATAAGAATTTATTATTAAGCATTGGCCCTGGGCCAGGTGATGACGGTGGGAGTTCAAGTGGGCTCCTCCATACTGGGTAGTCATGGGCTCTTTGATGGCCAACCTCTCCCAAGGAAAAGTTGACTTGGCGTGTTAACCATTCTTCCTCAGGCTTCTTCCTGATCCTGAGTCCAGCCAATTCTCACATCCTGGCTCCTTCCTTCGGCCTTTCTGTCTCTGATTATCAATTAGGCATTCTAGGCTCTATGGCTAGAAAGATAAGTGAAATGTCCTCTAGCTCAATGGTGTTTGTTAGCTTTTTTATTTTTTTTTAAAGATTTACTTGTTTACTTTATGTATATGAGTACACTGTAGTTGTCTTCAGACACACCAGAAGAGGGAATTGGATCCTATTACCTCTGGAAGAGCAGCTAGTGCTCTTAACAACTGAGCCATTTCTACAGCCCCTTATTTTATTGTATTAATTTATTTATTTTTATTTTTATTTTTTGGTTTTTTCGAGACAGGGTTTCTTTGTATAGTCCTGGCTGTCCTGGAACTCACTCTGTAGACCAGGCTGGCCTTGAACTCAGAAATCCACCTGCCTTTGCCTCCCAAGTGCTGGGATTAAAGGCGTACACCACCACCACCACCACCACCACCACTGCTCCGCCCTTATTTTATTTTTTAAAAATTGATTTATACTTTTGATTTTTTGAGACAGGGTTTCTCTTTGAACAGGGTCCTCTGAGAGAGCAGTCACTGTTCTTAACCACTGAACTTTCCCTTCAGCCCCAAGAAAGGGATTCTTGAAGGAAGTGGTTCTTGAACTGAATTCTAAAGGGCTATTGCGATGGATGAGAGGTTGTAGTGGAAAAGGGAAATGGTATCCTCTAAGAGATGGGGCTGTGAAGGGGCCTGGTGCAGTTGAGGTCCAGTAAGGAGTTCTGTTTATGTGGAGTGAGTGGAATGTTGTTTATCAGTGCTTAGGGTGACAGGAAGATGGAATAGGGAGTCAGGAAGACTCATAGGCTAAGTGATTGAATTCAGTCTGGGATGCTAGAAAAGTGGCTTGAACTCCTAAGAGCACTGCCTGCACTTGCAGAAGACCTGAATTCAGTTCCCAGCACACATTGGGTGGCTCACAATTGCTTCTATCTCCAGCTCAAGGACACCAAATGTCCTCTTTTGGCTTACATGCAGATACCTGCACACATGTGACATAGACACATACACATACAAGTAAAAGAGTAGAGGGTGGATTAAGGAGAAGTAGGTGTGAATATGTTCAAAAAACATTGTACGACATTCTCAAAGAATTAATTAAGCTGGGCGGTGGTGGCGCACGCCTGTGATCCCAGCACTCTGGGAGGCAGAGGCAGGCAGATTTCTGAGTTCGAGGCCAGCCTGATCTACAGTGAGTTCCAGGACAGCCAGGGCTATACAGGGAAACCCTGTCTCACAAAAAACAAAACAAAACAACAACAAAAAAAAACCCACCCAAATCTAACCCCCCCCAAAAAGAAATAATTAAAAAATAGGGGGAGGGGGTAGAGGGAGACTGGAGAGATGGCTCAATGCTTAGTTAAGCGCACTGTCTGCTCTTCCAGAGGTCCTGAGTCCAATTCCCAGCAACCACATGGTGGCTCACAACCATCTGTAATGGGATCTGATGCCCTTTTCTGGTGTGTCTAAAGACAGCTACAGTGTACTCATGTATGCATAAAATAAATTTAAAAAAATTGGGGGGCAGGGAGCAGGGTTTCTCTGTGTAGCCCTATCTGCCCTGGAATTTTCTCTGCAGACTAGGCTAGTCTGGAACTCACAGAGACCCATCCACCTGCCTCTCAAGTGCTAGGATCAAAAGGTGTGCACCACCACTTCCTGGCTCAAATAATTAAAGTATTTTTTTTATTTTTTTATTTTTTTGTTTTGTTTTTGTTTTTTTGGATTTGTTTTTTTTTTTTTTTTTTTTTTTTTTTTTTTTTTTTTGAGACAGGGTTTCTCTGTATAGCCCTGGCTGTCCTGGAACTCACTCTGTAGACCAGGCTGGCCTCAGAAATCCACCTGCCTCTGCCTCCCAGAGTGCTGGGATTACAGGCGTGCACCACCAACGCCCGGCCAAAGTATTTTTTTTAAATGAAAGAAATTCTGAAGGGATTTTGAGACCTTTGAAGAAAGTGTGTCATGACCAGATTTACCTTTTCTTTCTTTTTTTTTTTCGAGTACTCTTGAGATTTACATCAAGAATAAAACTATTGCTGGTTGTGGTGGTGCACATCTTTGATCCTAGTGCTTTGGAGGCAGCAGCAGGTTGATCTCTGTGAATTTGAGGTCAGCCAGTTCTACATGTAAAGTTCTGGGACAGACAGGGCTACCTGGTGAGTCAGACTTCACAGCAAGCTCAAAACCAGCCTGAGTTGAGACCTTGTCTTAAAGGAAACAGTAAGACTGAGGAGTCAGTTGGTAAAGCGCTTGCTAGGCAAGCCAGTGGGGGATCTGAGTTTGGATCGCCAGCACCCAGGGAGACGCCAGATCCAATGGCTTTCATCTGCAATCCCAGTGCTTCGGGGCAGACATCAGTTTCATAGCCTGGCTGGCCAGTCAGTCTAGCCAAAATGGTAGTCTCCATATTCAGTAAGAGACTTGGACTTCTGGTCCTCTTGCCTCTGCCCAGGTGCTAGGGGCACAGTCATGGCCAGCTCAGAGATCATCCGTTTGACTCTACATCCAAAGTGCCGGGATTAAAGGTATGTACCACCATGCCTGGCCCTCTTGGTGATTTTTGCTCCCTCAACTGTACCCAGGTGCCCACCAAGGTAAAATCCCTGTTTCCCATTTCCCACAAAGAAGCCTTTAAGACCTTGGAAGAGACATTGGGGAACTCTTCTTGCAAGTAAAGTAAATGAACAGAGTAGTGATAGTCCATGCCTTTAATTCCAGCACTCAGGAGTTCAAAGCCAGCTTGGTCTACATAGTCAGTTCCAAGGCCAGCCAGGACTGTACAATGAAACAGTCTCAAGAAACAAAAATAACAGACTGACGAAGAGGAATGGGAACAGGACATATTGGCATAGGCCTATGACCCTAGAACTTGGCAGGTAGGGGCAGGAGGATCAGAAGTTCAAGGTCATTCTCAAGGTGAACAGCGAGTCCAAGGCTGCTTTGTGCTTCATGAGACCCTGTTTCTTAAAAAAAAAAAAAAAAAAAAGGAGCTGGGCGTGGTGGCGCACGCCTTTAATCCCAGCACTCGGGAGGCAGAGGCAGGCTGATTTCGGAGTTCGAGGCCAGCCTGGGCTACAGAGTGAGTTCAGGACTACACAGAGAAACCCTGTCTCAAAAAAAAAAAAAAGAAAAGAAAAAAAGAAAAACACAGCAGGGGTGAGGGGGTGGGGAGGGGGGGATGGCTCACACCTGTAATCCCAGCACTCTAGGAGGCAGAGGCAGGTGGATTTCTGAGTTCAAGGCCAGCCTGGTCTACAAAGTGAGTTCCAGGGCAGCCTGGGCTACACAGAGAAACCCTGTCTAGAAAAAAACAAAAAAATCCAAAAAAAATTTAAAAAGTAAAATTAAAAAAAAAGAAAAACACAAACAATTACACCAAAAAAGGTGAAGAAACAGGTAATGATGCATCCCTGTAACCTTAACACTAGGGGCCACATAGCAAATTCAAGACAAACCTAGAATACCAGTTCTCAAAATTCTAAATGCTGACACTGTAGCTTGGCTTTGTGTGAGACTTCTAGTTTTATCCTCAACACTGAAAGTAAAAAATGGGCAAAGAGAAAGGGGCAAGAATGACTATGGAAACATTAGATACAGGCTGGAGGACAGAGGCTGGTAACTGGTTTAGCAACTGAATGGTAACTAATGGTAACTAAAACAATGGTAAGCTTTGGGGAGCAGACTGCCCTGGAATTAGCAGTAGTGATATGACCTTGGATAAAGTTGGTACTATAGTTTAGAGGGTTGTTTGAAGGAATTAGACTGCCAGATCTCTTGACTTCATACATCTTAGCAAGTACCCCAGGAGAATACTGAAGTGGTTTTGTTTGTTCTGTCTTGTTTTTTGGGGTTTTTTTTTGTTTTTTTGTTTTTTGGATTTGGTTTTTTCGAGACAGGGTTTCTCTGTATAGCCCTGGCTGTCCTGGAACTCACTCTGTAGATCAGGCTGGCCTCGAACTCAGAAATCTGCCTGCCTTTGCCTCCCAGAGTGTTGTGATTACAGGCGTGCATGCGCCACCACCCAGCTGTCTTGTGTTTTTAAGATTAGCATCTTTTGGGGCTGGAGAGATGGCTCAGCAGTTAAGAGCATTGGCTGTTCTTCTAAAGGATCCAGGTTCAATTCCCAACACCTACGCTGTGACTCACAACCACCTGCAGCTCTAGTTTCAGGGGATCCATTCAATGCCCTCTTTTGGCCTCTGTGGACTCTCTCTCTCTCTCTCTCTCTCTCTCTCTCTCTCTCTCTCTCTCTCTCTCAGCAAATTTTAAAGAGAGAGATTAGGCTCTTGCTGTGTAGCTGGCTGGCCTGGAACCCACAATGCAGATCAGGCTGGCTTCAGGTTGTTTCTGTCCCATTCCTGCTTCCCAACTACCAGAAGTACAGGCATGTGCCTCAGCACCTGGCCTCAGACAGTTCTTTTTGGGGACAGAAAGCAGGGTTTTGGCTTGGGCATCTGGATACAGCTGACAAGAGCATGACATGACACTTATTAAACAAATTAAGTAACTGGGTTGTGATGTCTACAACTGACAGCCAGGTTCATAGTCTCCAGGTTCAAGACTCCAGGACATTCTTTGGGGTACTTGGTTACCCAGAGAGACCATCTAATTACCATCATGGTTCTAACAAAGTGCTTAGCTAGACCAGAGCATGCTGAAATTCATTGGTGGTAAGTCCCAGCTGTGTCAGTCACGTCTTTTCACTTCAGACTTCCCTGGAGTCAGACATCTTCCTGCCTCAGCCTCTTGCTTGAGTCCTGGGATTACACGACCACACCTAGCTACCACTTCACTTTTGGATTTGACCAGACAGAAAAGGATTTCTGGATACTTGAAGGACTTTCTAGCATAAAAGCAATAAACACAGAGGAAAAACCAATTCCATAGGTCTCAGAGAATTTTTTTGTTAATTAGTTGAGACTGTGGCATATTCCTGTGGTCACAGGTAACTTGAAAGACTGGGCAGGGTAGGAGGATCACTTGAGCCCAGGAGTTTGTGGGCAGCCTTGACAACATAGCAAGAATGTTCCAGTTTATTCTATTTTATTCATTTTCTGAGACAGGGTGTTGGTTGTCTATGCTCCTTGTCTCTTCTTACAAACAAACAGGACCGAATCCAGAAAAAAATGCTTTTGGAAAACCAAACCATGAGGGTAGATATGAAAAGTCCATTATGCGATGAGAGAAAAATGAGAAAGTCTTCCTGCAGCTAAAAGGGAAAAAGATGGTGTGTAGCCGTGGGCGTGCTGGGCGAATGCCGCTAATTCCAACACTTGCGAATTTGAGCACTAGCCTATTGCAGGCCAGCCAGAGCTTCATAGTGAGACCCTGTCTCAAAAAGAAACAAAACAAAAAGCAACACACACACAGTCACACACTCAGAGAGGGAGACACAGAGAAAAAGAGAGACAGAGAGACACAGGGCCATACACACACACTCCGAGAGAGAGAGAGAGAGAGAGAGAGAGAGAGAGAGAGAGACAGAGACAGAGACAGAGAGAGACAGAGACAGAGAGACAGAGAGAGACAGAGACAGAGAGAGACAGAGAGAGAGAAAGAGAGACAGAGAGACAGACACAGAGAGACAGACACACAGAGAGAGAGAGAGACAGAGAGAGAGAGAGAATGAATAAATGTAGCCAAGAAAAGGCCATTGAGAAGCAGCCCAGGAGGCTTAAATTCGAGATGAGACCACAGGAAATGAGAAGGAACTTTACCTCTGGGATGAAAGAGCCCATTAAAGGCCCCATAGAGCTGAGTAGGAAACGAGACCCAGGAATTAGAGAGCCAGGCTCAACCAAAAGGCACTTAGGGAAGCTTCCAGAAATAGGAAACTAGGTAGAGCCTGGGCAATTAGAATGGTGCAGAGCCTCTTAAAAGGCAAGAAAGAAAGGGGGGGGGGGAGGGAGAGAGGGAGGGAGGGAGAAAAGAAACAAGCAGAAATAACAAAACAAAAACTTAAGGAAAACAACCACCACCACCACCACTTCTTTCCCTACAGTAAGAATAAGCCTTTCACATTTGAAGAAGAATTGGTTGGAAATCCAGAATTCCATACCAGAGCTGCAGTGGGGTGAAGATTAAAATGCAAAAGTTCTGTTTTTCTCAGTGAACGTTTACATTTATTTTCTCACGGAACGGTTAGGTGCAGACCGTTGGTTCCGTGTACTCCACGGGTCACATGAGGGCCAAGGCTTGAGGTGTGGTTGCCCTTAAAGGTCTTGCCTGGGTAAGCCTGCGCAGTCCTGGAGGTCAGTCTTCCGTAGACTCACTAGAGACACAGTCTCAGCACTGACCCCACAGCAACTGAATCACAGGCTGTGCGTCTAGATCCCCAGGTGACTTGTAGGCATAATAAAGTGTGAGAAACCCTGCTCGGGGCACTGTGTGTGCACCCTGAGACCTGAGTTTCCCCTGCTCTGGCCTAGGACTGCAGGGAAAGAGGAAGAGGAAATGTAGAGGGCGGGGAACTCTGTGAGGGGTCTGGCTGGGAAGTGACTCATAGTTCATGGAAGGAAATTTAGCCATATGTTCTTCCCTTCCTCTGGAAAACTCGGGCCTTTCCTCAGTGGCCAGCTACCATGACACCTCAGAATAGACCTTAGGGGGTATCTAGGGATTCACAAAGCTAGGGATTCTCAATTAGGAAGACAGAATAAAGACACTTTGGTCTGTATAGACTGTCAGATTTCCCCAGTGAAGGGTCACAGTTACAGGTCATTCACGAGAGGTGACTGGGAGCCCCAGTGCAGTAGGAAGATTCTGAAATATATCTTCAAGGACATGAAAGGGATGGAGGCCGTTTGTTTAGAAGGAACTGAAATGTAGACTCACGGAAGAGAGGAGAGGGTAAGTTTGTGATAAATTGGAGAATAAGCATATTTTGAATGACCACTAAGCAGGGAGAACAAAGTTGTATAAAAAGGAATGATCGCGAAGAGCCGCAGATCTACTATAAACCTCAGCAGAGGCATAATTCAATACCCGACATTGATCTGACCCCAACCGATACAATCCTCAGGGGAATGGGCTGGGGGCAGGGCGAACAGCATCGAGTGAGGACCAGGAAGGAGGGAGTGGCTCAACCTTCACCCGCTGGCAGGCTCGACCAATCTGCAGCGTCCATCTTCAAATGTGGCCTACGAAGCCATAAGCTTGCTTAAACTATTATGAAATTTTAGAATAGTCTTGCCCTTCCATTCATCTTCCTCTCTTTTTTCCCCCCGACAATTTTTATTTTGCAACTCGATTTTGCAGTTGCAGTGCGGTCTGAGCATGAGCTTTGTAGGTGACGGCATGGTGTCATGGTGTCGGAGCCGGGCATCTGCTGGGTGACGCTGAAGGCAGAAGTCAGGAAGGACTCCCGAGAGAGGGAGGGTGAGAGGGGTGGTAAAGGCCTTTGGAAACAGCTGAAGGAGGTGGACAGAGTCCCCACTGAGGAGAAAGACACCAGGGGTCTGCCTTATTGTATTTACTTATTTTTGGTTGTTTTTGTTTAAGATGCTTACAGCTGCCAGGCATGCTGGTGTTACACCCTTAATCCCAGCCCTCAGAGGAAGCAGAAGCAGGTAGATTTATGTTGACTTTGAGGCTGGCTTAGTCAAAGTAGTGAGTTCCAGGACAGCCAGGGTTGTGTAATGAGACACTATCTCAAAATACCAAATAAAGCAAAACAAACAAAAAGCCACTAAGCAAGCAAATAAAAACCCAACAACAAAACCAAACCAAATCCAAATTTATGTCAGCACCAGACACAGAAAAGAATATTACAACATTGCACAACTCTTGTATGTCTGTGGATCTTATGTGTGTTAGGCAAACACTGTCCCTAAATTAGATCTCCAGTCCTTATCTACCACCTTAAAAGATCTGTATTTTTTGTTTATTTAAAAAAGATTTATTTATTTTATATATTCGAGTACACTGTAGCTGTCTTCAGACACACCACAACACTGTCCCTAAATTAGATCTCCAGTCCTTATCTACCACCTTAAAAGATCTGTATTTTTTGTTTACTTAAAAAAGATTTATTTATTTTATATATGCAAGTACACTGCAGCTGTATTCAGACCACAAGAGGGCATCCTATTACAGATGGTTCTGAGCCACCATGTGGTTACTGGGAATTGAACTCGGGACCTACTGCAGAGCAGTCAGTGCTCCTAACCGCTGAGCCATCTCTCCAGCCCAAGATCTGTATTTATTACTTTGAATAAAACGTAAAATGTAGGGGCTTCTGCTCTCCCAGAAGTTCTGAGTTCAATTCCCAGCAACCACATGGTGGCTTACAACCATCTGTAAGGGGATCTGATGCCTTCTTCTGTCTGAAGACAGTGACAGTGTACTCCCAAACAAAAAATAAATAAGCAAAACTTTTTTTTTTTTTTTTTGGTTTTTTCGAGACAGAGTTTCTTTGTGTAGTCCCGGCAGTCCTGGAACTCACTCTGTAGACCAGGCTGGCCTTGAACTCAAAAATCTGCCTGCCTCTGCCTCCCAAGCGCTGGGATTAAAGGTGTGTGCTACCACCGCCCGACAATAAGCAAATCTTAAAAAAAAAAAAAAAAAAGTAAGAAGAAAACTTTAAAAAATAGCAAAATCTTAAAAACAACTAAGCATTTGGAGGGCAGTGGATGGGGAGTTGGAGACCAGCCTCATCTACTTGTCTCAGAAAAACAAACCAAGGGGCTGGGATGGCTCAGCAGTTAAGAATAACAGGCTTGTCTTCCAGAAGACCCAGCCTTGATTCCCAGCATCCACACAGTGGCCCATAAGCAATGGTATCGCCTATCCTAGGGAATCCAGCACCTTCTTCTGGTCTCCATAGCACTGAGTGCATGTGGTACACAGACATACATGCAAACTACCCACCCCATACACAGAAAATAAAAATAAAGGTCACAAACAAAACAACAAAGAGTCAAGCCAAACTAAAGACAGAAAAGCAAGAGAGGAGATCAAGATATGCTTTCCTGGGAAAGAGACTTCATAGTGGAGGGGAGGTTTTGTTTTCCCCTTTGTTTTCTTTCCTCAGTCCTCTCTCTCCTTTCTTCTCTTCCCATTACCTTCAGTGGAAGGGACTACACACACACACACACACACACACACACACACACACACACACACACACGCGCGCGAGCGCGCGAGGAAGAGCCGGTAGAGACAGACAAGAGGCCTTGCCCTAGGGATGCACCTTAGCCTTCCTGTCTAGATCACCGTGTGGGAGCAGGAGGCAGGATGCTGAACTCACTCATCCCTTTTTGCTGAATCTTGGGAAAGGGGAAGATGTCATTCACCATGGTGCTGGTGTAAAAATGGTAATATGGGAGTAGGAGACAGGGTAACAGGAAGTTGCTAGGTGGGGAAGGCCCAGCCTAGGTTAGGGACCAGTACATTCTTAGTGGTCTTAGATCTCTACTCAGGGCTCAGCCCCAGGCCAGAACCCTCAATGTGTTCAAATATATTTGTTGAATGAGCAAAGAAGCAAGGTCATGTGATCTCTTCTTTGGTAGTGCACGGCGGCCAGCTGCTCTGCCTGGCCTTAGAGCAGAGGTGGGGTGGGTGATGTCCAGGGCTGAGGAGAAACAGTGCATTGATCAGACAGTGGTAATAAGTATATGTGTGTCGTGGAAGGAAAATGAAGTGACTGGTCACGGGCCAACAGAAGGCTGAAAGGCTTAGTGACAGAGCAAACTCCGACACTAGTTAGAAAAGGGTTGTAAAAGTCTACCTTTCAAGGAAAGTGTAGCATTATTAATAATCAGTAACAAAAAGTTTAGAACTAGATAAAGGTGAAAGCTGTCCAACAATGAGAAGATATCAAATAAGACCATACTGTGTGCTTTAAATAAAAAGGGAATGAGAGGGGCTGGAGAGATGGCTCAGCGGCTAGGAGCGCTGACTGCTCTTCCAGAGGTCCTGAGTTCAATTCCCAGGAACCACATGGTGGCTCATGACCATCTGTAATGGGATGGGATACCCTCTTCTGGTGTGTGAAGACAGAGCACCCATGTACACAAATGCGGATGTAACCAACTGGGAAAAATATCTTGCCAAGTAAATGCCAAGCAAAGGGTTAACTTCCTCCTCCTCTCCCTACCCCTCCTTCCTTTCCTGTGCTTTGGGCACCCTAGGTGAGCACTCTACCGGTGAGGTAACAAAGCCAGCCTTGAGCCCTGGCTGGGGCTGGGGACAGAACCCAGCATGCGCATGCACAGCCTGGGTGAGCCTTCCTCACTGAGCTATGCTCCACCCAGCCCTTGTTAATGTACTCATTTCAGTTTTTGTTTGTGTGTACTTTACTTATTTGAGACAGGATCTCCCATACAGCCCTAGCTGGCCTTGAACTCACAGAGATTTGCCTGCCTCTGTAGAGATCAAAGGCATGTACCGCCCATCATTTGTTTTGGGGATGGGGTCTCACTATGTATTTCTGGCTGGCCTGGAACTTTCAACAAAGACCCATCTAGCCTTAAACTTGAGGCAATTCTCCTGCCTTTGACTTCCAAGCACGGGGATTACAGGAGTGTATCTTTCTGCCCAGATTATCAGTGTATGTTTATTATATATACAATGGGTTTCATTATGCCATTCATGCACACATGATGCATTTTGACCATGCTCACTACCCATTACCCTCTCTGACCTCCTCTATCCCATGGGCCCCTCTTGCCTATCAGTCCTTTTTGCACACTGAGTTTCTTTTCTTTCCGACATTCTATATACATGAGAAAACATGCAGTGTTTTTTGAGGCTCGATTAATTTACATAACATGATGTTATGTTGTAGTATTCCTTAAAAATATGTAGTGTGTGTGTGTGTGTGTACATGAAATGGCTCAGCAGTTAAGAGCACTGACTGCTCTTCCTGAGGTCCTGAGTTCAAATCCCAGCAACCACATGGTGGTTCACAACCATCTGTAATGGGATCCTCTGATGTATCTGAAGACAGTGACAGTGTACTCACATAAAATAAATCTTTAAAAAAAAAGAGCAATATGTTCATTCTCTCTGACCTAGTAACCCTTTAAAAATGTTTAATTTTTAATTTTGTGTGTGTGTGTGTCTATGTGAAGGTTATGTGCACATGAATGTAAGTGCTCTGATCCTGGAAGAGAGCATCAGATCCTGGGAGTTGTAGTCCACTGTGAGCTGCCTGCCATGAGCGCTGAGAGCCAAGCTCGGATCTTCTGCCAGTGCAGTGCATGCTCTTAACTCCAGGCTGCAAGCCTCCTTACAGGAGTCTGTCCTACAGTAAACACCACACATTCAAAAGGATGGATCTTCAGTCGGGCGTGGTGGTGCACGCCTGTAATCCCAGCACTCTGGGAGGCAGAGGCAAGTGGATTTCTGAGTTCGAGGCCAGCCTGGTCTACAGAGTGAGCTCCAGTACAGCCAGGGCTACACAGAGGAAACCCTGTCTCAAAACAAAACAAAACAAAAAAGCGGAAATTCAGAATGTCCATTAGGGACCCAGTGAGCGGGAATGTTATCTAGTTAACTAGCAGCTGTTCCTTAAAAGCACAGGGTGGATGGGATGGGAGCAGGGCTTCAGGAAGGCTCTTCCAGGTAACACTGAGTCCCAAGAGGCACATGGTTTGTTGCTCTATACTTCAGATAAGACCGTGAGAACATAAGGCCTGCGTACCTGAGACTCAATATGAAGAACAGTCTTTGAATAAACAAGGCACTGGGTGGTGACGGTGGTGGCAGGGGTGGGGAAGAAGACAGAGAGAACTGGCTTCTCACTGTTATCTCACACCATTCAGGTTTGGTGTGTGTGTGTGTGTGTGTGTGTTTGTTTGGTTTTTTTCAAGACAGGGTTTGTCTGTGTAGCTCTGGTCGTCCTGGAACTCACTCTGTAGACCAGGCTGGCCTTGAACTCAGAAATCTGCCTGCCTCTGCCTCCCAAGTATTGGGATTAAAGGTGTGCACCACCACTGCCCAGCACCATTCAGGTTTTTTTTTAACCCACATGCCTGGATTACCTCCCTAAACAGCACAGAAAACATAAACTTTTTTTTTATTTTATTTTAAAGGCATTCTTCAACCCATAGTCATGGGTTTTTCCTCTAGTTCTTCTGATTCAGAACAAGAGACTGAAGGGCCTAACCCTGAATCTTATTTCTGAGTCTCCTGGTGAAGTTAGATCCATAGCCTTAGAGGTCAAGGAGCAGGGTCACAGGAGTCAAAGACTTAAAAGGGGTTAGTCCTTTGTGTGACAAGTCCAGGTAGGGGAGATGGCCTGTGACAGGCGGAGCACGGTTACTGACATTTGGGTTACACTGAAAGCCTGTGGATACATGATTTAATTACCATTTCATGAGCTTCAACAAAGGCCATGGCCCATGCAAGCTGCTCCCATCTGCTCCACAGAAACCTCCCTTCTCGTTGGCTATTCCAGTCCCTGGTCTGAGTCTATCCACGATACCTTCCAGCCGTCACACTGTAGCTTTGCCATGGTCCCGAAGGTTTATCCTTGTACATCCCCTATTTCATTTTCAGTTCTCTGCTTAAAGGTCACTCCTCTAGAGAAACCATCCCCAACCCCAACCTAGATCTCCACGTCATGCATTCTCAGTTCCCATTCTCCCTGGGACATGAAGTACAGCCAGGGAATGACGTGGTGAGGATGTAGGTTAAGACTGTTAACGGAGGAATGGATATGGAAAATGTGGTATATTTACACAATGGAATACTACTCAGCTATTAAAAACAATGAATTCATAAAATTCTTAGGCAAATGGGTAGAACTGGAAGATATCATCCTAAGTGAGGTAACCCAATAACAAGAGAATGTTTTACATGGTATACACTCACTGATAAGTGGATCTTAGCTTAGAAGCTTGGAATACCTAAGACACGATTCACATATCAAATGATGCCCAAGAAGAAGGAAGAACAAAGTATGGATACTCTGGTCCTTCTTAGAAGGGGGAACAAAATACCCACAGGAGATATAGAGACAAAGTGTGGAGCGGAGGCTGAGGGAAAGACCATCCAGAGACTACCTCACCTAGTGATCCATCCCATATACAGTTACAAAACCCAGACACTATTATTGATGCCCACAAGTACTTGCTGACCAGAGCTGGATATAGCTGTCACCTGGGAGGCTCTGCTAGTGCATGGCAAATAGAGGGGGACACTCTCCGCCAGCCATTGAACTGAGCACAGGGTCCCCAATGGGGGAGCTAGAGAAAGGACCCAAGGAGTTGAAGGGGTTTGCAGCACTATAGGACAAACAACAATATGAGCTACCCAGTAATCCCAGAGACAAAAACATCAACCAGATGGTACACATGGTGTTACCCATGGCTCTGGACGAATAGGCAGCAGAGGATGGCCTTATTGGACATCAAAGGGAGGAGAGGCACCTGGTCCTGGAAAGGCTTGATACAGCAGTGTAAGGAAATACCAGAACAGGGAAGCGGGAGGGGCTGATTGGGGAACAGGGGGAGGGGAGATGGTTTATGGGACTTTTGGGGTGGGGGTAGGGGGACCAGGAAGGGAAATAATTTGAAATGTAAATAAAGAATATATGCCATTAAAAAAAAAAACAAAAACCTGTTCATAGAACGGAGCCTTTAGAAAGGTGTGCTGGCTAGTTTTACGTCAACTTGACACAAGCTAGAGGAGGGGAGCCTTAATTGAGAAAATGCCTCCAGAAGACCAGACTAAATAGGCAGGCCTGTGGGGATTTTTCTTAAGTGACCGATGAGAGAGGGACCAGCCCATCGTGGATGGAGTCCCTCCTGAGCAGGTAGTCCTGGGCTCTATAAGAAAGCAGGTCATGGAGAACAAGACAGTAGCAACATGGTTCCCTGGCCTCTCCATCAGCTCCTGCCTCCAGGTTTCCACTGTTTGAGTTCCGGTCCTGACCTCCTTCAATGAGCTATGATGTTGAAGTGTAAGCCAAATAAACCCTGCCCTCCCCGAGTTGCTTTATCAGCAATAGCAACCCTAATGAAGACAGAAAGGTTACCTCCAGGAGTTGCACTGGATGATGGGAAATGTCTGTTGAGTGTTGCTAACAACTCCTTCCCCCCAGTCTGGCTCTGGCCCACAGAGTTACGTTGAGAAGCCTGCCTTGCCCAGCCCAGGAGCATCTAGTCTTCAGGGAAGTTAGTTATTATTTTCCCTGTAAAAGACTAAGTTTACTTTGTGGCTTTACCAGCCTCGATCGTGACTGTGCACAGACCAAGCCAAGTTTCAATATTTACCTTGGAACACAGGCATAGCACAGTCATCCAATAAACATTTATTGATAACCTGTGGAAGGCACCCTGCAGATGTAGGAAAAAAGCATCATGGATGGGTACACTGCACACCCTTTAAACTCCGCTGAGAAAACACATACACGGTCATGCCTAGTAAAAGGTTTATTTCCTCCCTATGCGCAGAAACAAAGAAATGGCCTTGCTGGCCCCTCCCCAGAGTCTCATCTTCAAGGATTGGGAGGCAGAAGTGGTGACTGGGGGCAGGTTGGTATGAGGCCAAACGTGGAAGTTCTTTCTATTCCTTTTCCCTACATTCACTCCTTGCTTTCACTATTCCCTTCCCAAAACGTTAGGCGTGTACACAGCTTGCCACCCTAGGGAGCAGGGCTGGAGCGGCAAAGCTGAAGTCATAAAGATCACTTTCAACAAGTGATGGGTCCAGTGTGTATCTTGGGTGGACGGACGGACGGGGAAGGAGGAGAGACCGGGACCCTCCCACCCGCAAAGGCCACGGGACCTGAGTCCTGCCCGCCCCTACCTCTCCTCTCTCCCAGCCCCTCTTCCTAGCAGAACTGGTCATCACAGTCGTCATCCTTCATTCCCTTCAGCCGCAGTCGGGCGAAGTCCTCAAACACGATGTCATCGTCCGTGGCATAGCTTGGGGACAGTGAGGAGGTGATGAGGTAAAAGCTTCTGACCGTTTCTCGGGCCTCCCACTCCCGCTTCCCGGCCACCCCATCCTAGGGTCAAGCACTTGAGCAGTAATAGAACCCAGGGCAGCAGCCGCAGCCTCGACAAGCTGGGTCATCCCATCGGATAGTCCCACCACTCCCTCCCCGCGAGTAGGAGACAGCCCACAAGGCAGGAAGGTGGATCTGAATGACACGGGAATCTACCCTGGAGAGTCAACTAAGAAGGCAAGGGCTGTTTCTTACTTGGTATCGAATTCGATGAGGTTGGTATCCACAGGGACATCTGTTTCCCGGGGGGCTGAAGGACAGAGAGGAGATGAGGGGGTGCACACTAGAAGGACCATCACTTCTCCACTGACCCTGCTTCAGCTCCTCTCTGCGGGGCTCAGGGTGTGGGCCATACTCACCTGACTGGGGTCTGGGAAGGGTGATGTGGTCATGAGGCTTGGGGTGCATTAAGACAAAAGGTAGCTCCACAGAGACATCCCTGAGGAGGAAGAGGGGCTGTGTGAAGAGGACAACTACCACGATCCACAGATCCACAGAGAACCTGGTGGCCCGGCCCAGCCCGGCCCCCCCTACCATACTCACCCGCCTCGAGACACCACCAGCTTCACCTTGACCCTGTAGGATACCAGGATTCCCAGCACCTCCTTGTTGGCTCCTTCCTTCACACTGCATTTGGGTGGAGGGGGCCAAGGTCAGGGGTGCAAGGCTCCTGCGGCACCAGCCATGCAGCCATGGCTATAGAGACTCATGGCACTCCTCTGTGCAGAACCACCTGGGGCCTCATCTCTGCCACTCACAGAGGTGAGTGCTTTGATTGGCGGCACAGCACGTGCAGCTACCTTTACCTATTTCTCTTTGTCTCTTCTCACCACGTGGGCCCGTGTGGTGTGGTGGTGTCGTGTGTGTACCGGGTGCAGAGGGCAACACTGGGTGAGGCTCTGGCCTTCCTAGGGCTACATGTGCCCGGGGCCATAGTGACGCATCACAATTCCTCAAGCACACTGAAGACTTAAGCTTGCAGGTCTCTCCGCCTGGAGCCATCCACAATGCCTCCTTCCTCTGGGTCCTTGGTGTTCACCCTCCCTGGCCAGTCTACTTAGAATCAACACACCCCACCCCTCTCTATCCTTCATCCGCTACACTTGATCTTTCCCTACTTTATATCACTCTGCTTAACGCTCGTTCCTAACACGCTATCTAATTCACCACTTATCTGATTGTCTGTCTTCCCTCCCTTAGAATGTGAGAAGTTTTTGTCATTTCTGTTCACTGATACCTCCCTGGCACCCAGGACAGAGCCTGGCATGTGGCCTGCTTTCATCGGAAGCCTGTCCCTTGTCCCCCCTTCCTCCCCATCCCCCTTCCCCGCCCTCACATGGTGCTGGAAGCCAGGTTGGTGTCTTCATGTTTGAGCTGTCCATCCAGGGCAAGGCCACGTTTCTCTCGGTTGTCACTCAGCAGCGGGGTTATGGTATACACCTTGCAGAACGTGGAACTGGGAGACACCTGGTCACTGGGGGTTGGGAATAAGATTGCTGGAGAGACTGGGCTAGGGGAGGCTCATCTTACCACCCTCAGGCAGTCTCTCTCCTCCCCCACGGTCCATTTGGGCACAGATTATGAGGGGGTAGGTTCTGGTTCAACCTGTTCAAGATAGCTAACAGCTTGGAGCCCCCTGGCTATAGAGACACCCTTAGAAGTGAGACGGGTTCTGAAGAATTCCGCCTTCTCATATTCTCCCGGGAGCTTGGGCCCCACTCTGCCCCCCGCCCTTACTCACTCTTGTTCCAGCTGTGCCACAGGACACTTGTACTGCGCGGTGCTGAAGAGGCAAATGTCGGCATACTGTCTCACTGTGGGGCAGGGGACCAAGTGGCTTTGGGTGAAGTATAGACAACTACTGCACCACAACTCCTGACTACATGGTGGAAACCCTGCTGGGGGCAGCACCCCTCCCCCCCCACCTTCCACCCCTGGCCCACAGACTTCCCATATTAAACACTAGGGCTGTGTATTTATTCTGGAACAGACTAAATTCTTTACGGCCTGGTAAATACAGCCTGGGCTGATATGGCAGCAGAAGCCCTTCTACGTAGGGACTTCTGTCCCATCCCCATGCCCACCCCCACCTCCTACCAGACACTCTGATCTTCTTGACGGTCTTGGCAGAGTTGTTGGTGACGTGGACGTTGACACTGAGGGGCTCCCCGTGGTAGTACAGCTTTTGAAAGGAAGGGATTGCATTGCTTGTACCTGTTTTTCACTGACCCCGCTGGCCCGCTCTACCCCTAACTCCAGCCCACAGTACCGCTACCCAAGTCAGGCAATACTAGCCTTAAAAAAAAAAACCCAACCTCCCAAACCACCATCTTTGCCTGTGGCTTCACCTCCCCCCCAAAGAGTCGGCCTGCTTTGTGGCATCTTTGTCACCCTCTCACATCTCACCTCTTTGTCCAGGGAAGCCTCTAGGTGCAGGGACCTCCGGTCAGACATGAGGAAGTGGCGTGTGGTTTCGGCTGAGGGCTGGGGGCCAGGTATCTCAGGAGCAAACTGTACCTTTCTGATGATAAGTCGCACAGAGTTCCTGAGTCGGAGGGAGGAGGATTGGAGGAGGGGAAAGACTTAGTTTACTACAAGCCAAGCACCGGGGTCTGGGGGCTCTGTGAGGCTGGGTGGGAGCCGCTAAACCAGAGAAAGAGAGAGACAGAGAGAGAGAGAGAGAGAGAGAGAGAGAGAGAGAGAGAGAGAGAGAAAGAAATGTTCCTCTTACCTTTTGTGGCTTTTTTCTTCTATTGATTTGGCACAGAAGGCTCGAATCTCAAAATCTACTCCACAGGCCTTGGGAGACGAGGAAAGGCCACCTCTTACCCAAGGCTCCTGGTACCACATCCAACACCCCCCCCCTTCCTCCTTGCTTCATTCCTGTAGGTGTGGCTTTTTGCCTCATCATGGAAACAGAGGGACGCTCTTGCCCCACTATCTCTCTCTCTAGCTTGGCACCTGGCAGAGGCTGGCTCACGGCAGTGCACAGAGGAGCCCCCATACCCAGCCAGGTACACACAAGTCAGAGAACAGATTCAGTGACCACAGCATGCACACACATCCATGGGGACACCTCCCTGTCCTCAGGGACCCCCTATACTTCACCCTCCGGCTCTGCTGTGTTTCTTTCATCTACTGAGCCTGGTTCTGTTCACATATTGTGAGAGTCGTCCCTTCCGTACCTTCCCTGTGTCCTCTGGTCCTGGCTGCAGTGTGACGGAGCAAGGCAAATTCTGGGGTATCTGTGGCAGAGGAAAAAAAGGGGTTTCAACTGGTAATAGGTGCCTCATCCCATGTCAGTCCCAAACAGCCCCAGATCCCATGCCCTGCAGGAAACAGAGAACATCCTCACTGTGAAGAAAAAAGGGTGGGCATGCTGGCCCAACTTCTTCAGCAGTCGGTCCTGGAGGCGGGTGGGGGGCCGAGGTGGGTTGGGGATGGGGGGGAAGGCCTGGTAGGTGGCGATGAACAGATCTTTGCGGAAAGACAGACCCAGTACGTCCAAGTCTTCTCGGCCATAGCGGAAGGCACAGGTGAGGGTCACAAACACTGAAAGGTAAGGGTAAGTCGGGGTGATTAGCAGTAACCCCTTTCCTCATGGCACCCACATTCTTCCTCAGCATAACAGACTTCCCAGGATCCTACTCCTGGCTTCTAATTCTGCCTTCCTTTTCTCTGTTATCCGTGTCAGCCCATCTAACGTCTTCTTTTCCCCTCCAGTAGGGATGGGTACAGTACCTTTCCGGTCCTTCAGGTAGTCAGGATCCACAAGCACCACACCATCTAGAAAAGGGAGCCAGATTCATTTTCTGAAGGAGGCCAATCCCAGACCCAAGAACAACCTTCCCTCTTGGGGGAATATGCTGGCCCCTTCTGGGCAAACTTACCCACAGGGTCCACTTTGTCCAGGTGATCTACAAAGTCACGCTTGCCCAAGTACACGGTGAGCTGAGAATGTCAAGGGTCACAGGGAAAATTGGGGAGGATGGCGGCAGGCCACCAGAGTTCTCAAAGGTGGCTGCCCTGTCCTGGACTCCCCCTGGCTGGGTTATCAGGAAGGAGTGTCTCCCAGTATGACTGGACGGTGAGATTGGTAGGGTTTTCCCGACTACTCAGTAAAACTTTCGTTTAAGCTTTTCCCAGCCCCTTTGGTCACTTTCAAGGGTAGGTGTATATGTGCGTGTATATGTGTGTTCCCATGTCTTCAGGGACCACTCAGCCAGACCAGGCAGGTAGCAGCTGTCCTCACAAAGGGCTCTGAGATAAACAGGCCACTGCCTGGGAAGCTATTAACTTTTCCTAGCCCAGGCACCCTGGGTTGGTTCCTAAGAGAGAGTCACAAGCTTGCTTAGGGACCTAGCCCAGTCCCCACCCGGCCCTGTGGCTTCTTCAGACTGCGGCAAGGGGCTTACAGAGGGAGGGAAGGAAGTCTGCTTTTAGCTGTCACAGGAAGTGGGGAGCTAAGGGTTGGGGATCATTTAGGGGTAGGCTGGGCTTTGATAGGGCCTTGGGAGGATCAAAGGGTAAGCACTGAGGGGGACTCACCTTGCAGTTAGGGCTTGACTTCTTGAAGACCCTAACAAAACAGAAAGGAAGACCCCATTGCCTCTCTTATGCTGAGCAGGGACTACCACACCATCTCCCTCCCCAGCCTGAGAAGTGGAATTCACCCTGGATCCCTGCTCTACCCTTCCCATTGCTCTTTACCAAGTCCCAGTATTTCCCATATGGCAGCCCCTTGAAGGCAACTGTCAGGGCAAGCCTTTGCTCCTTTGCTGTTTGATATTACCTTAAGTCATTCCTCCTCTTACAGTAATGGCCACTGATTGCTCCAGGAACTATTCAGGCTCTCCCCCTCAGGGAACCCTCTCCAAAACTGAGAGTGAATTGGATAGCTATACAATGTCTGGGTCACACCTAACACCCCTGCCCTCCTTTTTGACCTTGGCCTTACTATATAACTCTGACTAGCCTGGAACTTGAAATGTAGACCAGGCTGGCCCCAACTCAGATCCACTTGCCTCTGCCTCCTTGGTGCTAAGATGAAAGGCACAAGCCAGCACACTCAGATGAACTTTTCAATTGACCTCTAGCTTCAAGAACCCATACAGTGACTTCTGGAGCAGAGTCTTGTCTTTGCCCCTCAGATGTTTTTCCCCCTGAGTCTGACTATTTCATGAACCTCCAACAGCCCTGTTTCCGACCTCAGCAGCTTAAAAAAAAAAAAATCCACTGCGGTCCCAACACAGTAGCATCCTGTGACAAAGATGGTGATGCTGGCTAACATTTATTGGGGGACTGCTCTGTTCCTAGCACTGTCCTAACTGCATTTCCTGTTCTGACAGCCATGACTGAGGATGAAAGACCCGTGTTTTACAGCGAACAAGAATTCTGTCAAAGACCACAGAGAGCATACAGGGTGAGACTCGGATATAAACTTAAGGAAGGCACCCTGGCTTTTTTGTTTTTTTGTTTGTTTGTTTTTTGTTTTGTTTTTTTGAGTCAGGGTTTCTCTGTGTAGTCCTGGCTGTCCTGGAACTCACTCTGTAGACCAGGCTGGCCTCGAACTCAGAAATCCGCCTGCCTCTGCCTCCCAAGTGCTGGGATTACAGGCGTGCGCCACCACGCCCGGCAGCACCCTGGTTTTAAGACCCTGTTCCCACCCACTAAATCATGAAGCTTGCCTGTCATACAGTTTGCCAAGTCAAAGTAGATTTTCTTTCTTTTTTCTTTTCCACAGAGACAGGGTTTCTCTGTGTACACCGACTGTCCTAGAACTCACTCGGTAGACCAGGCTGGCCTTGAACTCAGAGATCCTCCTGCCTCAGCCTCCCAAGGACTGGGATTAAAGGTGTGGATCACCACCACTGCCTCCGGGGATCAAAGAGGATTTAGACTCCAGCACTGTAACAATCTAAGCCTAGATGCCACCCATTGCTGGGAGCATAGGAACCGGTCTAGTGACCCCAGGGCTCTGGCTATTCCTAGGCTAGGACTTCCAAGCATCATTCAGCCTCCAGTGAGGCATGTAGCCTCAGGAGCAATTCCTGGAAAGGGTCCTCAGATAACCCACTGAATAATGCCTGTGTTCCCTCCTCCCTTCAGTGTCCTATATAAATTTCTGCTAGGAAAACCACTTATCTCTTCCTTCCCCCAAAGCCAAACTGTCCACATATCATAGGGTCACATGGCATATACATAGGGTACCCCAAGTAATAAAGGCACGTTGGGCAGTTAGAATAATCACCCTAATTTCTGTCCCATTTAGAGCTGACAGCTCAGACATCACCTAGGTTGGCTCTTTCTACTACTTCTGGTTTCTTCCTGTCCTGTATTTTCCCTCACTGGGAGCCCTGGCAGAGTCTGTGACAGCCACACTCAGTGCATCTTGGGCAGTTGCTCTGGGGTAACTACAGAGCGTCTGCCCTCTCTACATCTACCCCAGCTACCTCTTGCCTGGTTAGGTAGGGGCCGTGTGCACATACTGAAGTTGGCCAAGGAGGCAGAGTAAGGGAATTACCAGGGAGGTACCCGGCTTGGAGGAGGGCAGCTAAAGCAGATGCCTCTTTGTACTTCCTGCCTTTCTCTCCATTTCCTGTGGCCCAGAATTTGATGAGATGGTAGGGAATTATGCCAAGTCAGCAGTCTTTCTTTGGTCCATCTACTCCCTCCCTGAAGTACACAACGGAAATTTGGGGGCCTCCCCGAAGTAAGTGACTTCCCCTTTCTCTGGGGTGTTTAACCTCAAATCCAGGAGGTAAATCTTCCCGGCGGGCATCTCTCTCAGATATTGGTCTTCTCAACGCTGAGATACCTACGTTCTCCTACTCTAAGGGCAGTGGGAGTGGTGGGGTTGACCCTACATTTTGCAGAAGTCACTGTTCATTATCAGGCCCTTATTCTTGGTCCTCTCTGGCTTGAGGCACACAGCCCCAATCGATTCTTTAGCTCCTGCTCCCTTGGAACTAAAGCATTCACCCCATATCCTCTTGGGGGTGTTGGGTCACAACAGGAAGCGGATTTTGCTATAGACCAAAAAAGAGAACTCTGGTATCAGTGGAAGGAAGGAGTCTTGATTGCACAGAGAACATCCGGGGAGAGGATGTGTGTCCAGGGCAGATACTACCTCTCTCTCTCTCTCTCTCTCTCTCTCTCTCTCTACCTCTCTCTCTCTCTCTCTCTCTCTCTCTCTCTCTCTCTCTCTCTCTCTCTCTCTCTCATACAGTCCAATTTCAGCGAGGGTCCCTACACACTCTACTCTCTCAAGAAGAAGCTGTTGCTCCTAGCAACCTAGGAGAAGGCAGAAGTTTGGTAGCAGAGCTATCCGGCCCTTGGGACAGGTGGGAGCAATCAGACTGTGGGGTATTGGGCAGGAGGCTTTCCATTGGCTGGGCACGAGTCTAGGGGAATCCCTTCCCAGCATCCAGTCTCCCAGCACACAACCCCTCGAGGCCGGCCACCTGCTCCTTCTTCCTCCGCCCCTGCATCACAGCCTGCACAGAGAACCCAGTAGTCCGACTCCTACATCTCTGTGAGAACCCAGGCGTAGGTTTCCCGATCCCTATCAGGTCTTGCTTTTTGCAGGAGCCCCAGTACGCACCCCTATTCCAATATCCTCAAGGACCTAGGCTTGCGGCCCCGGACCGCTACCCTCTAGGGACCCAGGCGTCCGGCCCCGGGGTTTCTTCCCCGGGGTCGGTGTCCTTGCCGGTGGATCAATCTGGCACACCCCGCGAGCAGCCGCCCATGCCCTGCGGCATGGCCCCACCTCCCTTACCTGGTCCCGGGTTTCTCTCCCATGGTGCGCGCGCGCTCGCCGCCCTCCGCCCGCCGGGTTCGCGGCTCGCTCGCAGCCTTCTCGCCCGCTGCCAGGTCCCCGCTCCTCCCCGCGCCACTGCGCACGCGCGTCCTCACTCTTCCCCCTCCCCTCGCGGTCTGGGTCTCGGGGAACCGCGGCCGGCTGCGTCAGCCGGATCCCGCGCCGCGGCGCAGCCCGCCCTCCTCGAACTGGCTCCGCCCCACGCCTCCGCCCTCCCTCTCCCTCGGGGAAGCCTCCCCGTGCAGTCCCTTCTCCAGATTTCCCCGCCCCTCCTCAAGCCTTTGGAACTAGATTGGGCCCCTTTAAAAGCAGACGGCCGCCTTCGAGGAGATTAGAAGCAGCTGATTGGCCGTTGGTATCCATAGCCCTGCAGAGATCCCTCCCCTTTGTTTGCTTTCAGCGTAGCGGAGGAGGGACCGCATCGAGGGGGCGGTGGGAATGAGCTCAAACACTGTCTGGGTCTGAGGGCCAATGACTGCCCACGTGGGTGAGCCGTATCAGTTGCGTGATGATGCTTCCTTCGGTACTTGCTGCTCATCCCTGAGCTTGCAGCCTTGTTTGGCCTGCCTTTCCCGCGTTCTTGTGGTCTTCAGCTCCCCCTGGTGTATTGTCTTTGACTTTTGTTTTTTGCAGGGACACTTTAAAACATTTTTCAGACTTTGTCATCTCTAGTGTTTATCCTAGCTATCATCACCCACTCCATCCATCTCTCTCTCTTTCTTCATCCTTCCCTCCCTCTCTATTTTGTGTTAGTCACTGTGCCAAGCCATTGGGACAACACATGAGTTATCATGGCCTAACTTTCCTGGGATCCTTGAAACATGAAATAGGTATTATGCTCCCAGGAATGCTATAATAGAGGTATGACTCAGAACATCAAGCAACTCAAAGCCTAAGAGAGCTTTGCCAGCGTGGTGGGAGGAGGTAGTGCAGGCACTCACTCCATAGGGTAGGAAATCCGAGGACAGCCATTCTGAAGGACACCCTAAAGATGAGTAAAGCAAGGCACGCCGTATTCTAAAGTGCTTGTGGGTTAGATGGCAGAGAGCTGCGGAGGAATAGAAGAGGCCGTGGAAGGCTTTGTATAGCAGGTGAAAGAAAGAGCCCAAGAAACTGTAGTGTGTATTTAATGTAATGTAATGTAATTTTCTGCTAGGGCCTCACACATTCTTGGCAAGGACTCACCACTAAGCTATATTTTTTAATCCCAGCCCAGTAGTGGTTTGATTGGATTTTGTTTATCACCAGAGGAACGTGGAGATGGGATTTCTCTTTTGGGGTAACAGTGCATCACAAGACTGCTAGAAGATAAGCTAGCCAAGGGAAAATGAAGAATGGGGAGTGGAGAGAAACAGAGGGACCATATTGGAGGTTCATTTCCGGGGCAACATTGACCGGGTTTGGCAGAAGGTTAAAAGAGTCACCTACATTTCTAGACTCAGAGAGACAGGCTTTTCTCCTCTTGGGTCTCTTCCTTCTATTCCCCATTTCCTGGCAGTGGAATGCCTTCATGCCTCTGCACTTTTCCATTTGAAAAACAGTGTACACGAGACAAAAACATCTCAGATCATCTTTAATTTTCAAACATAGGCCTTGAACTCAGAAATTCGCCTGCCTCTGCCTCCCAAGTGCTGGGATTAAAGGCGTGCGCCACCTCTGCCCGGCAAGTTTGCTCTTTCATTATTAGAATTTATCATACTTTATGTGTCTAAGTGCTGGCTTGCATGTGTGCATGGGCATCATCATTTGTGTGCATAGTGCCTTTGGAGGGCAGAGGAAGGTCTCAGGTCCCCAGGAAGTAGAATTACAGGCAGTTCTAAACCCTCCATGTGGGTGCTAGGAATTGAACCCAGATCCTCTGTAAGAACAAAAAGTGCTCTTAACCACCGAGCCATCTCTCCAGTTCCAATTTGATTCTTTGAGACAAGGTCATACTGTATAGCCCTGGCTGGCCTGGAACTCACAGAGGTCCCCCTGCCTCTGCCTCCTGAAGCAACACACTCAGCTTAAATGTACTCTTTTTTGACTCATGAATGGCTTTTATCCAGATCTGACCCTTGCTGAAGGTCATGATCAAAGGTAAGACAGTCTATATCTAAAGTGGAATTTGGGGACAAGGGACATAGTTTTGTTGGCAGGGTGTCTGCCTAGCATACATAAAAACCTTGTGGGGAGCTAGAGAGATGGCTCAGTGATTAAGAGCACTAAATACTCTTCCAGAGAACCCAGATTCAATTCCTAGTACCCACATGGCAGCTCACAACTGTTTGTAACTCCAACATCTGACACCCTCACCCAGACACACATGCAGGGGAAACATCAGTGCACATAAAAATAACAATAAAAACAAAAGCCGTGTATTGGATCTCTAGCATTTTGCAAAACTGGGTGTGGAGTGAGTGGAAGGATCAAAATTTCAAGGTCATACTCAGCCACATATCTAGTTTGAATTAGTTTGGGCTAATTGAGACATTGTCTCAAACACACACAACCGAACAAAATATAATAATTAATAACAATATCAACAAAATAATAATGAGTTATTGGTTATAGCAAAGAGAAAGGCAATGGTCAGTATGGTGTGAAATCTGTATATCTTAGTAAGTGCACTTAATGTCAACCCTGATGACCTGCCTGCACTCAGTTCCCAGGGCTTACATGGTAGAAGGAGCAAACCAACCCCTATTGCTCCACACGAATTGGTCTCTGACAGCCACACAAATGCCATGGCTTGAATGCCCCTGTTACACAAACACAATGAATACAAGTGCTACTTAAAAAATAAAGTTCAGGATCCTAGCCCAGGGAATGATGTCACCCACAGAGGAAGAAACTTCCCACCACAATCAACCTAATAAAACTGTTCTTCCATAGGCACACTATAGTAGGTAGATCACTTTTCAGATGAGTAGATCTTATCAAGTTGATAAATGAGATTAACCACCATTATTTTTGCTGTTTTTTTTTTTGTTTTTGTTTTTATTTTTTGGTTTTGGTTTTGGTTTTTGAGACAGGGTTTCTCTGTATATCCCTGGCTGTCCTGGAACTCACTCTGTAGACCAGACTGGCCTTGAACTCAGAAATCCACCTGCCACTGCCTCCCAAGTGCTGGGATTAAAGGTGTGTGCCACCACTGCCTGGCTTATTTTTGCCTATTCTTCTTCTTGTTGACTGTCCTGGAACTCACTCTGTAGACTAGGCTCACTTTGAACTCAAGAAATCTACCTGTTTCTGTCTTCAGAGAGCTGGGATCAAAGGTGTGCACCACCACTACCTATATTCTTTCTTTCCTTCTTTCTTTCTTTTTTGCTTTTGTTTTTCATATTCTTTCATTTTAAAGGTATGAGAGAAAATGATGTTTTTCCAGAGAAGGTGAAGATGCCTTTGGTCCTCGTGGGAATCCTGTGGCTGCAAAGGGTCATGAGGTGCTGCGGGCAGCAAGGAAAGTCTCCCACATAACCAAGGACATGCTGCCAGGGCCATGTCCTAGGACCCCAGAACCAGGCCAAGACCCCAAGAAGTACAATATGCATATGAAGACTAGGGCAAGCTGTACTGGAATGATGGCGAGGTATGGTGGCTTTCTGAAGCGCCCAGATCATGAACAACATGAAAGGGATCCATGGCATGAACGGGGCCTCTCGGACCTGAGGTTGAACTGTGACAGACCCACTGAGACCTAGTCTATCAGGAATCATGTAGACATGTCCCCTATACCTGTTTCTTGCAATATCATGAGTAAGCAGCTCTTGAATTTTGTGGCATTCATGATTTTCTTGTTCTGGGTGGGAGAGACTTTCCTCACCCTTCCTCACCTCCCAGCCTGTGGAGCCGAAGCAGTGCTCTTAGATCTGTACCTGGAACAGTGCTCTCTTTTTTGTTTGTTTTTTTGTTTGTTTGTTTTTTGAGACAGGGTTTCTCTGTGTAGCCCTGGCTGTCCTGGAACTCACTCTGTAGACCAGGCTGGCCTCGAACTCAGAAATCCGCCTGCCTCTGCCTCCCAAGTGCTGGGATTAAAGGTGTGTGCCACCACTGCCTGGCACGAACAGTGATCTTTCCAAAGAACCTGAGCCGGTGGTTCACCAGGAGATCAGAGGAGGCGTCATGGGCTTTTGTGCCCTCTAAGTAGAACACCCTCACTCCTAGAGATTTAACCTTAATGAATAATTAACCTTATATTAAATGAATAATTTAACCTTAATGAATAATCCTTAATAAGATTCAGAAGGAAGAACCGTTTCGTTCTGGCACTCTCGCTGTTCAGCACTCTTCCTTGTCCTTGTCCCCCAGGTCCCCTTCTCCTCCCCGTACTCTGCCTTCTGATTTCACAGTTTATATATTTATATTGTGAAGTCTAGATACTGCATATGGGAGAAAATCTGCACTATTTGTCTTTCTTTCTTCCTGTCACCCTCTGTCCTCCACTCTCCTCTCCCTTTACATGTTCTCAACATACAGTTCTCCTTTTACTTTCACATCATTACATACATACCCATACATTAACACACACATACATATACTCACACATACATACATAGATATATTCGTATGCACATATATATATATATGTATATATATACACACATACATAATACATACGCTGACTGTAAGAGAAAATATATTTGTCTTCCTGTATCTGGCTTATTTCACTCATTATCAGTGATTCTCAACCTGTGGGCTGCAACCTCTCCGGGGTCAAACAACCCTTTCACGGCTGTCGTATATCAGACATCCTGCATATCAGCTATTTACATTATGATTAATAACAGTGGCAAAATTATAGTAATGAAGTAGCAATGAAAATTTTATGGGGCTGCCGAGATGGGCTCAGTGCTTAAGAGCACTGGTTGCTCTTCCAGGGGGTCTGAGTTCAGTTCCCAGCGACCACATGGTGGCTCACAACCATCTGTAATGGAATCTGATGCCCTCTTCTGGTGTGCATGAAAAACAGAACATTCATGTGTGTGTGTGTGTGTGTGTGTGTGTGTGTGTGAGAGAGAGAGAGAGAGAGAGAGAGAAAGACAGACAGACAGACACAGAGAGAGGGGGGAATTTTATGGTTGGGGTCACTACAACATGGGGAACTGCATTGCTGTATCAAAGGGTTGCAGCATTAGGAAGGTTGAGAACCCTTGCTCAATATGTTCATAAGTAGTTTGATATATTTTCCTGCAAATTACATACTTTCATTGTTCTTTACAACTGTATAAAGCACAATAGGTTGGTTCCACATGTTGGCTACTATGAATTCTATATCCGCTGTGAATACTGCTACAGTAAATGTGGATGTGCCAATATCTCTGTTGGATGTGACCTTAGCCCAGAAGTGCTATGCCCACATCATACAACAGTTGTAGTTTTAGTTTTTTGAGGAATCTAAGTGGATTTCCACGGGGCCTATACAATGTACACCCCGCTGCCGCCACCACCACCACCATGTAAACATTTCTTTTCTCCTGCAGTCTACTAGTTGACTGCCATTTAATTTCTTGATGACAGTTCTTTTGAGTTGGATAAGATGGAATCTCAATATTCCAACACATAATAGTGTGTGTGTGTGTGTGTGTGTGTGTGTGTAAGCCAGAAGTCAACCTCAGATGTCATTGCCTAGAAGCCATGTTTTTTGAGACAAGGTCTCTAAAACTTGGGGCCCCTGATTGGGCTCAGCTGCTGGCCAGCCAGCCTTGGGGATTCACCTGTCTCTGCCTTCCAAGGCTTTCAAGCATCTGCCACTGTCCCTGACTTTTATGCAAAGATTGAACTCAAGTCCTCAGGAAGCATGACCAGCATTTCAGTGACTAGTTCTTTAGTTCCTCAACATGGTTTTAATTTGCACTTACCTGAAGGCTAAGGATGCTAAAGTTTTTCCCATTTATTGATTGATCCATATATTTATTTTCCCATATATTTATTTATATGTATTTCTTCTTTTGAGAACTGCACACTCATTTTATTTGCCTATTACTGACTAGATGCTTTGTTTTATTTTATATTTAATATTTGAAATTTTTTATATATGAAGTGGTATTTTTATTTTTTCCATGCATAACAACTTAATGAAATACCATTTGCATTTTCTCAGCTGGCAAATAAGACTCAAGGCAAAAGTCCCTTGATGCTCAGAGAATCACAAGCACTCACCTGCCTTTGGAGGAGTCAGTTTCTTAGGATGTCTGTGGTACTGGCCATTTGGGTACCAGTGATGCTTTATAGTGAAGAATACCTTTTGGGGTTGTCTATCACGGCTCCTTGCTCAAGTTGTTTTTGTAATTTGGTTTTCAGCACTTGTTCTGTGTGTTTCTTCATTATTATGCAAACGATCTGGTTGAGGGATAGGCTTGGTGTGTTCATGCAAGATGTCCACAGAAGGGTGACAGCACAGTATTGTCCTGTTGTCAGAAGGTGAGGGGAGCTCTGCTTTGTAACTGTAGCCATCTGAAGGAGAAGACTACATAGATTTATGAAAAACACTAGACAGACCTCCATTTTGGGTTGGAAATAAACACTTCCAGTCCTGTTTGTTGTATATTGCCCATTATACTGCAGCCCCCACGATCCTTACTAAGTGATTTGAAAAAAGATATTGTGAAGAGGAACTGCCTCTAAAATCTGTTTCTAGGCACATGGATTTTCATTCTCTGGGTGGCCATCTTACTGCCAATATTTTTGTTTTTCTTCAAGATAAGGTTTCTCTGTGTAGCCCTGACTGTCCTGGAACTCTGTAGACCAAGCCTCCAACTCAGAGATCTGCCTGCCTCTGCCTCCCAAGTTCTGGGGTTAAAGGCGTGTCCACCACATCTGATTCTGAATTATTCTTGATTTCTAGGTATTGATCCCTCATCTGTGTGTGTATGTAGTTTGTAATTTTTTTGTTGTTTGTTTTTTTGGATTTGTTTTTTTCGGGACAGGGTTTCTCTGTATAGCCCTGGCTGTACTGGAACTGACTCTGTAGACCAGGCTGGCCTCGAACTCAGAAATCTGCCTGCCTCTGCCTCCCAGAGTGCTGGGATTACAGGTGTGCACCACCACTGCCCAGCAGTTTGTAAAGATTTTACTCTCATTCTGTCGGATAACTCCTTATTCCCAGGTAGTTTCCTTTGCTGTGCCGAAGCTTTTTAACTCTATGTAATCTCATTTGTTAATTCTTGTTACTATCCCTGCCTGTTGAAGTCTTCTCCATAACGTCTTTCCCAGGCCTGCAGTTTTATGCTCATTTAGTAGTTTCGAGACTCCATGTTCCACTTTGCATTGAACTTTAGACTCAGTGATAGACAGTGATCACTTGTTACCTCTCCTGGGGAGATATGAGCGCATATCTATTTACTCCAGAGAGCTCACCACCGACAGACCAAAGTAACAACCCCCCCCCCCAACCCCCCAGACCCTGCTTGGTGAACTGGTGACTTTTTGGGGGTTACTTACAAGAGCAGGGTTGACCCAAAGGCAGCTGCATTATAAACAAGCTTTCCAGTTATTATTATTTATACAGTCTTAGCCGTGTGAATTTTATGTTTCAGGAACTTTCTGAGTCTTGTAAGCTTTATTTCCAGAGTTTTTTGTTTTGTTTTTTTTTTTTTTTACTTTATATCTTGCTCACTGCCCCCACTCCCCATCACTCCCTCCCACAATCCTCTCCTCTCCCCTTCTTCTCTAAGAGAGAGCCATCCCATATCCCATCACCCTGGCACATCAAGTCTCTGCGGGGCTAGGCACATCCTCTCCCACAGAGGCCAGACAAGGCAGCCCAGCTAGAAGAACCTATCCCACAGACAGACAAAGCTGTATAGCTCTGGCTGGTTTGGAAATCACTATGTAGACCAGGTTGGTGTTGAATTCACAGAGATCCTCCTGCCTCTCTACCTCTGCCTCTGGAGGGCTGGGATGCTTGGCCATTTCCAGAGTCTTAGTAAGCTTCCTCCAGAGTTGGAGTGTTTCAATACGAAGGTGATTGTGATCCAGCATGTACCCCTTCTTCCAGCTCTTACGTTCTTTCTGCCACCTCTTCTTCGATGTTACTGAGTCCCAGAGGGTGAGAGACAGGCTTGTTGTGTGACTTTTCCTTGGGAGACACGAAAAAGCATCCATTTACAATGGATGGAGTGCCAATAACAGGTCAAAGTAATGATTCTGCCTGTCACAGATGTTGGAATATTTTCCACTGTCTATGCAGAGTGTTGGTCCACCATGTTCTTGCAATAGACAGCTTCGGGAGCTTGGCTGCTCAATGAGTCCATTTAGTACACCCCCACATTGCAAAGAAGTGTCCTCAGAAGTGGGCAGAGCTATCTTAAGGAAAGGTGGGAATCGTAGGACACATGTGATATAAAAGGAGGGTACTGGAAATGGAAGATTTAAGTGGGGATCAGAGAGAGGAGAATGTGGAAGCACAAGGTTAACCAAAGCTAAGAATGTATCAGTAATCACATGGGAACCTACTATGCTATAAGCTAATAAAAATGTAGAGCTAAAAAGAGTTTGAGAGGAGGAACCCTGAATAGTGGATAATGCTTATCCCAGAAGTCATAAGTTACTAAATGAAAATCCTAATACTAGGTATGGAGACCTCTCTGTGAGTGTTTGCCTAGGAAATGCCCAGAGTCCCACTCCCTAAACAGCACGGGTCATTACTGTTGCTCTTGGTTTTCTATCAGAACTAGATTGTAAGACTCGATTGCTGCAGATACCACAGGCTTTGGATGCCTCACGTGGAGGCATCTGGGAGCTCCTCTCTGCTGGCTGGCTTTTGTAGTGGTGCAAGTTGCCGGGAAGGTGCATAAGAGCTGAATTTCACAAAAAGTGGGTTTTCTGTTTGTTTGGTTTGGGTTTTAGACTCAGTGTCCTAGAGTCAATGTTCACAAACTCCGTTCGCAGCCAAGGATTATCTTGAACTTCTGATCCCTTTGCCTCTTCATCCTAACTCATGGCTGTTCCAAATATTTGTCATGTATAGTTTTGGCTATTTTCTGAAGCAGTTGCAACGAGATAATGCAAGGAATCAGGAAACCTTTCACTTGCTATCTTTTTGCTTTTTCTTTTAAAAAATATTTACTCATTTTACTTTATGTGTGTGTGTTTGCATGTATGTAAGTTCACCAAGTGCATACAGTACCCGGGGAGCCAGAAGAGGCGCTGGCCCCCAGGAGATGTAGTCACGGGCAGTGATGAGCTGCCACGTGCCTGCCGGAACTGACCCAGGTCCTCTACAAGAGTAGCAGACAGCAGACACTCTTATGCACTGGGACCTCTCTCCAGCCCTAATAAGTATAACTATTTGATAAAACTAAACTTATTTAACAGACAAATAGGTTTTTTGTCTGACTATAAAATTGGACTTATTTTTAATATACAGTCATAGAGTGTTTATTTTGTAATTGTACTCTGTCTGAACCACTTAAATAATGTTAAATCATATTTATTCTTCAGAATATAATAGCCCAGACAATTGCTACTATTTAAAAACTCAAAAACAACATAATTGGCCTTTCCCCCACAAAAATAGGAAATTTTTTAGTAAGGTAGAATTTTAAGTTTTTTTTTTTCAGGCCAGTTCTTGTGGCTTATAGTTCTTTAAATTATGATGCTAACAAAAACAAGTAACCACAACTGATAGCACTGCAAGGTAACTAACCAAGTTACAATAATGTGGTAAGAGGAAAGGACAAAAACCCTTCAGAAAACACTATTTAAAACTATTTTGAACAGGGAATCCAATATAGTACAGTTGGCCCCTAACAGCAGGGAGTCCATTAATAGAGAATTTCCAACTCTACAAAAATATAACAAATGACACAATATTGATTGCAACAACAACAAATGAAGGACTATCACAATGTATGCAACTTAGATTCACCTCTGCTTGATAGAGTGGCTTCTTAGTCAAAGACACTCTGTTCTTCAGTAGAAATATGAAGTCTTCTCATGAAAGGCACATTCTCATTGTCTTAGTTATAGTTTCATTTCTGGTAAGAGACATCATGACCAAGGTAACTCTTGTACAGGAAAAAAATTTAATTGGGGCTGATTTACAGTTTTAGAGGTTCAGTTCTTTATCATCTAGGTGGGAGGCAGGGCACTGTCCAGGCAGACATGGTGCTGGAGGAGCCAAGAGTTCTATATCTCAATTCAAAGGCATCCAGGAGACTGTCTTCTGCAGGGAGCCAGGAGGAGGGTCTTTTCTACCTTGAGTGGAACTTAAGCATGGGCCTTCAAAGCCCACTCCCACAGTGACTTCCGCAAACAAGGCCACACCTATTCCAACAAGGCCACATCTCCTAATAGTACCCGTAGGAGAAGCATATTCAAACCACCACACTCATCTAGGAAGATTGACATCAAGGTGCTGTCATTATCTTCATCATCTTGTTCTAAAGGTGCCAATTCCAAATTTTCTATGTTAGCGTCCAAAATTCTGTATCCCCTAGTGTCTTAGTTAGGGTTTTACTGCTGTGAACAGACACCATGACCAAGGCAAGTCTTATAAAAGACAACATTTATTTGAGGCTGGATCACAGGTTCAGAGGTTCAGTCTATAATCATCAAGGCGGGAACATAGCAGCATCAAGGCAGGCCCAGTTGAGGAAGAGCTGAGAATTCTACATCTTTTTTTTTTTTCTAAAGATTTATTTATTATTATATCTAAGTACACTGTTGCTATCTTCAGACACACCAGAAGAGGGGGCATCAGATCTCATCACGGATGGTTGTGAGCCCCCATGTAGTTGCTGGGATTTGAACTCAGGACCTTTGGAAGAGCAGTCAATGCTCTTAACCGCTGAGCCATCTCTCCAGCCCAAAGCATCGATAGGATGCTGGAGAGGTAACAGCATTTTTTTTTGTCTTTTTTTTTCCCCCCAGAGCTGAGGACCGAACCCAGGGCTTTGCGCTTGCTAGGGTTACCAAGGAGTACAGGGTTACCAAGGAGTACAGGAGGAGTTATAAAGGAAGAGTTTCCATGGCTGCCTGATAATAACTGTTAGGAAAGATGCTGCCCAGATCCGTTTTTATTGGCCAGTTTGAGCCTGATTCAACTGACTTGCTAAGGTCTACTTCTTGACTTTCATTCAGATAGGAACAGTTTTAGGGATGAAAGATACCATGGAACAATCCAGAAAAAGAGCCTGCAAAATTACTTCTACCAAGTAACTACACAGAGACATCAGCTCTGTAGGACCCTCCCTATAGGTATAAACTATACGAGGTTATTTTCATGGATTCCAAATATGTTGTCTTTCCCAGTGGTCCATACCCACAGAGCCATTTACAAGGAAAGAGAGGTGTTTAAATCTCTTAAACCCATGATTTATCCAATTATATGCTTTCTGGCCTTGACAATTTTTTTCATTCTTATAGTTTATAATGTGATTTGCTTTGTATCCTAGGCTGGCCTCAAACTTGCCACCCTCCCACCTCAACCCTCTGAAAGCTGTGCTTACACGTGTCCACTATCACATCTGACTTTTAACACTAGTATCTATTTTTAATGTTAAGCACCCAATCTGAGGACACCTAGTCATCCGGCCTGAAGTAAGAATCAGTATCTAGAATGAATAAGTGACCCCCCCAGGAGGTCTCCAGAACCTAACCAATTGTAGAATCAGTCAGACCCCCTAGAGATTGAACTAACTAATCAAGGTAGAGGGGCACAACCCCCTCCCTGGAATTCCCCTAACTGACAATAAAAGCTGGGCCCGTGAGCCCACTAGGTGTCTCCATTCACAAGTGGGGAGACCCCTGCATGTAGGAAATTCAGCTGAATAAACACTCTTTGCTTTTGCATACTGTTTGAGTCTGGAGTATCATTCTCTGGTTATCTTGAACCCTAAAATGTATGTATGTATGTATGTATGTATGTATGTATTATGTCTATATGATAACCAGAGGAAAATAGGAAAAAATGTCATTCTTCCATCAGGCACCTTACAGCTCCTCAGATTGAGCTTGAAGATGTTATAGAGCACACAACCGTCACTCTTCAGTGCCTCTGGAGAGTGAAGAGTAAAAGAAGAGGAACAATTTGTAACTGCTATATAGCCTGAGTGAACCTGGCCTGCCTGCATTATTATTTAATCTCCTAAATCTTCTTAGTTCCAAGGACAGGATGAAGATGGACTAGAAGGCCCTCGTGACTAAACTGGCTAAAACTGGTTAGATCCCAGATGGCTATCTGAATTGTAATAAACCTTAAATGTTTAGAATTGAGGAATGAACAAGATGTAGAAAGAAATTGTTAGTGATGGAAAACAAAAACAAAAACAAACAAACAAACAACAACAACAACAAACCAGTCCAAGTCCCTGTGGTTAAACTCCATAATCCGTAGGAGGTAAAGCATTCCTTATTCACAGAACCTTTCTCCAAAATGGCTGAGTTCAGAGGCTGGAGTGATGCTTCAGGTAATGCACATGCACTCCTCTAGCAGGGGACCAGAGCCTGGGCTCTAGCACCTATGGACAGCTTGCAACTGCTTGTAACTCCAGCTCCAGGAGATTCCACATCTCTTCTAAACTCCAGCAGCACCATCATTCACACGTACATGTACCTCCCTGCCCCATGCACACATACTGAATTTTACACAGAGGGGAATAGTTTTGAGAATAAAAATTAAAAATAAACATTAAAATAAATGTTGAAACACCTGAAAATATTAAAAATAAATGATCTTTTAAACTACTTTAATAAAATAAAAACCACTTGGCAGAGCACCCTTATAACATGTAACAGAGTCCCATATTGTTACCAAGGAAAAAACCTAAATAAACCCAATGACTTCATTGCCTCTCAGTTGATTTAAAAATCACGAATTTTATAGGTCACAAAGACGGACCAAAACATCTTTAGTCTCCTACTAACATTGCTTTTGATCACACCTCTGATGTGTGGATCGAGATGATAACAGTTGCCTAGGTTACCTTTCAATAACTCAAGGCTGTTTGTGCTGAAAATACCAAATGTTCATTTGGACCTGCAAGCAAAAGCAGCTAAATGGGATGAAACACTCAGCCGTCATAGTGTGTTCTGTCTCGTCTGCTGGCCTAACCAGTGGGTGAGAGTCTACTTAGCTTTTTATGTAAACATGTTGATCATTTGAGAAATGTTTTGTCCCAAACTCTAAATCAGGGTTAACCTGACCTAAGCTTCCTTAGTCTCTCTCTCTCTCTCTCTCTCTCTCTCTCTCTCTCTCTCTCTCTCTCTCTCTCTCTCCCCTTCAAAGGTTAAAGACATCACAAATGAAAACATCAGACTCTAAAACATCAAAAGAGATAGCACTGAGTTCCTGGAAGGCCTCCCCATCCATTTCTAGACAAGATAGGAATATTTCACATCTTTCTTGGCATGTCTCTTTCCTTCAGTATCTGTATCCGGTGCCTGTGACCTGTCAAATCCCCAGAGAAGGAGGAGAAGGAGGAGGAAGAGGAGGGGGGCAATGGGAAGATTGTATTTCTGAGAAAGGGTCTTACTGTGTAGGTCTGGCTCTCCTGGAACTCACTCTGTAGACCAGGCTAGCTTTCAATTCCAGAGAGCCACCTGCCCCTGCTTCCCAGTGCTGGGATTAAAAGTGTGTGCCACCACGCCCTGCTATGATTGACTTGTGAGCAAAGCTCATGTTCCTCTCTTCTTCAGCCACTGCCCTAACATTCATGTCTTAGATACTGTTTTTTTCCCCCTGTGGGAAGAGTTTCCTGATGAAGGGTGTCCTGGCTAGTTTTATGTTAACTTGACATACGCTTTAATCATCTGAAGGGAGGGAACCTCAGTTGAGACAACGTTTTCTTAAGATCCAGCTGTAGGGCACTTTCTTAATTAGTGATTGATGGGACAGCCCAGCCCATTGTGGGTGTTGCCCTCTCTGGGATGGTGGTCCTGGGTTCAGAAAGCAGGCTGAGCAAGCCATGGGGAGCAAGCCAGTAAGTAGCAGTCAGTTCCTGCCCTGTCTTGAGTCTCTGTTCTGACTTCCTTCAATAATGGACTATGATGAAGAAGTGTAAGCCAGACAAACCTTTTCCTCCTCGAGTTTTTGTTTTTTCAGGTCATGATGCTTAATCACAGCAACAATAACTCTAAGTAGGACAATGCCAACATGTCTTAACAATAGCCAATATACAAATTTGGTGATTAAGAAAAACTTTCTCTCTCTCTCTCTCTCCTCCCCCTCCTTCTTCTTCTCCCTCTCCCTCTCTCTCCAGTAAAATGAGACCATAGAGTGGCTCCTGAGGTACATTGGATCAGACTGTGGCTGACAAGGCAAATCCACAGGGTTAGTAAAATCATGTACAAAGAGTTCCTGCAAATTAGTCAATAGAGACAAACAACCAAACAGGTGAAGGACACAAGATTAACACATAAGAAGCTAGGCATGGCAGCAAATGTACCTGTAATCGCAGAGCTCAGGAGACTGAGGCCAGAGAATTATGAGTTTGAACCAAGGCCAATGTAGTGGTTTGAATGAAAATGCCCCGCCCCGCCCCCTAGGCTCATACCCCCAGCAGTCAGAACTGTTTGAGAAGGATTAGGAGGTGGGGCCTTTTGGGAGGAGGTGTGTCACTGGGGTGGGACCTGAGGGCTTTACAAGTGTGCTTTCTGACATCTGGCAGTGGTGGTGCACGCCTTTAGTCCCTGCACTTAGCCGGGTGTTGGTGGCACACGCCTGTAATCCCAGCACTCTGGGAGGCAGAGGCAGGCAGATTTCTGAGTTCGAGGCCAGCCTGGTCTACAGAGTGAGTTCCAGGACAGCGAGGGCTATACAGAGAAACCCTGTCTCGAAAAAAACCAAATCCAAAAAACAAAACAAAACAAAACAACCCCAAACAAACAAACAAACAAACAAACAAAACCCCAGCACTTGTAAGGCAGAGGCAGGCGGATTTTTTAGTTCAAGTTCAAGGCCAGCCTGGTCTACAGAGTGAGTTCCAGGATAGCCAGGGCTACACAGAGAAACCCTGTCTAGAAAAAAACCAGCCAACCAACCAAGTAAACAAGTGTGCTCTCTGGCTCCTGTTTGTGGGTTTCAGCGGTGAGCTCTCAGCTGGTCTTGCTCCTTGGTGACGGACTCTCACCCTCCGAAACCATAAGTCCAGTTAAATGTTTTCTTTTATAAGTTGCAGAAGGTGTTTTTTATCACAGCAATAGAAAAGTAACTTAGACAATGGGACCACCTAGTGGTCCCCGAGATGAAAGAAATATAAATGCTGTCTACTATACACATGAGAACTTATTCCATTTCAGTAATCATGGGGGGGTCGCATTGAAAAATGATCACTGTCATCATTCAGATTGATACGATTTAAGTTAAATATAAAACCTGGCAGTGGTGCACACCTTTGATCCTAGCACTTGGGAGGTAGAGGCACATGGATTTCTTTTTTCTTTTTAGTTTTTTTCGAGACAGGGTTTCTCTGTGTAGCCCTGGATGTCCTGAAACTCACTCTGTAGACCAGGCTGGCCTTGAACTCAGAAATCTGCCTGCCTCTGCCTCCCAGAGTGCTGGGATTACAGGCGTGCGCCACCACCGCCCAGCTAAATTTCAATACTTCTGCACAGCCCGATATAGTGGCACACACTTTAGTCCCAGCAGTTAAGAGGCAGGGACAGGTGTATCTCTGTGGCTTTGAGGACAGCCTGGTCTACGTAGCAAGTTCCAGGCCAAGCAAGGCTATAAAATAAGGGGTTTCAAAAAAAAAAAGAAAGAAAGAAAGAAAGGAAAGCTTCTTCACAGAAAGGAAAACAACAGAGTATGGTGCTCACCTGATACTCATTTGACAGGAGCTAACTCTCAGGAATATTCATATAAGAACTCCAAGCAGAGGGCTGGAGAGATTACTCACTGATTAAGAGCACTGACTAATTCTCAACCTGAATCACAGGTGTATTTCCCGTTCCCAGCGATCTACTGCCCTCTTCTGGTCTCTGTGTGCACTGCATGCATGCAGTGCACAGACAAAAATTTTTCCAAGCCAACATTAGGGGTAGAGATAGGCCAAATTGAAGAGTGCCATCAGGTCCCTCCCCTTGAGGCATGGGAGAGTCCATGGCAGAGGGGAAGGAAGAACTGTAGGATCCAGAGGGGTCAAGGACACCAGGAGAACACGGCTCACAGAATCAACTAAGCAGGTTCATAGGGACTCACAGAGACGGAAGTGACATTCGAGCAGCCTACATGGGGCTGCATCAGGCCCTCTGCATGTACATTATGTTTGTTAGCTTGGTATTCTTATGGGACTCCTAACTGGGAGTGGGATTGTCTCTGACTCTTTAGCTTGCCTTTGGGATCCTTTTCCTCCTACTGGGTTTCTTTGCCAGCCTTGATATGAGGTTTGTGTCCAATCTTATGTATTTTGTTATGCTGTGTTCAGCAGACATCCACGGGAGGCCTGTTCTCTTCTGAAGGGAAATTTTGAAGGAGGAGTGGATCTGGGGTGAGAGGGGAGGTGAGGAGGCCTGGGAGAAATGGAGGGAGGGGAGGCTGCAGCAGGGATGTACTGTATGAGAGAAGAGGAGAAGGAGGGAGAGGAGGAAGAGGATGAGAAGTAGGAGGAGGAGAAGGAGAAGGAGGAGAAAGGAGAAGAAGAGGAAGGAGAGAAAGGAGAGGAGGAGGAGAAGGAAGAAGAAGGAGAAGGAAGAAGAAGGAGAAGAAGAAGAAAGAACCTTAAGCTGAACAGACAGTTTTCAACATCAGATAAATACCAGAGCAGATGTTCAAGCTCTGCAGCCATAGGGCAGCACAAACTGGAAGACGGGAGAGGGGTCCTGAATGCCTGTAATGTCATCAGGGAGGTGGCAGAGGCAAAGGGATCAAGGTCATCCTCAGCTGTGGGAAGTTCAAGGGTAGCTTGAACTATGTGAGCCTCTCTCTTTCATACACACTCACACACACACACACACCACCACCACCACCACCACCACCACCAGTACCCAAAGTATCAAAACCTTACAAGAGTGAAACAACTGTGATGTATTTCAGCCCAGTCCAAATAGTTATTATCAAGAAAACAACACACAGGCAGGTGTGGTGGCACACACCTGTAATCCCAGCATTTGGGAGGCAGAGGCAGGCAGATTTCTGAGTTCGAGGCCAGCCTGGTTACATAGCCAGTTCCAGGACAGCCAGGGCTACACAGAGAAACACTGTCTCGAAAAACCAAAAACCAAAACAAAACAAACACAAAAACAAAAACAACACAAGCCAGCATGCCGGTGAGGAAGAAGAGGAAGGAAGGGTGTGAGCGAACCCTTAGACACCACCGAGAAGGAATGTAAGTTAGTCCAGCCGTTACTGAAATCCACACAGCGGTGTTTCAGAAAGCAATAACACAACTATTAAGTGACTCAGCTGAGCGCACACAGCTGAGAGCGGCGGCGGAAGAGCTGTGGGGACCGGTGTGCACTGTGGCACTACTCACAGTAGCTATGTCACGGCATCTAGGTGCTCATCAAGGAAGTATATTCAGCCATGACAAAGAACAAAAGCATGTCACGTGCAGGAGTCGGAGCCAGAGATCACCATGAAATAAGGCAGATCAGGAACACGAGGGTCACGTGTTCTCTCTTTCTCTCCTTTTTTTTTTAAAAGATTTATTTATTTTACATATATGAGAACACTGTAGTTGTACAAATGGTTGTAAGCCACCATGTGGTTACCAGGATTTGAACTCAGGACCTTCGAAAGAGCAGTCAGTGAGTGTTCTTAACCGCTGAGCCATCTCTCCAGCCCCAAGTGTTCTTTTTTTTTCTGTCCCTCCCCCCCCCCCCCCCCAGACAGGGTTTCTCTGTGTAGCTCTGACTGTCCTGGAACTTACTCTGTAGACCAGGCTAGCCTTGAACGTCACCACCGCCCGGCCCAAGTGTTCTTAAATATGTAGAATTTAGGTGGTTTTTTTTTTTTTTCAAGTCATGAAAGTCATCGTAGTAATTGGGAAGAGCAAGGGGACCCATGTGAAGGAAGCGCAAAAGTGGGACTACAACTGAAGTACATTATTTAGAGACGCGGGACTGTGATCATGTGGCAGGTGTGGCAGTACATGCTCATGGGCCCAGAACTTGGAAAGCGGAGGAAAGAGGATTCTATTGAGTCTAGAGTAGGATTTACAGTGAGCTTCTTTCTGTCTGAGGCATTGGGGGCGGGCGGGGAGCTGGGGTGGGGTGATGAATCTTTTAATACCACTACTCAAGAAGCAGAGGCAGGAGGATTGTGTTAATCGTAGTAAATGAGAGTGAAGACCGATACCCAGATTCTTCCAGTTGAGTTAAGCAAGTTCATATCAGCCCCACAAACTGCACGGATAGGAGCTTTTCAAGGGGTTTTGGCTATGTAGGAACTTGCCAGAACATTTCAAAATTATTAGGCAGAACGTCTTATCAGGGTGGAGATTAGGGTATAGGGTGTGGAACATGTCAAATTTCAGAAAATAGGTCAAGACACGGTCAAACCCAAGTCTTATAGAAAATGGGAGTGAACTTATTTTGACCTTGTAATAAGATGGCTTTTAATCTTAAAATGGAGTCAGGCTGGTTCATCACTTGCTGCAAGTTTGAGGTCAGCCTGGCCTACATAGAGAGACTTTGTCTCAAAGTACCTCCAAAATAAAGTCCTTCCTCCATGCATACTCCCTCCCATAATAATAATTGAAATTAAAGAAAGAGTTAAAAATAAGGACCAGGATTTAGCTCACTTGGTCAAATGCCTACTTAGCATATATGAGGCCCTGGGTTCCAACCTCAGCACAGAGAGAACTGGGTGTGGTGGTACAGGCTGGGATCCCAGCACTTGAGAGGGAGAGAGAGGTAGGAGACTCTGGAGTTTAATGCCATCTTTAACTTCATAGGGACCTCACCATAGGAGGCTACCTTGATTTTAAAAGTGTGTGTGTGTGTGTGTGTGTGTGTGTGAGAGAGAGAGAGAGAGAGAGAGAGAGAGGGAGATTAGCACTGGGCTCCTTAAAAGGAAGACTTTTCCTATGGCAACAAGCCAGTCAGCCGAAGTGAAGTCTGTGCAAAGGCTTTGAATTGGGAAGAGGTGTTGCGGGAGGGTGGGAAGAAGGCTAGTTTAGCCCAAGACTAGAAGAAGAAACAAACAAACAAACAAACAAACAACCTCAAACATCTTTCCACACCCAAAACAACAACAAAAGACCTGAGGAAGAAAGGAGAAGTGGTTCTTGTATAGGTTGAGGTCAGTCAGGTCGTGTAGATTCTAGTCCGCGTAGGAGAATTTTCTTATCTTTAGAAGCCCCAGAAGGACTCTAAGCTGGGATTGAAGAGCTGCCGAGACTCGAACTTGTAAAGCCAGCATTTGAACTTGTGAGCCTGAGGCAGGAAGATTGCCACAAGTCTGAGGCCAGTTTGTCAAAAAGCAAAAACAACAAAACAAAGAACTGATTTATATGGGAAAAGCCTAATTTCGGCTTTTGTGAGGAGCGCAGACTACAGAGGGAAGAGATAAGGCGAAGCAGTGGCCTTCAAAGGTGAGGGGTTATGTCTTTGCTAGTGAAATAAACCAGATTATAAACCAGATTATATGAAAGGCAGGTTTATCAGGACGCTGTTCTCACTAGCCCCAAGGATTGAAGCAGGGGAGTAGCCCCAAGGAGAGTGCCTGGGGAAGAAAAAGAGAAAGAGAGAGTTCCGAGAGAGAAGGGAAGAAGGAGAAGAGAAGAGAGCCCAAAATGTCCAAGAAAGAGCTGGAAAGTTCAGGGTTGCGAACAGGGTATGCCAAGTAGGGACTGAGGGATGCTGGGAAACCAGAGGCCAGGTCTGTCCCGATTTGTAAAATATGCATTTCAGTTCCTTGTCCCTGGAGTTCAAGAAAAAGAGGGTGATGATATAGACACAAGTGGGATTCGAAATAGAAATGGAGCTGGGTGGTGGTGGCGCACGCCTGTAATCCCAGCACTCTGGGAGGCAGAGGCAGGCAGATTTATAAGTTCGAGGCCAGCCTGGTCTACAGAGTGAGCTCCAGGACAGCCAGGGCTATACAGAGAAACCCTGTCTCGAAAAAACCAAATCCAAAAAACAAAACAAAACAAAACAAAACAAAACAAAACAAAAACGAAATAGAAATGGAAAACATTTAACCCTGTTTGGGGCGTGTGAGTTGTATGTGCTTTTTCTTGTTTTCTTGTGCTCAGGATTGAACACAGGGAGTCCCTCATGTTAAGTAAACACTCTACCACTGAGGCCCCAAGCCAAGCTAATGGATTTTGGAAGCAGAATCTTAGGACTGAGAATTGAATAGAAAACCGAGAACATATAAGACTATTGAATCTAAATCTAACAATCGTTTAGTGCATTAGGAAAACCTAAGGTAGCAAAAGTCAAGGATGCAATGATTAGTTCTTGGCGCAGCCAGTAAAATTGCCTGTTCCACACTATGCAAGTAAAACAAATCCAACAGCAGCCGGGCAATGGTGGCACACACCTTTAATCCCAGCACCTGGGAGGCAGAGGCAGGCGGATTTCTGGTCTACAGAGTGAGTTCCAGGACAGCCAGGGCGACAGAGAAACCCAGTCTCGAAAAACGAACCCCCCCCCTCCCGAAAAACAAAATTCAACAGCAAAGCTTACTTGCAAAAACAACATTTATGTTTGTGTGTAGACTAATGTAAATACACAAATCGCTGTGGGGGTGTCTTAGGGGCAGATATGCTACTTTGTGGCATATGCACTGGTTGAGCTTGTTTTTCCATTGTTGGAAAAGCAGTTTAGAACGTCCCAAATTTCGGACTTGGGGTTGGCTCCTTAAATAGGATTTCTGAGCCCGGGAAGAAGGCGACTGGAAGCCACGCTGGACTGAAATCTTTCAGACTCGCGCGCCTTTCCTGCAGACCACGTGTCGGGCCAGCACAGCAACGCCTCCGCCCCGCCCTCCAGCGCTTGCCCGAGGGTTAGCAGTTTCCAAGCCACCAAACAGCTGGTGCCCGCCCACATTGCGCATGCTCTCTCCTGCCACAAGGGAGTCAGCCCTCATTCATCCAGCCCGACCGGCCGCAGCCCCCTCCTCAAGACCCCTCCCCGAGCCGCGTGCGTCGCGCTTATGTTTGCGTCATCACGCTACGCCACTGCTCGAGCCTGTGAAGATGGCGGCAGCCGTTCTTAGTGGGCCCTCTGCGGGCTCCCCGGCTGGGGCTCCTGGCGGGCCTGGGGGTCTCTCCATGGTGGGATCCGGCCCGCGCCTGCGTCTGCTGTTGTTGGAGAGCGTTTCTGGGTTGTTACAGCCGCAAACGGGATCCCCCGTTACCCCTGTGCATCCCCCAAACCAGTGGGCCCCACATTTGCCTGGGCTCATGTGCTTACTGAGGCTGCATGGGACAGCGGGTGGGGCTCAGGTAAGTCCGTGGTTCCCCTGGTCATCGTGGGAAGCTGGCACTGAGGTCCCTCCTTCCTGAAGCAGACGCTGTAGCTGTGAGCTTGAGGAGAGCCGAGAGTAGAGAATAGAGCCACTTAACCATTCCGGACGAGATTCACATACTTCATTACATGTGCTTTCCCCAGAGAAAGATTAGGCCCCGTATCTGTTAGGTCATCGATAAGCACAAAGCAATGAAAGGACTCAGTTCCATTCCAGGTCACTTGAGTAGTTGAATCGTCCTCAGCGAAACTTCTTTTGGCGGTCTTTTCTCTGGGGTAATTGGATACAAATATTTACTAGCTCTGAGCCAAGGGCCTACTCCCCACCTTGGCGCTCCAATTCCAGCCATAATGGCCATGAGCAAATGCTGTAACACAAAACTGCATCTGCTATGAATTTCCTAAACCAGTGTAGAGAGAGTACTTAGAGATTTCTTAAAACGACCTGGAGTTTAAGATGAACTGGAGTTAGATAGTGAAGGAAAATACAAGGGTAGTTAAAACGTTAGAGGAACACTCGTGTAGGAAGGGTAGAAAAATAGGGCATTATTAGGTTAGAATCTAGGTGATTGAAGAGAGTGGATCGAGTTGAGGCTGGTGAGGTAGGCAGTTAGGAGCCTCTGCACAAAAAATTCACATGCGTTCAGTCCTACAAGCTGGAAACCCAAGCATCATCCTCAGTACGTGGTTTCTTACACATTTCCACAAGCAGTCTGTGAAGTTCTGCCTTTTTTGTTTGTTTTTTGTTTTTTGTTTTTTTTTATTATGGAGACAAAGTCTCACTCTGTGGCTCTGGCTGGTCTGGAACTTAGACCAGCTTTACGTAGACCAGGCTGGCCTAAGATCCAGCTGCCTGTGCCTGGCCATCTGCCATCTTGTTCAGTTGTATGTGTGTTCATGTTGGTGGTTATGGGGAAGGGTGGCCACGTTAAAGTCATAGGAACTTTTAGGCCCTAAAGTTCCAATATCAAGACAAGGTCTCTGGGCTGTGGTGGACTAGCTAGCCCAAGAGTTTATGTTGGTGCTTTTTTGTTTTACCTCGTGTTTCTCAGTAGGGGATGCTGGGATTCTAGGTGCTTATGCTACTATGGCTGGCTTTTCTGTGGGCTCTGGAAGACAGGATTGTGCGGCAAGTGCTTATATCCATTGTACTATCATTTCAGACTCTTGGGAATACTCCAGTTGCCTGTCCTGCTAATGTTTTTTTGTTTGTGTGTGTTAGAAATCTGATTTTTCCAGTGCCCCGAGTTTTTGTTCTGATTGATGTACATTGACTAGTCCTTTGATAAGCCCTGCACACGTTTCCCAATTGTCAGTTGGCACATTTCTATAATGTCTTGTCCTCATTATGGCTGTGGAATCTTGTTTTATTCAGTTGTACCTTCCTTTATCTGACCATTGCTAATGTGGAATTAGAAAGAATGGGTGATTCCTGGTTTTGGGGAGATGTAGATACCCTGAGAGGAGGCTGGCGCTTGCGTTACTTGTGAAGGGGCTGATGAAGGAACGTGCTTCTGTGAGGGAGGGCTTGGAAGAAGGATAGCTTGAGTCTGTATTGGTGTGTTCTTGCCTCTAAGGAAGACAGAATCAGGAGGAAGAGAGTTGTTTCTTCCAAGTGACTAAAGGGTCATGACGGATCTGTTCATTCAGCGGGTATTTCTGGAAGTCTTTATGCTAAGGGAGGTCTGCTGAGGTGAGCAAGCTTTATTGTTGAAATCTAGTAGGTGAGTTGGGGTGTCTTTGTTAGCTCTGAGGTCTGTGACCCCTTCCCCCCTGCACCTGTGGGACATGAGGGAGGAGGTCAACAAGACAGAATTTGAGAAAACAGACTGACAGACAGCCGATGGCTTTTTTGTACTCCGAGTGCACCTTGAGAAAGCCTTCTTGGGAGCGGGGGCAATGAGAGATTGGTAATTTTTTTGTGCATCTTTAGTGACCATTGCCTCATTCACTCTTTTTTTTTTTTCTCCGTTTCTAGAATCTTTCAGCTCTTGGGGCATTGGTGAACCTCAGTAATGCACATCTTAGCTCTATCAAAACTCGGTAAGTCTTTTAATCCCCTTCAGGACAATGTGCCTTTAGAAAGTGGGTTGAGTGTATATTTGCCTATCCTTTGTACCCACCCTATGGATTCAAGGGATTTTTTTCCATTCCAGGAGCTGCAGGGAGTTTTCTTTCTGTGAGCTCACCATTTCCATCTTCTAGGTTTCCTGTTCCCACCTGAGATTGGCCCTGCTTCCTTCTTTGCTTGAAACTCCTACCTTTCTCTGAGTCTTCCATGTCTTGTGAGGTAGAAACCATAGGAAAAATGGGGATGGAGTCTTATGAACAACAATAAAGATACAAGGAAAGTAAAAGGACAGACAGTAGCTTCTGAAGTCAAGCCCATGTCCTCGTCACCCGTCACCCTCTTCTTGCTTGTCAGGTTTGAAGGCCTGTGTCTGCTGTCCTTGTTGGTAGGGGAGAGCCCCACAGAGCTGTTCCAGCAACACTGTGTCTCTTGGCTTCGGAGCATCCAGCAGGTGCTGCAGGTAAGGACTCGCTGTCCTCTGGCCTGCCTGGTGTGGGTCAGCTATGGACACTGAGCTCTGGGGGAGGGGGAGGGAAAACAGTTTTCTGCTCTGTGGACAGAGGAGTTTAAGCTCCGAATAGAGAGCTTTCTAAACTTGCTGATAGTTCTATCTGCTAGCGGACTTTATGTCATTTATCCTTTCACATGCCGTAACTCCCAGCTTCACCTGGTCTCCTTGCTTAAGGACTGACAGCTCTGCAGTTCTCTCTGTGAGGGTTCGCGAGCGCGGGAGTATTGTTGTGTTACTTTAGTCTCTCTCCCTGACATCCGCTGTGCTTCCTGCACTTAGTTATTCCATAAGCATTTCTGAGTACATTGGTGCTTGGACTCCACTTGGATGGCTCTTAAGTCTAATACAGGGACTGGGATATTTTCTTATGAACTAGGAATTTGTAGATATCAATTTAGAATCATAAGCCATATGGTTTCCATTAAATGGTGTTTTGTATTCCTTTAAAAATGTGGAAAATGTTGGGCAGTGGTGGCGCATGCCTGTAATCCCAGCACTTGGGAGGCAGAGGCAGGCAGATTTCTGAGTTCAAGGCCAGCCTGGTCTACAGAGTGAGTTCCAGGACAGCCAGGGCTACACAGAGAAACCCTGTCTCGAAAAGACTAAAAAAAAAAATTAAATTAAATTAAAAAAAGGGGGGGGGGCATTCTTAGCTTATGGGCAAAACCAGATATTCACATGTTACAGTTGGCAGATTCAGTTCTGATGGAAGTCACTTGAACTGAGAGTGATATAACTAATTGTGAAGTGACACCTGTTTCAGTAAATAAAGACTAGGAATCTGACTATCCTGGTAGTGTGCCTTAGTGATTAGGGCCATCTGTTTACAAAATGCATTTCTATTTTGATCAGTATTTGCTTGCATTTGGCTACAAAGTATTCTAAGAATGTAAAAGCCCCAAAGAGGAGGAAGTTGGTCATTTGAAGAGCTGTAAACATGGCAGATTGGTGAAGTTGAGGTGGGGTTGGGGAGCTGGCTGTACAAGAGCCAAGCTATGGGGTTTTTTTTGTTTGTTTGTATTTTGTTTTTTGAGACAGGGTTTCTCTGTGTAGTCTGGCTTGTCCTAGAACTCACTCTGTAGACCAGGCTGGCCTCGAGCTCAGAAATCCACCTGTCTCTGCCTCCCAAGTGCTGGGATTAAAGGCGTGTGCCACCACCACCTGGCTGGGTTTTTTTTTTTAAATAAGAATTTGGCTTTTATTCTTTGAGTAGGAGTTCATTAGCGGTTCTAAGTAGTTTTTTTTTGTTTGTTTGTTTGTTTGTTTTTTGTTTTTTTTGTTTTTTTTTTTTGCTTTGATAGCGCAATGCCACAGATTGAGCAATGCATAAAGAACAGAGTTGTCTAAATCATGGCTCTGGAAGCTGGGACTGCAAGTTAGAGGGGAAACGTGTCTTGAGGATCTGCTTGCTCCATTATAATGTGGACCAGATAGATGGCTTTAAAGTAAGCAGAGGAGAGCACTGGCAGTGGCCTGGAGGAGGGACTGCTAGGCCTGGTGGGAAGGAGCCAAGTGAGCAGTCTCAGGATTGATTGGCTTTTGGGAGAAGACATGACCAACATGATTTGTGGCCTTTAGAACACTGAAGGCAGTCAAGGTTTGGGGAATAAAGGAAAACACCGAGTGTGACCTGGAGTGTTGAGCAGCGGCCCTTTAAATGCCATCCTCTTGAGTGACCATGCCCTGAAGAGGGCTTCTGTTGGTGTTTTCCTGGGGGGTTACTAGTGCTTAGTCAGCTGTGAGGGAAGATGGGAGTGAGCTTTAGTGTGTGTTCTGGCCAGAACTGAGCTTGACGTCATACTGTGCTGAAGGGTCACTCAGTGTGGGAGGAGGAGTTTACAGCAGAGTCTGGGTCTGACAGAGCAAGGCAAGAAGAAAACCAGGATTGAGAGTTGGCTGGAATCTGAAGGAAGAGGGAGGGGTGGGTGAGATTGTGGTGTTGGATAGACTCCAGGGGGAGTATAGGAGGAATGAGGGAGGGGTGGCTTCTGTTTATACTCCGTGGAGCAGAATAAGACTGACCTGGAGCCATTTTATGTAAAAGAAAACTTAGACTGGTGAAAGTAGTATTTGAAGAGCTGGGAACTAAGCTAGACTGGATTGGGATGAGAAGCAACTGGGAGAAGAGGGATAGAAAAGGAGCCAGAATTGGCCAGTTCTTGGGATTTGGGGCTAGAGTTTTGTATCAGCTCAAGGAAAGACTTTCTAAGATGGGAGCAAAGTAAGCTTGTGCCCATGTCGGTGGGAAGAGAAGAAGGGTCAGTATGAAGCCCAGTCAGGGGACCAGTTGTGGACAGGAGGAGGGGTTTGCAAGCCAGGAGAAAGGAGACTAATGAAGAAGAAGGAGGGTACCTCAAAAGCTCAGGGTTTTATTTTGTTTTTTAACCTACATTTTCAGGTATGGGGTTAGAACCTAAAGTAGCCCCTGTCTTTGGCTTCCATTTTCTCTGCCACAATAAAGGCAAGACCATGCAAAATGACACTGGTGCGGGAAGTTGGGATTTGCAAGTTCACTGTGGAAAGCTAGCTGGAAAGATATGTAGGATGGCTGGACAGACAGTGTTGAAGGCCTGTGTGTAGTCCATGGCCCCAACTGGTCTTTCATTTTAAAGTTAACGGATTGGTTAAGATGGCTCCGGGGGTACAGCCACTTGCTGCTAAGCCTGACAACCTGAGTTCAGTCCTGGACATGATGGAAGGGAAAACTGGCTCCTGAAAGTTGTCCTCTGACTTCTATGCTCTTGCCTTCACAAACAAACAAACAAACAAACAAACAAACGGGGAGGAGAAGAAGAAAAGAAAGTAAATGATTTCTGAAATAAGATATATAGCCCAGGTTGTCCTCACGGTTGGTCCTGTGCTCAGGCCTTAGCTCCTTTGACAGCTAGGGCTGTAGGTTGACAGTGCTCAGCGGTTCACATTTTCTCAGTAGTGTTCCTGTATGTGTTGGCACATGGCTTCCTCTGGTTTAGAAGGAGGTTATTTTTTTCCATGAGGTTCTTGTGAATTTTTCAGAAAGTCTTAAAACCAGATAGCTTTCCCCCATGAGTTCCAGGGAGGGTGTATATCAAACTTGGAGAGATGAGACAGAGAAATTCAGTATGGGAAAATAAAGACCATTGTAATCTCCTAAGTACTCAGATCTTTTAAAGTGTGACTTTGTTACCTTTTTTTTCTTTCTTTACCTTCTTTTACCTTTGTTTCTTCAAACAAATTCCTGGGACCCAGATAACATTCTTATTTTATAATTCTTATTCTTTGAGGTTCTGGGGATAGCATTCTTATTTTATAATTCTTATTCTTTGAGGTTCTGGGGATAGCACCCAGGGCTCATGTATGCTAGGCAAGTGCACATCCCGTTTTCTAGGCACAGGATACTAAAATGTAAATATGTCCTTTCTGTAGACACCTAGGCTCCTTTTGTAGCCTCCTTATCCTCTTTCCTGTCTGTAGTAAATGTGATCGTAATAGTGACATTAACTGTGGTGTTTCCATTTATGCCTGTCTCTCCATCTGTCCGTCTATCCATCTGTTTAATGTGCATTGGTGTTTTGCCTATATGCATGTCTGTGTGAGGCTGTCGGATCTCCTGGAACTGGAGTTATAGACAGTTATGAGCTGCCACGTGAGTGCAGAGAATTGAACCCTCTGAAAGAGCAGCCAGTGCTCTTAACCACTGACCATTTCTCTTCCAAGCTGTGGTATTTCCTAAAAACCCTATGCTGTTACCTCCTGTCTCGCTTCTGGTGACAGTGAAGGTAAGGTCTGCAGCATGGATGCTATTGTTTTTAGTCTCAGGACTCACCATCCACCATGGAACTGGCTGTGGCTATCCTGAGGGATCTGCTCCGATATGCATCCCAGCTTCCTACCCTGTTTCGGGACATCTCCACCAACCACCTTCCTGGGCTTCTTACTTCCTTGCTGGGCCTCAGACCAGAGGTGAGACTTTGCAGTTCTGGGTTCTTGCTTATACTGTTTGGATTAAAGAATGTTATGGGGACTGCTTAGGGAGTAGGTGTAAGGATGAGAGAACAGTGACTGACTGGAGAAGGGGCCTTAGGGGCTGGGGATGGATGGAAGTATATGGGCTATTGGTGCTTGGCCTCTCCCTTCTGAATTCTACTTTTCCCGCAGTGTGAACAATCGGCTTTGGAGGGAATGAAGGCTTGTGTGACCTATTTTCCTCGGGCCTGTGGCTCTCTAAAAGTAAGTACTTTCGAAACTTTTAAAGCTCTCCACCTTAGAGTCCATCCCTGGCATTTCTAAGTTCTTATCACAACAAGCATGGTATAATGATTGAGTTCTCACTGTGAAGGAACTGACTTAAATTACCTGCCCAAGAAGACAAAGCTTGGGGCTTTGTCTGTCTGATGCTAGGCCCTTTGTCTAACCTGTCAACTCCTTTCCTCGGCTCTTCCTCCCTCCTGGCCTCTTTTATTTAGGTTTTTGTTTTGTTTTTTAAAGTTATATGTATAAGTGTTTTGCCTGCATGTGTCTCTGTGAGCCTCATGTGTCTCTGGTGCCTTTAGAGGTCAAAAGGTGTTGGATTCTCCAGACTGAAGCTAACAGATGGTTGGCTAGTGAGCTGCCATGGTTGGTTAGTGAGCTGGGAATCAAACTTGAGTCCTTTGCAAGAGCAGCCAATGTGCTGCTGGCGGAACCGTCTGTCCGGCCCTATCACCCTTGCCCCCCTTCTAATGACTTCCCTACCACCGAGGTACACTGCAGCCCCAGTCCTCGACCCCTTTCCCTTTGTACCTCTCCTACTTTGGCTCTCTAGTCTGCCCTGCTTGTTTTCCCTACTGTCCTGACTGTTCCTGAAGCGCTAATGGTTTCTTTCGGGAAGAAGGTGCTACAGAGACTTATTACTTCCCCACCCCAGTTTCTGGTTTTGCTTTTCGTGGTTTTAGTTGCCTTTGTTCAGGCAGCAAAAATAGCATGGATTTGTCATGGGTAAGAGACTTGCCACCAAGCCTGACTTGTCTTTCCCTGCCAATTCCACTGATAGAAGATTTGTTCTTACAATTGCTATTCCTGAACTTTTTTCCTTTCCTCATTAAGTCAAAATCTTTTCAGCATTTTTACTTAAAGGGAGTACTTTGTAGCTTCTCTTTAGCCTGCCTGAATTGACGTCACCTGAGGTCCCCATAAAATAAATTTAAGATTGTTTGACCATAAGCCCTGGGCTGCTGTAGTTGTCTGGTAATTGGGGGGGGGGGGGCAGCTAAGCTGCAGAGAGAGAGAGAGGGAGAGAGAGAGAGAACGAGAACGAACTGTGTGTCACTCGCACAGTTAGTCTATTATAATTGTTCTGGCTTGCTATTAAGTTGTTAAGCTCTTTCTGTACCCAGATTGTGAGTTAAACTTTATGATAAACTTTATAATAGGTCAATGTGTATAGGAAAAGTATAGGCTGGGGAGGTGGTACCCTCTCGTGGCTGAAGCAGGAGTTTGGAGTTAGTCTAAGCTGTATAGTAAGATTAGAAAAAAACAAGCATAAAACCTATTATGATTTGCGACTATTTATGGTTTCAACCATTTGCTGGAGATGTTGAGACATAGTCCTTGTGGATAAGGTGTCACTGTTAACTTCCAGTATGTGAAGCCTCAAAGCAGGTATTGTCAGTGAGCTTATCTGTACTGAGCCTTCATTTTCATATGGCTGCTCTCATCCACAACTAATGGAAGTTGTAAGTAGTTAGGACAGGATTTCTGGTTTTTTCTTTTGTACTGTGTAGTGAACTCAGTCCAATCACTGAGTTTCATCCTTAGCACCCTCAGAGTTACAATTTAATTTCATAAAACAAAGACAAAAATACGTGGAATCACAAACATTCTGCTTGTATTTAATTCTGTTTCAATTTAAGTGTTTCAAAACCATTTAGAAAGCATTGACAGGGCTGACAAGATGGCTTAGTGGATAAGGCACTTGCCACCAAGCCTGATGACTTGAGTTTGATTCCCTAGGACTTCCACACAGTGGAAGTTGTAGATGATTGATCACTGCAGCAGAGCTGCGCCATCTGCTCATGTGAGGTCAGCAGGGTCGTGGGTCAAGCAAGCTAGATCTAGGAGCTGGTCTCTAGTAAGAAGTTATGGAAAGCAAGTAGCAGGATTGCCCACATCAAGGAACTAGGAGGAAAGGAGAACTGCATACTCAGGGTGGCTGAGCCCTGCTTCTGGTATGAACAAGTCTAACATATTTACAGTGGGACCATTACAGCATAGAGTCAGAATTCACTGTGGAGCTAGGTGGTGGCATTCTTTGATTTAAATTTGTGGTGCATGTAGCTGGTAGGGTAAAGTGTCGTGCCCACCCCCCAGTCCCCACCCCATCCGTGAACGGAGCAATGGAGCTCATCACTGACAGCCACAGGTCCTGCTCAGAAGCATATTTGTTGCATTTAAAGCATATTTGTTTGCATTATTAAGAGATAAACTGCATTTTACTTACAAGTCACTAAAACTAATGGTGGGCTTTTCCCCATTATTATTCATGGCTTCACCGGCTCTTTTTATTCTACCCCAAATAAATTGTGGACCTTAGGTTGAACACCTACTCCAGGCCTTCTTGTATCAGGCAGGGGTTTGCTGGTAGACAGTGGAAGTGTTGCCTTCATTTTGCTGTCTAACCTTTCCTTGTGACCCAGTCCTACACCCATCCCTCTGGGTAGTGCAATCATTCTAGCTGGGCTTCATTTGTGTCTCAGTGTGCAGACTTGGTCTGTGGGTAGCTCTGTTTCTCAAAACTGTCATTTTGGCTTCAGAAAGAAAGGTGACTGTCATACTGTTAGTAGCTACCATCACCTCATGCGTGCATCATGCTTCCTTTAGTGAAGTGAAATCTCAGGTAGAGAGACTGCTATGGTTGGTCACTCTTACTCTTGGCATTGCTCCATGACCTCTTCCTTTCTTCCCTCCTTCAGGGAAAGCTGGCTTCCTTTTTCCTGTCTCGGTTGGATTCCTTGAACCCTCAGCTCCAACAGGTAAAGGGAAGGAAGAGGCTCAGTACGGGGCTCTGGTCTGAGGCATCCTTTACAGATTATTCTTAGCTGTTAATTGTGCAGCATTTGGACCCTCTTTTCAATTTCTTCCTCTTAACATACACGATCACTGGCTTTCGTCCTCCTAGGGACTTCTGCCCCGCTCTTCCTTAAACCTGTTGAGCTGCTTTCTTGGGCATCAGTGGGCTGGGAGACCCATGCTGAGCTACTTTCCTTTCTGACCAGCTGTCTGCTCCTTTGCAGCTGGCCTGCGAGTGTTACTCCAGGTTGCCCTCTTTAGGTGCTGGCTTTTCTCAGGGCCTGAAGCACACAGAGAACTGGCAACAGGAGCTGCACAGCCTGCTGACCTCACTGCACAGCTTACTGGGGTCCCTGTTTGAGGAAACAGAGACTGGTAGGGAACGGGCTGTAGTCAGGAGATGGGTTGGAGAGCGTGGCAGGAGGAAAGAGGAAGGGGTCCACGGAGACCGGGCAGTGGGTTTCTGGGTGACATAGATGAGAACATAGTTGGTAATCTAGCACAAATGAAGAGGGGTGGGGGATGGAGAGGGGGTTCAATGGTGAAGGACACTGGCTGTTCTTCCAGAAGACTGGGAATTGATTCTCAGCACCCACATGGCAGCTCATACAGAGGAAAAAGGAGGGATGGGAGAAAGGCAGAGTGTATAGGTGGTTGTATTACTGCCCAGCTCCTGTGCAGAATGAAGGCCCTGGAATAGAGGCGCTGCTCTCCCCCTCAGAAGAGGACAACACGCATGTCCTCCTCCAGCTTCGGCAGAGGTTTTCAGGACTGGCCCGCTGCCTGGGCCTCATGCTCAGGTGTGTGCATATAGAAGGGAGTGCGCTTGGCTGGAGGAGCTGCGGTGGGCGTGTGGAGTCAAGCTGGGGTGACTGCTCTGAGGTTCTCTCTGCTCTGCTTCTTAGCTCTGAGTTTGGGGCTCCTGTGTCGGTTCCTGTGCAGGAAATCCTGGACCTCATCTGCCGGATCCTTGGTATCAGTAGCAAGAATATTGTGAGTGGGCTTTGCCTTTTGCATTGTAGTCTTGCTTAAGGCCCTGGGAACCTGGACAATACCCAGCTGTCATCTCTGAAACTGTCCCTGAGGCATGTGTGACTGTCAGGGACTCATTTACACAGAGCAGAGCCACCTGTGGCCAGTGCAGACAGTGAATTTGGGGATGAATCAAGGTGTTGTTAAAGGGCTCAGTCATGACCAAGCTCTCCTCTGCAGGAGAGGAAGGAGATGGGCTTGGATTGAGTTGGGTCAGGGTGTTGGCTCATGTTGTATAATCTGATAGACCTGCTCTGTTTCTGTCTGGTTCGTTTTCCATCTTACTGTTGCTGAACTTTTATCCAGAACTTGCTTGGAGATGGTCCCCTCAGGTTGCTGCTGCTGCCCTCTCTTCACCTTGAAGCCTTGGACTTGCTCTCGGCACTGATCCTTGCGTAAGTGAACTTGTCATGGTGTGGAGAAGGGAAGGAACATACTGGAAATGAAGGCCACCGTTCCATCCTCTGCCCCTAGGTGTGGAAGCCGACTCTTGCGTTTTGGTACCCTGATCAGCCGGCTGCTTCCCCAGGTTCTCAACACCTGGAACACTGGGAGGGATACTCTAGCTCCAGGCCAGGAGAGGCCTTACAGGTGATCCACGGCAGCAGATAGAGTGGAGCGGGTGGATGAGAACATCAGGTCCCAGGGGCTCTGGCATGTCGGCTCTTGCTCATACCCTGCTTTCCTTGCTTCTTCTCCAGCACCATTCGGACCAAAGTGTATGCTATCTTAGAGCTATGGGTGCAGGTTTTCGGGGCCTCGGCAGGTATGCTTCAGGGAGGGGCCCCTGGAGAGGCCTTGCTCACCCACCTGCTCAGCGACATCTCCCCTCCAGCTGATGCTCTTAAGGTGAGTGAGATCTTGGCTCCTGTTTCCCTGGCTCCTGTGCCTATTTCCTGACTGACTGTCCTGACTTCCTCTTTGCCTGTACACGTGACTGTGTTTCCTTTCACCACAAGTTGTGCAGTACCAGGGGAAGCTCCGATGGAGGTTTGCAAAGTGGGAAACCAAGTGCTCCTAAGAAGCTAAAGCTCGATATGGGGGAAGCCTTGGCTCCACCCAGCCAAAGGAAAGGAGACAGGAATGCCAACAGCGATGTGTGTGCAGCTGCACTGAGAGGTGGGTTGCTGTGAACTGATCAGCCAGCTGGCAGAGCAGAGCACGAGGAGCAGAGATGGCCTTGAGCCTTCTGCCTGCTATTAGATTGGGCATCTGGTAGTTTCTCCTGGTCTTCCAAGATCTCAGTTTAATTTTGTCAAGCACATTACATATGCGCTGTGTGTGGCAGGGACAGTATGAGCACTTGTGGGAGGGGATCAACGGATCCTTGCCAGTGGGGTTCATGTGCAATACAGAGCAGGATGCTGCTGGGGATTCCCTGCAGCTAATGCGTCTGAGAATGTAGCCAGAAGTTAAGTGGATGCCTTGCTGTTAGATGACTCTCCTTTGGGTCTCATGTAGTCCTTTTTTTTTTTTTTTTTTTTTTTTTTTTTTGGCTTTTTGGATTTGGTTTTTTTCGAGACAGGGTTTCTCTGGAACTCACTCTGTAGACCAGACTGGCCTCGAATTCAGAAATCCGCCTGCCTTTGCCTCCCAAGTGCTGGGATTACAGGCGTGCGCCACCAACACCCGGCGGTCCCATGTATTCTTACTACCTGCTAGCTCACTGTCTAAGGTGAGGCCAGTTCTCAGTATACAGATGTAGAGATGTAGTGCATTACTTGCATTGTCTGTCATCCCCATTTTATACTGGTGGAAGAAACTGAGAGGGTAAATGCCTTACCCAGGGTAGGCAGCGGCAGAACTGGGTCCTCCCTGCTGGGCTGTGTGCCCTTGCCTTCCTGTCTGCCTTTGACATTGCATTCTCTTCTCAGGCCTCAGCCGGACCATCCTCATGTGCGGGCCTCTCATCAAGGAGGAGACCCACAGGGTTAGTAGGGACAGGTCCGGGCAGAGAGGAGGGGCCCCTGTTCTGTGCATTGGGAGTGTTTACCCCAAAGGTGGATCCACTGAAAGCTGGGAGTGAGGTTTTGGCTTTGGAGGTGATGTTCCTAGACTCATACTGTTTTCTTTTCAGAGACTTCATGATCTAGTCCTGCCCCTGGTCATGAGTGTCCAGCAGGGTGAGGTCCTGGGCAGCTCTCCTTACAACAGTTCCTGCTGTCGCCTCGGGCTCTACCGCCTGCTGCTGGCTTTACTGCTGGCACCTTCCCCTCGCTGCCCTCCTCCTCTTTCCTGTGCCCTGAAAGCTTTCTCTCTTGGCCAATGGGAAGATAGTCTTGAGGTAATTGCTGACTGGGTCAGATCTCTGATTCCTGGGTTCTCTAGTTCTGATGCTTGCTTCGTGAGACCCTGTGTTCCTGATGCTCCTGCCCTTTATTCCTTCTTCAGGTCTCCTCTTTCTGCTCAGAAGCTCTGGTGACCTGTGCTGCTCTGACACACCCCCGAGTACCTCCTCTACAGAGCTCAGGCTCTGCCTGCCCCACACCTGCCCCCGTTCCTCCTCCTCCTGAGGCCCCGTCTTCATTCAGGGCCCCAGCCTTCCATCCTCCAGGTCCCGTGCCCTCTATAGGTGCTATGCCATCTCCAGGCACAATACCTCCAGCAGGCCCCATTCCCACAGTAGGCTCCATGTCCTCAGCTGGCTCTATGCCGGCCACAGGCCCAGTGCCCTCTCGCCCTGGACCTCCAGCGACAGCCAACCACTTGGGTCTCTCCGTCCCAGGCCTGGTATCTGTTCCACCCAGGCTCCTTCCTGGCCCTGAAAACCACCGTGCAGGCTCCGGTGAGGATCCTGTTCTTGCTCCTAGTGGGACCCCTCCGCCTAGCATACCCCCAGATGAAACTTTTGGGGGGAGAGTACCTAGGCCAGCCTTTGTCCACTATGATAAGGAGGAGGCATCTGATGTGGAGATCTCCTTGGAAAGCGACTCTGATGACAGTGTGGTGATTGTACCTGAGGGGCTTCCGTCCCTGCCACCCCCACCACCCTCAGGCACTCCTCCCCCTGTGGCTCCTACTGGCCCACCCACATCCTCCCCTCCTGTGCCAGCTAAGGAGGATTCTGAAGAACTGCCGGCAACTCCAGGGCCTCTGCCTCCACCCCCACCCCCACCCCCACCTGTTTCTGGTCCTGTGACACTTCCTCCACCCCAGCTGGTCCCTGAAGGGACTCCTGGAGGGGGAGGACCCACAGCCATGGAAGAAGACTTGACAGTTATTAATATCAACAGCAGTGATGAAGAAGAGGAGGAAGAAGAAGAGGAGGAGGAGGAAGATGAAGATGAGGAGGAAGAAGACTTTGAGGAAGAGGAAGAAGATGAAGAAGAATATTTTGAGGAGGAAGAAGAGGAAGAAGAGTTTGAGGAGGAATTTGAGGAGGAAGAGGGTGAATTAGAAGAGGAGGAAGAAGAAGAGGAAGAAGAGTTAGAAGAGGTAGAAGATGTGGAGTTTGGTTCAGCAGGGGAGGTGGAAGAAGGTGGACCCCCACCCCCAACGCTCCCACCAGCTCTGCCACCTACAGATTCCCCCAAAGTACAGCCCGAGGCACAACCTGAACCTGGGCTCTTACTGGAAGTTGAGGAGCCAGGGGCAGAGGAGGTGCCTGGGCCCGAGACTGCTCCAACCCTGGCCCCTGAAGTGCTCCCCTCCCAGGAGGAGGTGGAGCAGGAAGTGGGAAGCCCTGCAGCAGGGCCACCGCAGGAGCTTGTTGAAGAAGAGTCCTCTGCTCCCCCTACCCTGCTGGAAGAGGGGAATGAGGGTGGAGGTGACAAGGTGCCACCCCCACCTGAGACACCTGCAGAGGAGATGGAGACAGAAGCAGAAACCTCAGCTCCTCAGGAGAAGGTGAGGATCCTGGGTGAGGTAGTGGAGCTGGCAGGCAGCTCTGTTGGGGACAGGTCCTACAGCCAGGCTAGAGAGAGCTCCAGTTGTTGGGGGCCCACATGGAGACTCAGCTGCATGTTTGCTACAGGGAGGGAGGCACGCTCAGGAGAATGTGATGGGGGGGGGGGACTCTGGGAGGGATAGCTTTTGGGATATAAATAAATGTAAAAGGTCACGGTGGGGGCTGGGGACTTGCTCTAGTCTGACATATACTTTGTGTGTGACTTTGAATTTTGTGCCTTTGTCCCTAAAAGGAGCAAGATGACACAGCTGCCATGCTGGCTGACTTCATCGATTGTCCCCCTGATGATGAGAAGCCACCACCTGCTACAGAGGCTGACTCTTAGCCCCTTCTGCACCCTGTCACTTTGTATCCAATAAAGTTATGTCTGTAGACCCTTGTGCTGCTTTGGCTCTTGCCACACTTCCAGCCTCTAGCCTGAGTGGGTGCTGGGTTTGTTGCATCCTCTCCAGATGTCCCCACTGCTGTCTTCAGTGACCTGAGGAAGAGCCACTGGCTGAGAAGAGAAGTACCCAGACAACTGCCTGCCACTAATTTAGTGTTGCACTTTTCAGTTCTTGTCCTCTGCTCTTTTCTGCAGGAGCTTGTTATATAGCTCAGGCTGGCCATAAATCCAGTCTGGTGTAAACTTTCCTTGTTCCAAGGGCTGAGGTCATAGATGTGCCCCTGCACATAAGCATGCCTGCTTTTCTAATCTTATGTCTGAGCTGAATTGCGTATAGGTAAGGCTATGGAGAGGTGTATTTTGCTTTTGTTTTTGTAGTGCAAGGCTAGCATTTTGAGGTTAACAGTTGAATTAATTTTTTGAGATGTGAATAGGTTTAAGGATAAAATTTTCTCCCCTAGTTATTTTGAAAATTTTCAAGTTTTCAGAGAAATTGTAAATATATAACCTTTCCCTCTTCACCATTTTTTTTAAAGATTTATTTATTTATTATATGTAAGTACACTGTAGCTATCCTCAGATGCTCCAGAAGAGGGTGTCAGATCTCGTTACAGATAGTTGTGAGCCATCATGTGGTTGCTGGGATTTGAACTCAGGAGACCTTCAGAAGAGCAGTCAGTGCTCTTAACCTTTGAGCTATCTCTCCAGCCCTCTTCACCATTTTCAATATTCATGTTAGCTTCCTTTCTTTCCGTGGATGCTATCTACAGATAGGCCTATATTCATAATCTTATGTGTTTGCATGTTGTGTCTTTGATTCAGAGAGTAACTTGTAGACATCATGGCCTTTCTTCCCTAGGTCTTCAATGTTATCTAAGATTGAAAACTTCGTACTGGGGGCTGGAGAGATGGCTCAGCAGTGAAAGCACTGGCTGCTCCTCCAAAGGATGCAGGGTTAGTTTTTAACAGCTGCATGGCAGCCCACAGCTGTCTGTAACTTTAGTTACATCTAATGCTTCTGGTCTCAGTGGGCACCAGGCATGCAAATGGTACACAAACATACATGCATGGAAAACACCCATACATATAAACCTAGAAACACACACACACTGGCACTAGCCCCTTCCCTGCCCCCAATAATCATACAAACACAACCATGGCTGGAAATATACTCAGTATTTACCTAGCAGATACGAAACACTGGGTTCAACCACAACACCACATGAGCGATGGTGAGGAACATTTGTAATCCCAGTACTCAGGTGGAGGATCAGAGTTCAAGTCTCACTTTAGACTCATTGTGAGTTTGGGGCTAGACTGAGATACAGGAGACCCTATCTCAACACCAGACAGAACAACAAAATCCAAACAATAATAGTATCATCAAACGTAAGAAAGCTCCACAACTCTCCAGTCAGATGGCCCCTGACTTCAGAGCTTGACTTTGTTAAAACAATAAGGATGACTAGCTTTTCACCTTTAGTTCAGTATTCACTAAACTACATAAGGTATTCAGCACTGTGTATCATGCTGGGTGCTTTTGCCCAACTGTCAAAGTGTGTGAATGTACTTCGGTGGGCCAGGCTACCGAGTGGGTGGGTTAGCTGTAGTTAGTACAGTTTTGAGGTGTATGCTAGGTTTATTGGGGTGTATTCCATTGGAAGGAGTTTGTGTGTCCAGGTGCTGGCAGGCTTCAATTATTTGTAAGATGTCATGCCTGTGCGGTTTTCACCCCTGGGAATCGAGAGAGTGTATTAGATGAAGATGACTGTGTAAGGATCACTGATGATAAGACTCCTAGTGACTTCTCTCTCAGAAAGACCTGGAAACTGCACTTAGGGTATCAACCATAAGAATAGACTAGAACAGGGATTTTCTTCTATTATCCTGAATATATAACATAATAATTGGTCATTTATTTACATTTCAAAGATCCAAAAAGGTTTATAGAGATATCTTCTGATTTCTGGTCTGACTATAAGGTTGTCTCCCAGGAACAGAGTTTGTGTGTTCAGTGTTAATGTATTCTAGAGATAATTGTATTTGTGAGAAGTTTTGTATAAATACGCCTTTTTTTAAAAAAAAATAGTATGACTAGGCTCCAAACTGTCCCCTCTTGACTGATTTTCTCTCTCTCTCTCTCTCTCTCTCTCTCTCTCTCTCTCTCTCTCCCCCCCCCCCCCCGCCCCCTTCCTTCCTTCCTTCCTTTTTTTTTTTTTTATTCGGGACACGGTTTCTCTGTATATCCTTGGCTGATCTGGAACTCACTCTGTAGACCAGGCTGGCCTCAAACTCAGAAATCCGCCTGCCTCTGCCTCTCAAGTGCTGGGATTAAAGGCGTGTGCCACCACTGCCCAGCCTCTTGATTGTGTCTTATTGGTAAATACTCAGTTACAAGTGTGCCATAGCCAGTTCTTATAGTTATGTATAACAGCATCTTCTACCAATAATATATGTATTTTTGGAAAAAACCAAAGATCTCCAGGAAGTCACCAAGATGGCACAGATGAGAAGAGGTGACAAGGTCACTCCACCCAGTTCTGGGTGGTTCTGCCTACTAGATTGTAACAGTGTCAAGACCGTTCATTTGATGATGTTGCAGTAATGAACTCTGCTTTGCAGGCTGGGCATAGACAGAAGTCCTTGCCCAGCCTTCCTTCTGTTCTTAGGCTACAGATGTTTGGATATGGTTGTTGACAGATAATAGGATATGTTAGTACAATGGGAAACTAAATCAAGGAAAGGTGCTATATAGTTTTGTATGGGAATGGTTTAATTTTCAACATTGGTGAAAAATTCAAACAAATTGAGTTATAGATAACGTGCCACATATTTCTCTGTGTGCGTGTGTGTGCGTGTGTGTGTGTGTGTGTGTGTGTGTGTGTGTGTGTGTGTGCGTGTGTTTGCGTGCAGGGAGAGTTTGGGGCAGGATAAAGGTTAATACAGATTTAACTTGCTATTCTGAGAAAATTTAATTTTCTAGGCAGGATATAAGTACAAATGTTCAGAAACAGAAGCATTTATGGGTTGTCAAAGAAGTTAGTTTAAAAAGGTGGAGCTGGGGCTTGGAGGGGGCTGGAGGGGCTGGAGCAGGCTGGAAGACTTGTGGTGGAAGCTATTGTAGGCAGATAGCTGACATCTTGTGATTTACGTTTTAACCTCCATTTAATGTACTTGAGGAATAGTTCAAATAGAACAAGGGTAGTGACAGAGATGCAAGTAATTCATGTAGGAGAGCCAAGCTTCCCACCAGATCAGGGTCTGGGAACTTTTTTAAGGGAGCATTGATAAAAAAATTGAAGTTCATTCCATTTTCCACACAGAACTACCTCACTGTCTTGACAGCTGTCTCAAATTCTTTTAAAAATTCAAGTCTGACCTATTGAGGCGGCTAATTTTGGTGCCACATGAGTGAGCAAACGAGCGTGCAGAAGCTGGCTCACACTGTTTTCACGAGTTTACCAGCTGAATTCCTGGAAATGGAGCTGCTGAGCGCTCTTGGAGCACTGCCAGCCTCTGCTTCCACTCAGGGTGAGTGTGCTCAGTGTGTCGTCTCTGCTGGCTTGTTCTGTGGCACATCATGTAGCTTTAAACATTTTTTCTGTAGATTGGGAAAATTGACATTTGGCATGCCTGGTTGTGTTTGCCATGTAAAAAAAAATTTATTAATTATTTTTATACACTCCATATTTTATTCCCTACCCTGCCAACTCCTGTCCACCCTCCGACTGTTCCACATCCCATGCTGCCTCCCCTCCCCCTGTTTCCATGTGGATGTCCCCACCCCTCACCCCACCTGACCTCTAAACTCCCCGGGGCCTCCAGTCTCTTGAGGTTTAAGTGCATCATCACTGAATGAACACAGACGGGGCAGTCGTCTATTGTATGTTTGCTAGGGGCCTCATATCAGCTTATATGTGCTGCCTGTTTGGTGGTCCAGTGTTTGAGAGATCCTGGGGTCCAGATTAATTGAGGCTACGGGTCCTCCTACAGGGTCACCCTCCTCAGCTTCTTTCAGCCTTCCCTGATTCAACAACAGAGTCAGCTGCTTCTGTCCATTGGTTGAATGCGAGTATCTGTATCTGACTCCGTTGCTTGTTGGGTCTTCTGGAGTGCTGTCATGCTAGGTCCCTTTTTGTAAGTGTTCTATAGCCTCAGTTCTAGTGTCAGGCCTTGGGACCTCCCCTTGAGCTGGATCCCACATCGAGCCTGTCCCTGGACCTTTTTTCCCTCGGGCTCCTCTCCATTTCCATCCCTGTAATTCTTTCAGACAGGAACACTTATGGGTCAGAGTTGTGACTGTGGGATGGTCCCTCTAGCTCATTAGATGCCCTGTTTTCCTGCTTGAGGTTGGCTCTATAAGTTCCCTCTCCCTACTGTTGGCATTTCATCTAAGGTCCCTCCCTTTTAGTCCTGTGAGTCTCTTACCTCCCAGGTCTCTGGTGCATTTTGGAGGGTCCCCCCCAACCTCCTACTTCCTGAGGTTGCCTGTTTCCCTTTTTTCTACTGGCTGGCCCTCAGGGCTTCAATCATTTTCCCTCCCCCAGTGTCAGATCAGGTTCCCCTCTCCCCACTCTCCCCCACCCTGTCTCCTTTTCCTCCCAGATCCCTCCCTCCATCCCTCTCTCCCTCCCCACTTGTGATTGCTTTCTTCTCCCTCCCAAGTGGGACTGAGATATCCTCTCTTGGGCACTTCAACTTGTTAAAACCTTTTTGAGTTCTGTGGACTGTATCTTGGGTATTCTGTCCTTTTTTTTTTTTTTTTTTTTTTTGGCTAATATCCACTTATTGAGTATAAACTATGCATGCCCTTTTGGGTCTGAGTTACCTCACTCAGGATGATATTTTCTAGTTCCATCCATTTGCCTGCAAAACTCAGGATGTCCTCGTTCTTAATAGCCAAGTAGTATTCCATTGTGTAAATGAACCACATTTTCTGTATCCATTCTTCTCTTGTGGGACATCTAGGTTGTTTCCAGCTTCTGTGTTGCTGAGGATTGAACCTTGGGTCTTGTGCATATTAAACCATAAGTTAGTTCTCTACCACGGAATTACAGTGGTAACATTTCTGCCTCTGAACATTTTAATTTTAATTTTTTTTATGTTTATCAGTCGTGTGTGTGTGTGTGTGTGTGTGTGTGTGTATTGAAACTAGGGCCTCACACGTTTCACATGATTTTTACAATTATATCCCTTACCAGTAGGTGTGTGCCCATGAGTGCAGGTGCCTGTAGAGGTCAGAAGTGTAGGATATGGTGCAGCTGGAGTTAACCAGGGAAGTGGAGTGAATGCTGACCCTCTGGGAGGGCAGGAAGTGTTCTTAAACACTGGGCTCTCTCCAGCCTGGCAGGATTTAAAAATCCTTGGGTCAGATTTTTGGATGGGCTTCATTTGTTTACCCAAAGACTTCTTTAATACCATGTTTGTGTGTGTGTGTGTTTTTTTTTTAATTTTAATTGATTTATGTATGTGAGTACATGGTAGCTGTCTTCAGACACACCAGAAGAGGGCATCAGATCCCATTACAGATGCTTGTGAGCACCATGTGGTTGCTGGGAATTGAACTCAGGACCTCTGGAAGAGCAGTCAGTGCTCTTAACCATCCAGCCATCTCTCCAGCCCGGGGTTTACCATATCTTGTTTGTCCAGCTTTCATTTGTTAGCTTAGAGCTTAAGTCACACGTTTGGGTCTCAAGTATAAAGACTCTAAATCCGCTTTCATTTTGATAGGCTGAGCTCATCAACTAGGCTGGAGGGGGACTTTTCTCTTTCATTCTGCTGTCTGTTTACCTGTCAGCCCCTTGAGCCTTTCATTCCTTCTCAGGTTCCCTTGACAGAAGCAGGCCTTCCTGCAGGCTCCATATGCTGTGTGCAGAAAGAGCTAACGAGGATGAAGACAGTCACCGACTCCAAGCACCTGTAGGTCTTGGGAAGGAGAAAGGTAAGTGTAACCTCAGTGACCTAAAATGCTTATGTGAGGCCAGGCATGGTGGTGCACACCTTTCTTCTAGGCACTTGGGAGGCCCAAGGCAAGTGGATCCCTGAGAGTTCAAGGCCAGCTTGGTCTACATAGGGAGACCAAGCCAGCCAGAGTTGTTATGTTATATGGTAAATCAATCTCTCCCCCTACCTCGCTCTCCCTCTCTCTCAAAAAAATAAAATAAAAAATAAAATAAATAAATTAAAAAAAAAAATCCTGGGCTGGAGAGATGGCTCAGCAGTTAAGAGTGCTGGCTGCTCTTCCAGTGGTCCTGTGTTCAATTCCCAGCAACCATATGGTAGCTCACAACCATCTCTAATGGGATCTGATGGTATCTTCAGGTGTGTCTGAAGACAGCTACATAAAATAAATAAATCTTTAAAAAAGATTTTGTGATTGTGATTCATAAAAGATTGTGAATTGGGAATCACAAAAGAGCCTGTAGCTGGGCATCAAGGAGCTGGGCACAGTGGGAAGACTGAAGGATCCAGAGGATCCCAGATTGAAGGGATCCAGTGGTTCCCAGGGTCTGTCTGGCAGAGAGGAGAGTGCTCCACGCGTTTTAAATGGCTGGGCACAGAACAGTATATATTTTCCTACTTATTTTGCTTAAAACAACAACAGCAACAAAGAAACATTTTTGAAATTATGTTTACACACTTTTAAACCCAGCACTCAGCAGGCAGAGGCAGGTGGATCTCTGAGTTGATGGACCACATGGACAAACCCTGTTTTGAAAAAACAGAAACAAAACCCAATTTCTTTGAGAATTTCATGCATGAGTACATTATTTGCATAATTTCCTCCCCCTGCTCTTGCTCCTCCCCTGCTTCTCCCTTCCCTCCCAAGTTCATGACCTCCTCTGTAATTGTTATTGTTACATTTTGACATTTACACTATTGCAGAATATGTCAAGTGAAATTACCATAAACTGAGATTAAATACTAATCCATTATAGGCATATACATCCTTTGTGGTAGTTGAGATGTTATGATACTTAGTCCCTTTATACTCCTCATGACTTTCCCTTTTCTTTTGAGACAGGCTCTCAGGTGTAGACCAGGCTGGTCTTGAACTCGGACATCTGCTTGGCTCTTCCTCCCCAGGAATAAGGGCACATGCTCACTGCTACATTTATTTGAATAATTTTTTGTTCTGTTTTTGAGCAGGGTAATTCCTTGGGAAAATAAAGCAAGAGGATTATAAGGTAAAGTCCAACCTGGATAGCTTAAGAGACTCCTAAAACCATAATTAAACAACCAAAGAATTGTCACAATTGAAATCTTTCCAACTATCCCACTAGTGTCCTTTTTAAAAAAGTTATTATTTTGTTACTGTTTTTGTTTCTTGGAAACAAGATTTCTCTGTATAGTCCTGGTTGGCCTGGAACTGACTCTGTAGACCAGACTGTCCTTGAATTTATAGATCTGCCTGCCTCTGCCTCCTGAGTGCTGGGATTAAAGGCGTGCACCACTATGCCTAGCTGCACGGGTGTCTTTTAATGCTGTTTGTGGACTTAAACTTTCTCTGTCGCCTCATGGCGTGCACTGAGTCCCATCCATGGCATAGACTTCATATTTCTGAGCATCAGCTCTTTTTGGACTCTGGAGTCCCTACACTGATCTCCGCAAGGGCACCTCTGGTGACTCCTGCTGAGCTGCTAAAGCTTATCATTGGAGTCTAGACTAACAATTGTATTTTCTTTTCACTAGTTATAAACAAAATTGGAGCTGGGCAGTGTGGCGCACTCCTCTAATCCCAGTACTTGGGAGGCAGAGGCAGGCAGATTTCTGAGTTCGAGGCCAGCCTGGTCTACAGAGTGAGTTTCAGGACAGCCAGGACTTACAGAGAAACTCTGTCTCGACAAAACCAAACAAAACAAAACAACCCTAAAAAACAAAATTGGAGGCAGGAGAGATGGTTCAGTGGTTAAGAACCCTGACTGCTCTTCCATGAGACCTGGGTTCAATTCCCAGCAACTGCACATCAGCTCACAAGCATTTGTAACTAACTCCAGCCCCAGGGATCCAACACCTGGTCTGTGGGCACAGCATGCATGTATGCAGACATATATGCACGAAAAAACACCCATACATATAACATGAATAAACATTTAAAAAAATAGAACTGGGGAGATGGCTCAGTAAAGTGCTTGTCATGCAATCTCTGGAGCTGGAGTTTAAACCCCAGAATCTGGGTAAAAAAGCCGGTTGCAGGGGCTGGGGGGTGACTCTGGTTAAGAGCGATGCAACCACTTTCGGAGGATCCAGCACTCACGATAGGGTGGCCCACACCCACCATAACTTTGGCTCCAGGAGCATCTGATGCTTTGAGCCTCCATGGCAATCCTTCCTGTACACATTCACATACAGCCCTATACACGTACCCATAATTAAAGAATAAAATAAAAGCTGGTTGCACTTGTAACCCCAGCACCGAGGAAACACAGAATCCTGGTCTCCCTGGCTGCCTAGCCTCCTATGTATAGTAAGCCAGTGAGACATTGTCTCACAAAACCTGGTGGAGCAGGCATGGTGGCATGCTTTTAATCCCAGCATCCAGGAGGCAGAGGCAGGTGGATCACTGTAAGTTTAAGGCCAACCTGGTTGCCATAGTTAGTTCATAGATGAATACTCTAAATCTTTGTTAAAAATGAAAACTAGTATCTCATCTTTGGAGGCAAGAGATGCTTGAGGCAGACTCACTGTAGCTTAGTCCTGCTCTCAAAGTCGAACTCCTGCTGCCTTGGCCGCCCCAGTTCCTGGGGGAGAGGAGGGGGAGGAGAGCGTGTTTAGCACACAATTCAGACTTCTACCTTCCAACTGGAAAGGGGCCTGCCAAACAAGACACACGTGTCTGATAAAGATTAAGCTCAGTTGTGGTAGCATAGGCAGACTGGGGCAGGAGAGATGGCTCAGCGGTTAAGAGCACCAACTACTCTTCCAGAGGTCCTGAGTTCAATTCCCAGCACCCACATGGTGGCTCACAACCATCTGTAATGGGATCCGAAACCCTCTTCTGGTGTGTCTGAAAACAGCAACAGTGTACTCATATATATAAAACAAACAAACAAACAAATCTTAAAAAAAAAGAATTGGCAGACTGTCAGGCTCTCACCGATTCTAGCCAAGTAACTACCAAGGGTGGGGCTTTGATCACTGAAGAACGAAGACCAAGCCCAGCTTCCTTGCTTGTGTCACAGGAGTTCTTGCAGACCAGGCTGCACAATGTGACCTCAGCGCTGGAGCACAGTGTGCGCTCATGTTGTGTTGTATGATCCAAGCAGATACATGAAGAGCTGAGCAGTAGAACCAGCGACTGCCTGGATTGCAGACTGAAGGAAAAGAACATTCACCGTGTCACTGATTCGTGGTTCAGTAGAAAGCTGGATCAAACTATTATAAAGCAGGATTTAAGGAGAAATGGCCCTGTCATCCAATGACCTAAAATATCTTTACATTTTAATAATTCATATTTAATCAAAAGAAGAGTCATGCATGTGTGTGTGTTCTTTTGAGGTCATCTCAACAGTGGCCTGGAACACCATGTAGAAAACCAGGCTGGTCTTGAGCTCACGCAGCTCTGCCTGTCTGGGACTGAAGGTGTGCCCTGCCTCATTAGCCCTTCCCTTGATGTTGCTGGGACACACACCGCTCCTCCCTTCCTGGCTGGGTCTTCCTGTCACCCACCACGTCCCTTTGCGAGGCCCCTGATTGCCTCCATTTTTTTCTGCTTCCGGGAGCCTGTGATTCTTTTTCTTGGTTTATTTTTTGTATGTCTGTGAAGCATTAACTTCTTGAGAAAGGATGTGTAGGCGGCAGAACGGTCCAGTTCTCATTCTTGCAGGAACACTCACTGCCGTGTCACATTTCCCTGACTGTTGGTCAGGTTCAGGGGAGTGCAGTCAGAAGTTAATATCTATCAGAGTCTGTAGATGCAGTCTCGTTTTGCTAGTATCCAGCCTTGCCAGTAGCCTGATGTCATTTTGACTCAGTTTTCACGTGGCCTATTTTCTTTGGGATGCCTTTGGAGTTTTTGTTTGCTGTGGCCGTGTTCTGAGGACTCACGCTGCTGGCATGTGATGGGTTAATTCAATCAGAACTGATATTCTCGGTTCTGGAAATGTTTCTTACAGTTTTCTTCAGCACCCCTCACCCCCAGGAAATAGCGTCACTCCTGTGTTTTACTTCTGGGGCACCCCCTGGTTTCTCTTACTATTTCTCCCTTGTTTTCTGTCCCCCCCCCCCAAAGACAGGGTTTCTCTGTATAGCCCTGGCTGTCTTGGAACTCACTCTATAGACCAGGCTGGCCTCGAACTCAGAAATCCACCTGTCTCTGCCTCCCAGAGTGCTGGGATTACAGGCATGCGCCACCACCGCCCGGCTTGTTTTCTGTTTTTGAGGGGAGATTTTAATGAGGCATCTTTAAAGTCAGCTTCTGCTGTCACAGTTTTATTTCTGAGACTTGACGCAACTCTCTCTGGTGGTCTTCTCCCTCCTTCCCTTTGCCCCCATCTCTCCCTCCCCTTGTTTCTGTAATATCCTCTTCTCTGCAATGTCCTCTTTTCTTATCTCTTCATGCTTTAATGGTAAGATGGAGCCTCTGCCTCCCATCTCTCAAGGCCCTCTCTGCCTGTGTACGTCAAATTTCCTTGCCTCTTTCTTGATGTTTGCCTTTCATTTTTAAAGTGAGGCCCAGTGAGATGGTTGTGTGTGTGTGTGTGTCTCTCTGTCTATCTGTGTCTGTGTGTCTATGTGTGTTTTCCAGTCATAAGCTGCTGTGCCTGACTGAATCTATATTAATATGGATTCTCAATTTTCAAAAACGCAAGGTTTCACTCTTAAGTCACATATTATACAAATGATCCCCTTTGAGGTCTAGGTGAGGAGAGGGCAGGCCGTAGCCTCCCAGGGAGCCTGAGCCTTGTTTGATTCAGCCAGGTGCTGTTCACATTCCCTGGAGGGTTGCAGGGGACCTTCTCTGGAGCCCTTTGGAGTAGCATTTCCTGGTTCTTTTGGTTACCTAGAGAACTGTTCCTCACGCCCCATTCTTTCCATGATGACTACTGTTCAACCTACACAATCTCTAGCTTTCATTGGGTTGGGGACTGGGAAAACACTGAAGGGTGACCTGGGGAAGGAAGTAGTCCATCTCCACACTTGACGTTACCTGGTTGCTTCATACACTGCTACCTCCACAGAGTGTAAGAGCATTGTGTGTAGCTGCCATATCTTGTGTTTAGGATCTGTTTCCTAAAAGCCAAGGGCCCTGTGGTTTATGTCAACACCTTTGCAATGAGAAGCAGGTTTGCTCCTCTCTCCACGTTTCCTCTTGCTTCCTGTTTTTTGCTTCTGTATGTCTGTTCTAGTTATCTATTTTGTGATAAGTCATCCAAAATTTAATGACTTAAAAATTTCATGGTTATTTAATCATTGTCTTAGAGTTCTGATGGTCCTGGGGCTAGCTAAATTCCCTCTCTTGGGTGTGCTCATGTGTCTGTGATCACCGTGGCCGAGAGCACAGTCAACTCAGAGGCTTTCTAACTTACAGATCTGATGGTTGATACTGGCACTGAACTGGAATCTTAAATTAGTGTTGTCAGCTGGAACGTTTATGCGTTCTTGGTGTGGGCTCTGTGTGGCCTCATTGCATGGTGTCCAGGAATGTCCTCATTCCAAGAGGGAATATAGTAAGACAACAAACTGAAGGGGATTGGCTGACTGACTGACTTTGGAAATCACATAGCCTTCCCTCTGTTGTATACTGGCTGAGAGTCAAAAGGTCTACTCAGGTGCACGTAGACGGGAGATAGAGCCTCCTCAGTGAGAGGAGCATCCGTGTGATGTAAGGGAATACAAGGTGCGATATATATGGTCATATATGGAAAATGACCTGTCACCATCCAGTCTCTGACCCCGTCACATCCCTGCCACATGCAAACTATGTTCAATTCTTTCTCAAAGTCATGGCCTGACTGGCATCCGTTTAAAATCCAGGGTCTCCTCCAAGTACAGATGAGGATCTCTGGTGTGTCTCTTAGGTAATACTCTTTACTTCCTGTGAGTTCTCTGTGGCTTCTGACTTCAGCTTTTGGGAATTCACTTATTTGTGATTTAAGTATACATATGTGTGCATGTGTGAGGAGTGGGTGCCCATGGCCAACCCTGTCACCCCTCACCTGTCCACCTCATTTGAGATGCTCTATTCCCATTGCTGTGTAAGCTACACTGAGTGGCCCAGCAGTTTCTGGGCACTTGGGTGGTCAGGCTGTGGGCAAGTGGTCTGTCTACTATCTCCAGGCCAACATTTAGGACTTTAGTTCCTTCTTATTCTTTTTTGTTCTTATTCTTATTATTATTCTACTGTGCACATCAGCGACTAGCTCTCTTCCTGCGATTCTTAGGCACAGAAGTCTACAGGTCCAAAGCTTGCTTTTGTCTTTGTACTGTTTTTGTTCCTTGCAGTTCAGAACAAACAATAACAAAAAGTCATCTGTACATATCATGTGTTTCAGCTGTAATTCAGCCTATCAGTTAAAATGCATTTAGGCTTTCTTTGTGGTGCCCTTTTCTAGTTTGGATTGGAGTTGTCTTTAAAAATGTGTTTTTAAAAAGGTAAGATAGCATCTCATGTAGTTCAGGCTGGCTCTTGTTATATAGCAGAGGCTAGCCTTGAACTCACAGTCCTTCTGCCTCTTTGAAAGTACTGGGAAAATACAGGCAAGCAACACCTTGCCAGGTTCGTTGGCTTTACTTTTTCCATAAGAGGCTTGGGTTTTGTCTGTTTCAAGCATCTTCTGGAAACTTCCTGAGGTTTGGCAAGTGACCTCACAGATTTGGGCTTAATCTTTAGATCCTGTTTTCTGGAAATGCCCTGAGCTTTATTTGTGCCCAGAGCTCACTTCCTAATTTTGTCACCATTAATCCTCTAAGAAACTTTACAAGGGGAAATAACTATTCAGAACTTAGAATGTTTATATATAACATTTTAACTCCTCCTTCACCTCTTACATGTTATCACACTGAGAATCATATGGTAATTTGGATATTGTGTCTTGAAATTTCTTTGGATCATCGACTTTGTGTGTTTCCTTAATCCGTGCTATTGCATGGGACAGTATTTCACTATTATGTCATAATGTTACATATGTAATTGTTACTGCCACTGAATATAGAATTGTAGCTTTAAATGTTTTAGACTCATTAATGTTATGTATATAAAAGTGTTTTATCTGCATGTATATGTGTGCATCATGTGTGTGCCCAGTGCCTATGGAGGTCAGATGAGGTCGCTGGATCCCCTGCAGTTGGAGTTACAGATTGCTGTGAACCACCATGCTGGTGCTGGGAACTGAGCCCTGGTCCTCTGCAAGAGCAACAAGTGCTCTTAACCACTGAGCTGCTACCCACAGTCCCATTATCTCTTAGCTTTTGACAACACTTTCCTTTAAACCCTCAATACAGCCTCCTCCAGTGCTAATTCTGGAATAAATTACTTCAGAAGTTGGGGGTTTAAAATAGTAACAATTTGCTATGTCAAATGACTTTTGGGATTACCAGGGGCAGCCAGGTACCAAGGGGCATGCTTCTTGGTCAGTCTTTCAGTGAGTATAGACACCTGGTGCCTGGAGCTAGCCTTGTCTTTCATGTTCACACCTAGTGCTGGCTGCTGACCATTGGGTGCAAAATTTATACATGTTCTTAACATGAGGTGTGTTCTCCTGTAGTGTGGTAGCTAAGTTCCAGAACAAGGTGATGTGGGTTATGGTGGTACGTGCTTGCAATTCCAGCCATGGGAGGATGAGGCAGGAGCAGCAGAAGCTCAAGGCCAGCCTTAGCTGCATATAGAGTCTGAGGCTACAATAAACCTGATCTTAAAAATATCAACAATGAAACAAAACCAACAAAAACGCAAGATGAAAGGTAAGCACGAATCCTCACTGGCTTTGTTTTAGGAGGCGGCAAACCGTTGCTTCTGACGCAGTCAGAATAGGTGTAGACATGTGGAGGCTGTCAAGAGTTCACTCGGGAACAAGGGGATTGAAGTCTATGCTAGTCAGTGGGAGAAATGGAGACTCAAGGCGCTGGGAGATGGCTCAGTGGGTAAGGCTCTTCTTGCTATACAAGTGTGAGGATCTGAATTAGGATCTCCAGAACAGGTGCAGAGCTGGACACAGCTGTGCACATCTGTAACTCGTGCTTCCTGTGAGATGGGAAGAAGCCTGAAGGCAGCCAGGCTGGGTCATGTGATGTCAACAAGAGAACGGCTCTCAAACACTTTGCAAAGAGAGGACGGGTCCCTGAGGTGGTCCTCTGACTGTCCGTGCTCACTGTGGCACACACAGGCCTGCAGGGCCCTATCTAAGGATTAGATAAAGAGTCTGTGTGGGGTGGGACACGGGCGGCTGCCATGTCTGGAATGTATAGTATTTCACCAAGTAGGGGTTTTATTTTATTTCACTTTTTAAAGGTTTATGTTTTGTGTGCATGAGTGTTTTGCCTGTGTGAATGTATTTGGCACAAGTATGCCTGATTTCTACAGAGGTCAGAAGAGGCAAGAGCAACGGGTGCTCTTAACTGCTGAGCCATTTCTCCAGATCCCAAGGAGAAGTTTTAAAAAACTCATGATCCTCACCATCCTTATTACATTAAAACTAAGAAATGGGGCTTGGAATGTAGCCTGGTGGGCGGAGTGTCTGCCCAGCATGCCCTTGATCTCCAGCACTGTACAAAAGTTTTAAAAAACAATTATAAATTCTTCTCATAAAATGTGTCTTGATCATGTTTCCCCCCTCAACTATGCTGCAGGATCCTCCCCTACCCTACTGTGCATGCACCCTCAAGTTTTCTCTCTTGAAAACATCCCCCAAATCCTAAATCAAAACAAGCAAAAACTCAATAAGACAAAAAATGTCAAAATCAAACAGAAAGCATCTTCCTTTGAAGAACCATGCAGTTTCTATTATGCTGGCCAGAACTCCTGGGCCTGGGGCCTGCCCTGCAGGGAGGTTGATGCCGCCAGTGACACTCCACAGGAGAAAGCTGACTTCTCCTTTGCCAGTGGGTGTCCATTGGAGATAAGTTCCTGAGAAGAGGGTGGAACTCGGTGTCTATTCCCCCTTCTCAGTGCTGGCTCAGTGGGTAAGGCTCTTCTTGCTATACAAGTGTGAGGATCTGATTTAGGATCTCCAGAACAGGTGCAGAGCTGGACACATGTCCATAAGCTAGAACCTGTGCAGGTCTGTGTGTGCTGTCCCACTGTGTGTCCATGTGTGCACATGGGCATCATTTCTCTTGTGTCTGGAAGATGCTATTTCATGTGGAGTCATCCTTCACCTCTGCCTCTCACTGCATCTCACCTTCTGCCTCTTCTGCATAGATCCTTGGGCTTTGAGTCAGGGTTTGATGAAGACAGTTCACATAGGACTGGGTTCTCCAAAGTCTCTCACTCTGCACATTATTTAATTCATTTTTAAAGTGGCAAATATTAACTTTTGTCTTTAACCCCTTGTGAATTGTTTATGGTTTATCAAAAAAAATTTCAACTTGTCATATTAGAATTTAATATAAAGTTTATGCTAATTAAACTTAAAAATAAATATTTAAAATACGATAAACAGCTTGGTCACAGGAGACACCATGTGAGGCCAGTTTGGTCATCTGATAATTGCTCTCTTAAGTGGAAACCTACATCTCAGGCTCCAGGAACCAGAAAATCTTTTGGGTGGAAGAGTGCCTACTATCTCCCTCTATCTGTGGTCTGGAACCCATATTGCACAGCCTTTGAGAGGCTGAATTATGACACATATGAGAAAGGAGTGTGCAGAGCAGATCTGAAGCAGCCTAGGCAAAGGTTTTGACACTGAAACCACAGAAAGTAAGATAGTGACTTTGAATCTCACTGTTGTGTGTCTCCCCACAGAATGGGGATAAATATCCAATCCCCTGAATCATTACACCAACCAAATAAATCACTCCAATCAAGCTTGGGAAGCGAGGATAACTAAAAGGCGGTGCGTTTCCAAGAAGCACCTTGGCATAGTGACAACTCACAAAGACCGTCGTTTTTTTTTTTTTTTTTTAAGTTTAAAATGACATGTTTGTCTATCTGTCTGTTGTCTCTGTCTCTGGATGAATCATGAAATTCAGAGAATGTTGTTGTTGAAGTCAATTTTCTTCTTTCAACACGTGGGTCCTATATATCAAGCTCTACATCAGAGCTGGCACCTATACCTACTGAGCCACCCAGCCTATTCAGGAACACAGCTTTCTGACCAACTTGTCGGCAACTCAGCTAAAGAGGCTTCTCTTTCCAACAGTTGTTCAGCATGTCCCATAGCTTTGGTCAGAGACCTCATGAACCTTGTAACATTCAGGAGCTCCTGAACTTTGCAGATTTCCTTTACTTCTGAGCCTTTTATGTTTCATTTACTTCCTGAGTCTTATGAGCTTTCTTCCTCTCCCCAGGAGAGAGTATTTTAGTCTGGAGGAACTAGATCACAGAATAAGACAAAAGGAAACAAAACAAAACAAAATCAACATTCTCCAGAAAATTTGATGGTGGAGAGAATCCCTCACTATAGCTTTCAAAATGTTCAGGAACTGATTCAAACGACTTGTTATAAAAAGAAGATTCTGGAAGATTTTTCCCAACAACAAAAAACCCAGGATAGCAAAAACTATTCTTCATAACAAAAAATCTTCTGGGGGAATCACCATCCCTGATCTCAAGCCCTACTACAGAGCAATAGTGATTTTTCCCATTCTCAAGAAAAAGGCAATTAATGGAAATCAGTTGTGAGGTAGCTTGGTTACTAGAATTGCTAGACAAAACTGAAACAGTTCTTAAAACTGTGTCCTATGAGGTACGAATAGTGGGTAGATCCTCTCAGCGGAACAGTGGTTCTGAGAACCAAGAGCAGAGTTTAGAGTGAAGAGAACAGCATCTGGAACGAGGTTTCTCCGGGAGGGTCGGGTGTGAGATGGAGATGACAAAGGAGCCAACGAACAAGGAGAAAGTGTCACGCTGATAAAAACAGGGAGAAATGAATTAGGAAGTGACGAACTGCAGCTGTGTGGTCCGTGGGACAGAGTAAAATGTCTGACAACCACTTTGCTAAATCCCTGAAGAGAACAAAGCGTGGGATGCTTTTAGAACAAATAATGACGGAAACGCCCCAAATTTATTTTCTGTTTCACTGCCTGCGTTAGTTATTTACGTATTTTAGTACCACCTTTTAAACCTTTCCTGTCTGTTTTTCAGGGAATGCCTCAGGATTTCCTTCCACACCTTCCACAGTGTGCTTAGGGTTAATGGTTTTCCCACTTAATTGGTAAAGCGTTACCACTGCGTAGCGCCCTTTGCTTCCTTTTATTTTCATCTTATGTTTATGAATGTTTGCATACACGCATGTCTGTGCACCACGTGTGCGCCTGGTGCCAAGGAGGCCAGAGGAGGGCATTGGATCCCTTGGAATCGGAGGTAAAGATGGCTGCGCGCTGTCATGTGGGTGGTGCTGGGAATTGCTCGATCCTGGGTCATCTGGAAGAGAACCCACTGCTCCTAACCACTGAGCCATCTCCTCTCTATCCTACTCACATACCCATAACCCCACCAGGCAACATGCTGACTTCTGCTTTCTACTGTTAACATACACTCTAACTGTTCTGAGAGAGAGCTCGACGCAGTGCCCAGGCGCTGCTTCCTCTTCTGCTGCTCTTTGTCCCTGTGACTGTGTCGTCTTTTGGTATCATTTTCCTTCAGCTTCAAGAAAGTTCCTTTAGCACTTTTTATAAAACAGGTGTGAGGGCAAACATTCTCATTTACCTTTCATCTAAGAATGCCTTGGACCTGGTATGATAAGGCATGCCTGTAATCTCAGCACTCTTGAGGCGGAGGCAGGAGGATAACAAGTTTGAGGGCAGCCTGAACTACATAACAAGGGAAGTGGGGAGTATGGGAAGGAGGGACTGAGGGAGAATATTTCTGTACCTGAATTATTTTTTTTCCTCTGGAAGTAGAATTCTGAGTTATTTTTTCAGTCACTTAAAGCAAGATTGGCACTTACTAAGAAAATGTTTTGGTATAGATTGACACACAGCTCTTTAAATGCTCTAAAGATGTCATTTCAGTCGCTTTCTACTTTCTTCACTTCAAGGTAGAAGATCACAGTCATTTAAGTAGTTCCTACCATACCTATAATCATTTGTCATATAGCTCTTCTATATGTAACTGGCAGTTTCTCCCTCTTTCCCTCTCCCTCTCCCTTTCCCTCTCTCTCTGATTATTCAAGACAGAATTTCTTTGTGCAGCTTTGGCTGTCCTGGAACTTGCTCTGTAGACCAGGCTGGCCTCAAACTCATAGAAATCCACCTGCCTCTGTCTCCCAAGAGCTGAGATTAAAGGAGTGAGCCACCTCTGCCCAGTCCAAGGTTTATTTACTTAGTCTTTGGTTTCAATAATATACTTCTTTCCTGGCTTTATTAAGTTTTCCTGTCAGGATATACACATGCACATGCACCAATAAATAAATGTAAAAAACAGAGTTGAAAAAGTTAAGCAATAACACACTATTTAATAAAACCAGAGCGACCACATCAAAATTAGGCAAATTAATAGCCATGAAGCTGTGTTACAGGGGTAGAGAGATGTGACAGTGAAGAAAAAGCCAGTCCAGAAAAAGTTGCAGCAATTCTAGGTGCATATGTATCTACAAAGAAGGACTCAAAACACACAAAGGGGAAAAGTAATCCCAGATACAGAGAGACAGAGAGACAGAGACAGACAGATCCACAATAGCATTTGGAAGCTACCCGTGTCCTTCCTGCTGTCAGGCCTGGTAGGCAGAGGTCAACAAGGATGTAGCCAGTCTGAGCAGCACTGGAAAGATGATCTAATTAGTACTGCAGCACAGGCCTCTCAGACTGGCACAGGCCTCTCAGACTGCCACAGGCCACTCAGACTGCCACAGGTCACTCAGACTGCCACGGGCCACTCAGACTGCCACGGGCCACTCAGACTGCCACAGGCCACTCAGACTGCCACAGGCCACTCAGACTGCCACAGGCCTCTCAGACTGTCACGGGCCACTCAGACTGCCACGGGTCTCTCAGACTGCCACAGGCCTCTCAGACTGCCACGGGCCTCTCAGACTGCCACGGGCCTCTCAGACTGCCACGGGCCTCTCAGACTGCCACGGGCCTCTCAGACTGCCACAGGCCTCTCAGACTGCCACAGGCCGCTCAGACTGCCACAGGCCTCACAGACTGCCATGGGCCACTCAGACTGCCACAGGTCTCTCAGACTGCCAGGTGGTGCGATCTGCAGCGACACATGGGAAACTCACCAACATCAATCCTACTCTGAGCCATAATGCTTAACAAATTATAATTAACTGAAGTAACTCTCTCACCATAATGGGATAGAATAGAAATGAGCAGCAGAAAGATAGCTGAAAAGTCTTCAAACTATTATGAAATAAAGCAATACATTTCTATTTCAAGGCTCAAAGAGGAAGTCTAATTGGAAACGAGAAATATTTTAAAATGAAGGGAAATGAAAATACACCTCTAGATTTTTTGGGGGGTAGTATAGCCAAAGCATCGCTTAGTCACTAGCTTTAGAAGCTGTAAGGGAGAACCAGCGTTGGTGGGTAGTGGTTTCCATCCTGTGGGGTAATTGATTTCATCATGGAGAGCTGGTTTCCTGCCCCAGTGTGGCATCACCGAGTGCTAAGCTGGGATGAGACGCACAGAACTGATTCTCACAAGTTCGTACAGGCTGGCTCCAGGACACCACTGCTTGCTAGGAAATTATAGGTTAAATACTCAGATTAGAAAATATGAAAACGGCTGGGCAGTGGTGGCACACACCTTTAATCCCAGCACTTGGGAGGCAGAGGCAGGCGGATTTCTGAGTTTGAGGCCAGCCTGGTCTACAGAGTGAGTTCCAGGACAGCCAGGGCTACACAGAGAAACCCTGTCTTGAAAACAAACAAATAAACAAACAAAAAATAAAATATGAACACTTACATAAAATATGATCTCTTATCTCTAGAAAAGAAAAAAAGCAAAATAAATTACGAGCAAAGTAAATTGAAAGCAAAAAGGAGAAAAGAAAGGGAAGGAATGAGTGACGCTGGGACAAAACAATAGGAAAACCAGACAACCCAAGAGCTGGCTCAGGACCAAAGGAGAAATAACTAACATAAAAACATAATGGTGGACATTCCTGTAGACGCTACTCAATAGTAAACAGCTAAAACATATTCTTTTTTTGTTTGTTTGTTTTGTTTTGTTTTTGTTTTTGGTGTTTTTTTGTTTTGTTTCTTTCGAGACAGGGTTTCTCTGTGTAGCCCTGGCTGTCCTGGAACTCACTCTGTAGACCAGGCTGGCCTCGAACTCAGAAATCTACCCGCCTCTGCCTCCCAAGTGCTGGGACTAAAGGCGTGCACCACCACCTCTGGCTCAAACATATTCTTTTTATTTGTTTGTTTCAAGACAGAAATGGGGTCATGGCTGTAAGCCTTCTAACAAAGAAAACCCAAGGCACAGATGGCTTTACTACCAAATATATATATATATATATATATATATATATATATATTTTTTTTTTTTTTTTTTTGAGACGGGGGTTTTCTCTGTATAGCCCTGGCTGTCCTGGAACTCACTCTGTAGACCGGGCTGGCCTCAAACTCAGAGATCCTCCTGCCTCTGCCTTCCAAGTGCTGGGATTAAAGGCATGTGCCACCACCGCCCAGCTTTACTATCAAATATTAAGGAAAGAATATCCATTTTATATTCCTTTGGAACAGAAAAGGACATTTTTCTGTCTTATGAGGCCAGCCACTCCACTCAAAATCCCACCCTGTATGGTACTTTGTAATTTTTATGACGGGTCCAGAGGCTTACTGGAGGAGCGCATGGTGTAGTGATGTCATTGTCCTCTCTCAGCTTGCCACCATCCTCCTAGACATGTGAGAGCAATGGTTTATAACCCATCAAACTGCACAGCTGGGCGCTGCCGACGAGATGCTTGTGGAGTGTTGATGTGTGCCCTCACGGTCCTGGCACTTCTATGATTCCCTCTTCACCTTTTGCACTTCAAGAGAAGATTTTAGTGGCTTGGGAAACGGCTCACTTGGAGAAATACTTGTTTTGCAAGCACAAAGATCTGAGTTACAACCCCAGAACCTCCATGAAAAGAATGGATACAGTGGCGGTGCGTTTGTAATCCCAGTGCTGGGGCACAGATTACTGGGGCTCACTGTCAAGCTAGCTCATCCTACTGGGTGAGCTCCGGGCCTGTAAAGAGCTAAAGTAAAATAAAATAAAATAAAATAAAATAAAATAAAATAAAATAAAATAAAATAAAATAAAAAAGATGGATAGTGTTCTTGAAGAATGATATCAGAGGTCATCCTATGGCCTCTTCACACATGTACATAGGTGTGTATGTATTTGCACACACATGAAAATACAGGAAGTAGAGGTCAGAAGCTACATGGACGGCCTTCTTTGCCTTTAATTTGCTGGAGCCATCTCTGTTTAGTGTCCAGGAACCATGTGGGGATAGAGGAGATAATACAGAAGTGGCTAGTGGACCTCACTTATACAGAAAGTCTGTTTGTCCAAGCCTGTGCCCTTGATGGCAGCCAGTGTTACCTGTTGACCTGTTTTCAAGCTTCCTTAAAAGCTTGCTCAGACTGTCTGATCATCACAGGGGACGGCTCTTCCTTCTACGCCAGAATTATTTATCAATTGCTTTGCCGATTGGTTGGTTCTTGAATAAAGTTTATGTAGTCTCCCACTGCGCTTTTGGTGCTGAAGACAGAGCCCAGGGAATTACACATGCTCCACATCTGAGCCACAGTGCCAGCCCAAAGCCGTCTGCCTTGCTTCACTCTGCAGCTGATGGGATGGGCAGTCCTGGGGGAGACTGGTTTTTGTAAGTGGTTGGTTGATCATGAATGTTTTTGGTAAGCTTGTGAGGTTGAGGATTTGGAAAATAAGGACATAGATCACGTTAGCCAGGTGGCTATGTCACCATTACTCAAACATGATAGTGTAAACCAACAAACCTTATTTTGCATAGCTTCGAGGGCCAGCCTAGTGGCTCCAGTTCACATCTCTTACAAGGTTTTGGTTAAGATGAAAGCTGGGAATTCAGTCATCTGAAGGATTTACTGGAGCTGGCAGATTTGCTCCAAGAGTCTACACTCATGGGTTGTTGGCTGGCAGCCTTGGTCCTCCATGGCTCTGGGAAGAAGAGCTTGGTTCCCTGTTGTGCAGTTTGCTGAGGGTCCATGTGACATGGGGCTGGTTTCTCCCTGACAGTTTGTGGTGCTGTGAGTAGGAATGGCCCCCTAGGCTCATATATTTCAATACTTAGTCACCAGGGAGTAGAACTGTTTGAGAAGGATCAGGAGGTGTGGCCTTGTTGGATGCAGTGTGTCACTGTGCCACAGAGCGGTAGTGGTGGTGGTGGTGGAGGTGGCGGGGGCCATGGTGGTGGGCTTTGAGATTTTTAGAATCCCACACCCAGCCTAGTGTTTCTCTCTTTTTCTCAGCATGTGAATCAGAATGCTCCAGCTCCATGCCTGCTGCCGTGCTCCCCACCAAGATAATAGACTAAATCTCTGCAAATTTAAGCAAGTCCTCAATTAAATGTTTTCTTTTATAAGAGTTGCCCTAGTCATGGTGTACCTTCACAACAATATTGAACAGCAACTAAGACACAGTCGCTGGGGTGGGGTGGAAAGATAAAGTAGGTAAAGAACTGTACTGTCTGAAAGACCTGCTTAGGAAGCCATCCCAACCACTCTGCCAGAGTTTCCAGTTATCTAGACTGACCATGACACAGTTTGGGAGGAGACCATTAAGACAGTGACGTAATAATCATACTTGTAATGCTAAGAATATCATGAGGTAAGGAGCACAAGGGCATTGACAAGACTAGTTGCTACCAGTATGCCCTCTGGGTCTGAAAGATTCATGTTCCTCCCTTGATAGACATATTCCCCTCTTGTGGTGCCCCAAATTTAATCTCATAGTGCCAGCCTGAATTTCAAAATTTCATCATCTAAGACACATGAATGAGGTATCTCAATTCTCTGCCTATAAGTATGGCTTTACAAGTAAGAGGGAAACCACCCCTCTCTCGATCTCCCAGCATATAAGATGCAGAAGATATTTCTAGTTAAAAAGGAAGACATGGCTGGCCTTACCTCTCAATGTCACACTTACAGCGGAGGCTTTTTGTTTGTTTGTTTGTTTGTTTGTTTGTTTTTGAGATGTGATTTCTCTGTGTAGCCCTAGCTGTACTGGAACTCACCCTGTAGACCATGCTAGCCTTGAACCGCAGAAATTAACCTTCCTCTGCCTCCTAAGTGCTGGGATTAAAGGTGTGTACCACCACTGCTGGGTCTCTTTATCTCAGCCAGGGCGTTGGTGGGGCACGCCTGTAATCCCAGCACTCTGGGAGGCAGAGGCAGAGGCAGGCAGATTTCTGAGTTTGAGGCCATCCTGGTCTAGAGAGTGAGTTCCAGGACAGGGCTATACAGAGAAACTTTGTCTTGAAAAAACCAAATCCAAAAAACAAACAAAACAAAACAAAACAAAACAACTAGAACTTTATCTCATGGAGGCTGCCCACAGCCATTGTGAATAGCTTTTGGACGGGTTCCCAAGTCTTTAATCATTCTTTTGCATTTGCATCATATCTAGGGAGAATTAATTTTGTTTATGATGTTTTGATGTTTCTGAATTTTATTCATGTATAAGAGGAAAATTGGATATCAGTTTTCAGGCTCCTTGTACCTGTGCATGATTCTAGTGGATGCTTGTGTGATGCTGTATGGTGATGCTGTGCAGTGGTGCTGTGCAGTGGTGCTGTGCAGTGATGCTGTGTAATGGTGCTGTGTAGTGGTGCTGTGTAGTGGTGCTGTGCAGTGGTGCTGTGCAGTGGTGCTGTGTAGTGGTGCTGTGTAGTGGTGCTGTGTAGTGGTGCTGTGCAGTGGTGCTGTGCAGTGGTGCTGTGTAATGGTGCTGTGTAGTGGTGCTGTGTAGTGGTGCTGTGTAGTGGTGCTGTGCAGTGGTGCTGTGCAGTGGTGCTGTGTAGTGATACTGTGCAGTGATGCTGTGTAGTGGTGCTGTGCAGTGATGCTGTGCAGTGGTGCTGTGCAGTGGTGCTGTGTAGTGGTGCTGTGTAGCGGTGCTGTGTAGCGAAGCTGTGTAATGGTGTTGTGTAGTGGTGCTGTGTAGTGATGCTGTGTAGTGGTGTTGTGTAGTGATGCTGTGTAGTGGTGTTGTGTAGTGGTGCTGTGTAGCGATGCTGTGTAGTGGTGTTGTGTAGTGATGCTGTATAGTGATGCTGTGTAGTGGTGCTGTGTAGTGGTGCTGTGTAGTGATGCTGTGCAGTGGTGCTGTGTAGTGATGCTGTGTAGTGGTGCTGTGCATGACTTTGTGTTTTGTCTAAGGTTAAGTCTTTGAGATTAAAGAGTAACCCATGCTTCTCTGAAATATTTAAAAATTCCAAAGGTAACAGGAAGCAGAGCCCCTGCTTTGTAGAGCCAATCATTACTGAAGCTAAGTGCACACCCTTTGGGCATTTAACTGTGTGCCTTGCAGACACAGTTTATGCTCATCATTGGTAGGAAGTTTGCATATGAGGCAGGCTCTTAACACTGACCTGTATCCAAAGCTATCTTAGCGTTTCTATTACTGTAATAGAACACCATGTCTGTAAACAGCTTTGGGAGGAAAGTGTTTATTTACCCTTACAGCTTATAGTCCATCGTTCAGGGAAGTCAGGGAAGGAGCCTGGAGCCAGGAGCTGGTACAGTGGCCACAGAAGAGTGCTGCTCACTGGCTTTCTCAGCCTGTTTTCTTATAGCACCCAGGACCACCAGACTAGGGGTGGCACTGACCAAAATGAACTGCCTCACACATCAATAATTAATCAAGAAAAATGCAAGACAGGGAGCATTTTCTCAATTGAGGGTCTCTCTTCCTAAAGGACTCCAGTTTATGTTAAGCTGACATAAAACTAGTCATGACATAGCCGCAGCTTCCTTCTCCTCCTCCTCCTCTTCCTGTTTTTCTTCTTCCTTTTCCTCTTAACTTTTAACTTTGCGACAGGGTCTCATTAAGTTGCCAAGGTTGGCCTTAAACTTTCTATGTAACCCGGGAATGCTTTAAACTCAGAAATCCTCCTGCCTCAACCTGCTGAGCAATTTAGGGTGACAGCTTGTGCCACCAGGCCTAATACTACTAGAAGCTTTAATGTTTAGGGATATCTATCACTGAAGAGAACATCGACAAACACACGTTTCACCTACTGCTGATTTATTTTATAAACATGTCCACAGAACGTGGAAGAGTAGGGCTTCTTTAATATGTAAATATCAATGGCAAACTATAAAGCTTCTTATGTGTTCAATATTTAAAGATCATTTGCAAACTTCATCAAGCTTTGCTGATCGGGGCTGTAGATATGGCACAATTGTCTTGAAATAAAACATTTAAGTTGTAATTACAAATTTAATATGGTGATTTTTCTTTCTTAGCATATATAAATTATACAAAATAATGAGTTTCATGCATGACTATAATGTACTGGGTTGTTGTTGTTATTGTTGCTGTTATTTTGAGACAGGGTCTCACTCTGTATCCCTGACTAGCCTGGAATTTTCTAAGTAGATAAGACTAAGCCTCCAGCTCAGGGCTCACCTGCCTACGCATGGTGTGCGCTCTTCTAAGCAGCACGCAAGCAGATGCGCAGTCACCACTCAGTGGCCCCATGCTTGCCTGGCAAGCCCAGGACGTAAGCCTTACTATAGGTAAGCTTAAATCCGCCAGGTAGAGTGACACTCAGGAGGCTGAGGCAGGAGGATCACATTTTTTTAGGCTATCCTTGGATACACAGTGAGATCCTGTCTCCAAACAAACAAATCCCAAATGACACTTGTCTGCTTTAAAAACATTAACCATATGGGTTTCATTCAGTGCTCCATTTGCTTTTTTTTCTTTTGCTCTTGCTTTCCCTAGGAATCAGATAGTTTTCTTTGGAGGGACAAGGTCTTAAGGTATTGACACACTGAACCCAAACTCTCGGATTTCCATGAGCCTTCTGCTAGGAAGTCTAAAGTCACTGAAATATTTCCCTTAACATTTCTCTGTGTTATTGAAGTCTTTTCAGATTTATTCTACCCACTTAAGGAATAATATCCTCTGTCCTTGGCTGCACTGGGGCTCTAGAATCAGGCTCTTTTAGGAGACTCTTTTGTGGTTGGGGATCTGGTATTTTCAATGAATCTTCTGCTGCCTCAGTTGTGTGTGTGTGTGTGTGTGTGTGTGTGTGTGTGTGTGTATGTGATCTTCCACATAAACATTTGGGTTTTACTCCATTTTCCCTATGAAGTGATATATTCCTTCCTGTTTGTGTGACCAGGTTTATGGAGCCCCTCATTCTGTCACTGTGACATGTGTTACAGTGTCTTACTTTTTGAGTATCATGAAAGACAGCTGTGAGCCTTCTGATAGCTGATGGGGGACCCGCCAGCATCTTCTGAGGAAGGAGGGCTTGTTTTGCACACTGGTGTTCCTCGAAGAGTAGTTGTCTACCTCAGAATCTTGGGACCGCCTTTCTTCTCAGTAAGGGTGTAGAAGCAGCAATGCTGGCTGTTTAGAACATGGTCCTACCAGGTTATCATGTGTGAGCACATGTGCTCTCCCGTGCCCCTGGGTTCTGGAAATCTTCCAATATTTTCCAGATCTAGTTGGCTCACATACAGGTCTCTCTGTTTTTATCTATTTACCATTGGAAATAAGTGTGTCAGTCTCTATAAACAGCTGCAAATTTAGAAGGAGTACACATTTGTAATAATACTCCCTTTTAATTAAAACCCTATAAAGATACTAAAGGCTCTAAATAGACACTCACTGTTTTAGTAAAATACCTTTTTAAAAAAAGATTGACTTAGTTTATGTGTATGACCGTATGTATGTATGTATGTATGTATGTATGTATGTATGTATGTATGTAGGTATGTATGTATGTATACTATGTGTGTGCCTGGTGTCTGAGGAGGTCAGAAAGAATGTTCAGGCCCCTGGAAATGGGATCTATGGATGGTTGTGAGGCAGACTTTGGGTGCTGGGAACTGCACCCAGGTTCCTCTGGAGTACAACAAGTACTCTTAACTACTGAGCCATATCTCCAACCTCTTGGAATTCCTTTTTGTTGTGAGCCTAGCCTTTAACAGCTAAGTCACGTCCGAGTCCCACAATACCCTGTTGTGAAGGTTTACGGTAACTTTTCCTTTTGAATGTTATTGTGAATTGAGGCCTTTCACAAACTAATCCCAGCAGACACACTTGGTGTCTACCTCCCCGGTTCTTTATCCCAGCCTTCCTGCTGTGACAAGCAGCTGTGGTTAGTCGGGTCCTTGTTCTGCATTCAGAGCTGATTCCTGCCAACGGTGAAAAAATTGTGGTATTTCTGTTTCTCTTTTTCACTTAATGGTTTCAGTCTGTACTCTCAGTTTCGGCTAAACAAACAAACAAACAACAAAAACTAAACTCGATAACGCGAACCTTGTCAGAATGAGTGAAGTTGAGAGGAGGGAGGAGGCCCAGGAATGTTGGCTTGTCACAGGAACTCCTGTCGTAGACTCTGCTGAATGGTGACTTTCTTACTCAGGGACTCCTTGAAAGAGACACTTGCCTGGCAGCTGCCCACTTCACCTGTGACCAAAGCTCTCGTTCTCAGAGTAATTGTTTTAAATAGCTCACGTAGCTGTCTTCCTCACACTGTTGTGAGCCTTTTCTGTCTCCGTGGCTCTGCCTCAGGTTCCGTGGGACTTGCCTGTGGGGGCCGCAAACCATGCTTTTTTTTTCTTTTTTTCCTTCTTCTTCTTCTTCTTCTTCTTCTTCTTCTTCTTCTTCTTCTTCTTCTTCTTCTTCTTCTTCTTCTTCTTCTTCTTCTTCTTCTTCTTCTTCTTCTTCTTCTTCTTCTTCTTCTTCTTCTTCTTCTTCTTCTCATTTGCCTCTGCCTCCCAAATGCTGGGATTAAAGGCATGCACCACCACCATGCTCTTTCTGAGCAAACTCTTTGGAGAGCTGCTTTCTCTGTTCCTCACTTTAGGTCCACAAGAAGCTACCAAGTTGTTTCTGAAGCAGCTTTCCTGGCACTTAAACAAGGGGCACAGGAAGGAGCGCCCCCTCCCACCGGATGTTGACAGGTCTGTGTGGGATTACCAGAAAGGTAGCAGCCTTTTAACTCCCTGTGGACACAGTTAAGGAGGAAAGTGATTGGCCCAAGTCTTAAAGAGTGGCACAGGTGGGGCTGGGGGACTCAGTGGTTAGAGCACTGGCTGCTCTTGCAGAGAATCTAGGTGTGGTTGATAACTGTCCACGACTCTTGTTCCTAGAAAATCGTTACCCTCTTCTGACCTGCCCCGGCACCAGGCACATGTGCAGGAAGTGTACAGAAGGGTGAAACAGCCAGACACAAAAGCTGTAAATAAATCTAAAGTAAAATAAAGACATGACAGAATAAAAAATGGAAAATCCAGAGCACATTGTAAACTAAGACGACTGGTACCCTCTGCAAGCTTGGTGCTTGAGTATCTGGTTGAGTTGCCAACCTAAATAGCCCACCACACAGGTGGTAGGTTCCTAAGAGATTTTTTTTTCTCTAATGCAACAGAAAGAATTCTAATTTATACATTGATCAATTTCAAATGAGCTTAATTACTATTGTGGCGTTTCCACTTAGAACCCCAAGGGTGCCAATGGCAGTCTCGGGGTGAGACAGCTTGCTCTGCCTCTGATCTGCTGAACAAGCATGAAGCAACAGAATGTTCCAGGCTTATCCTGTATCTTATCCATTGTCGGACCTGGAATCAGCCTCACTCAAAGGGTCCAGGTTTTTTGTAGGGCAGAGCAACATCATAGAAGAAAATCAAGACCGTGAAACTGGGGTAGGCAAGGAGGCCACGCGGCTAGCAGCAGTAAGCCTGGGAAGGCTGGTTTTCCTAAAGCGTGAGTTGTCTCACAAACCCTTCAGAAATATACCGAGACCTAATGGGAAAATGGGGCAGCCAGTCACAGAAAATAATAAATGAGGCCATTAAAAAAAAAAAACAACTACTAGATTATCTAAAGTAAAGATGGTTATCACACACCAATGAGGAGAATAAGGGAGAACAGACATTCTCATACTTTGTACACTGATAGAACCATAAATCGGCACAGCTTTCTAAAGCAGCCAATTGTACTTTCTTATATGTGAGTTTTTTGCCTGTATGTACACGTCTCACGCTCTCAGGGGTAAGATGAGCTTGGATTCCCTGGAACTGGAGTTAATGGACGGTTGTGAGCCACAATGTAAGTGCTGGGAGCCAGACCATGTCCCATGCTACAAAGTAATTGTTATCTTCCCAGCCATGGAGGGCATTCCTTACTTTCTGCCAAAATTACACACGCATTTACCTTGTAAATTGCATCTCTAGTATTTTGTGCCATTTACACATTTACCTGTGAGAAGTAGTAGATTTATTGCTATAAGCAAAAATAGTTACAGAAGATTGGTAATAATTTGAATATCTATAAGGGGCTGGTAGACTATGTTACAGCAAAGCGATAGCAATTTTCAAAACTAAGGGAGATCTAGGTGCATTACTGTGAAATGATTTCCTGATCTGTGTTAAAATGTGGGGGAAATGCAGAGCAGAGAGTATAGGAATCATGTCACCCTGCGTGTGACAGAGACAGAAATGGTGTTGCAGCAAGGCTGTTCTTACCTAAGAGGAGTCCAGGGTGAACTTTTTATGAATTTGAACTTTTTATTGAGCCACACACACAGTTCTATGTAGGGGTGCACACTGTCGTGACTACCAATCTAGAGGAAGCCCTGAGCTGAGTGAGCTGGGGTGAAGGTAAAAATCACAACGTTGGTACCTGCTGTTGACGTAGTTGTGGTGGCTGTTAGGGAGCAGGACAGGATAGGAACTTTTAAGAATAGGGCACACTTGTGTCACCATAGTATTTATGTTTGATCCAGGAGCAGAGAGCCTTGCATTTACAGAAGCAGAACAATTCAGGCTAGCAAAAGTTCCTGTAAGTACCATACGTGCTTGAGAGTAATGCTGACCTCAGTTCTAGTGGCGGTCAGGTCAGGACTTAGCAAATATGTGATTCTCATTTCAATGGGAGATGTGAATTAGCTTGGGAATGTGCACAGAACTGACTCACAGTGGAGACTGCTATTCACCACAGACATATTCCATTGACTTTGTTTATTTATTCAGTTTATAGCACTCCATGACAGAATAGCACCAAGGGTTACTTTCTTACTCTTTATGAGTCACATGGCCTGGGAGCATCCGTAGGGGAGGGGATGCATGTACAGTTGCATTCTGCTCAGTGGGTTCCTGGTGTAACAACAATAACAACAAACCAGTAAGTCGTGCTGGATGTTGTCTTGGCCTCGGAGGAGCTGTGTGTATCACTGGCTCAGTACAGTATTAACCAGGCGGCAGCAGGAGCGCCTCCGGGGGTAGACAGTGTAGACACTGGTTATCTCTGGGATGAGCCCAGAGCCTGCCTCAGGATGGGCAAAGAGCTAGTGGTATTAACTGGGTGGCTAAAATGTGCCGCCTTTAAATGCTGCACAGCACCTGCAACCTTAAGAACATCCTTGGGCATGATGGGTGAACCCACTCGTGATGCACACACTCGAGAGTGTATGTGTGTGAGAGAATGTGTGTGTGTGTATGTATGTGAGTATGTGTATGTGTATGTGAGAGAGCATGTGTGTGTGTGTGTGCCTGGGTGGGGGGGCTGGGTGCTGGACCAGATATTGGTTGTTTCTTGCCTGTTTTCTTTTCAAATACTCATCTACTTCTCCCTCCTATCCTCCTCTCACCAAGATGACTTTGGGAGTTCTGCTTTGCCCAGGGCCCCGCCTTTTTTGAGTTGAAACTGGACCCCCAGCCTGCAAGTGGCAGAGGCGGGGTTGATCGGCGGGGTTGATTGCCACCTACTGCTCAACCCTAAACAAGACTTCTGAAGGGGCGGGGCTTCGGCTTTCTTATTTAACGCACCTACCCCTCTTGATTCTCAGAAGGGAGAAACTTCATCTGCGAGATGGGTGTCTACCGCATCTGCGTCTCCACCGGGGACTCCGTGTACGCGGGCTCCAACAACGAGGTCTACCTGTGGTTGGTCGGACAGCATGGGGAGGCATCTCTCGGGAAGCTGCTACGACCCGGTCGGAACTCGGTGAGCTGCCCAGAGCTGGGGCTGAGCTGCTCCAGGCGGGGCAGGGTAGTGGTGATGGCAAAGTCAGAGAAATCCCTAGGAGCCCTGATGCGGGGGTTGGGGGGGGGCCCTTAACTCGGAGGAAGGCGCTCACAGCCTCGGAGAGCCTGAAAGGGTGCACAGAGGCACTCGGTGAGGTGAGCGCTCAGTAGCTGTTGCTCAATAACTGAGTAGGATATTCCTGTGCGTCCCTCACTTCACAGAACTCTGTTGTGCGGTAGCACCAGTGTCAGTAGTGCCGGCTGCCCAGATGTCTCTATTTTAAAAAGTTAGGATTTCCATCTTCTCTGCAGATCCTGGATCTCTGATCTTAGGGCTGAGTGCGTGGTGAGAGGGGAAGGAAGAAAGGTGGGAGGTGGGAAGCAGTACTGGATCTGCTCTCCTCTCCTCTCCCCTCCCCTCCCCTCCCCTCGCCCCTCCTCTTCTCTCCCCTCCCCTCCCCCCTCTCCTCTCCCCTCCCCTCGCCCCTCCTCTCCTCTCCCCTCCCCCCTCTCCTCTCCCCTCCCCTCCCCTCGCCCCTCCTCTCCTCTCCCCTCCCCCCTCCTCTCCCCTCGCCCCTCCTTTCCCCTCCCCTCCCCCCTCTCCTCTCCCCTCCCCTCGCCCCTCCTCTCCTCTCCCCTCCCCTTCCCCCTCCCCTCCCCCTTCCCCTCCTCCCTGTCCTCCCCTCCCCTCTCTTCCCCTCCCTCCTTCCCTCCCCTCCCCTCCCCTCTCTTCTGTCTTCTCTTTCCCTTTTTTCTTTTTTCTTCTCTTTTCTTTTCTGACTCTCAAATTCTTTCAGATCTTCAGATCTGCATTTTGTCTTATGTTCACTTCAAAGGAAGATATAGATATGAAGTACTTACTGCCCCCCCCCCAACTCTCTCTTAGTCTCCATCTGTCCAAGAACGGAGCAAGCTTAGTGAGGTCTACCTCCTAATTGTCTTACCTGATGCCTGCCCAGTCCTTGACCAATGTCTGCTAGATGCCCCAGACCCTGAGTCACCTTGAGTGCTCCTCAGCCGTTGCCACGGTTCAAGCCTTCCAACGGCTCCAGCTGCCTCCCTACTAACTGCAAAGCCTCTGGCTTACTCTCTGTCCCTCGGGATGTGGTCCTGTTTGGCTCCCAGCCCCCGTAGTCCTCTGTGCTCCATGAAGGTGCGGGTCCTCTCAGCCTCTACATTCTCCATGGACGCTGCCTGGCGTCTTCTCTGACTTCTCTCACCAACCCCACTTCTCCAGATCCAGGTCTCTCCTTGGAGACCATGCTCCGGAGACCCTGGCTCAGGCCAAACAGAATTACCATGGACTCTCTGCCTTGGTGGGGTCCCCATCTCACCTGTGTCCTCACTGGGCGTCAGGCAGGGTTCCAGTGTGCCCCCTCCTCTACCCCTTCTCCAGGGAGGAAGGAGTGCACCTTCCCATCTTCCATCCCTAACCCCCTGAGACACTCTCGGTTGAGGTGACAACCCTGAATGATGTCATGGGGCCCCTTCTCATCCCTTTCCCTGAGGCCCAGTAGAAGCAGGACTCAGCCTGAGCACCCCATGCTGTGTTTATCTGCAGGAGGCAGAATTCAAGGTGGATGTGTCAGAATACCTTGGGCCACTGCTGTTTGTGAGAGTGCAGAAATGGCATTATGTCACAGATGACTCCTGGTTCTGCAACTGGATTTCTGTGAAGGGCCCCGGAGACCAAGGATCAGAGTACATGTTCCCCTGTTACAGATGGGTTCAGGGCACCAGCATCCTGAGCCTCCCTGAGGGCACTGGTGAGCAGAGGGGTAGGGGTGTGTGAAGAGGCATAGGGGAAACTGGGCCTCAGGTGTGTGAGGAAGAGGAGGCAGCGTGTGGGAGCGAGAGCCCCGAAGCTGGGCTGTTTGTTTACTTGTTTCAAATGAGTTGTCAAAGAAAGAGTTGCTGAAGTTGGCCCAGATGTCATGGACACTTCAGGGAGGGACATGAAGATGCATGCACAGGAACAGCCAGGGCTGCCTGAAGAGGTCGAGCCGGCAGGGGCCAGAGAGGCTCTCAGTAGACATCCAGAGTTCCTCTCTCCTCGGCTTCTAGGCTGCACCGTGGTTGAAGACTCTCAAGGCCTGTTCAGGAAACATAGGGAACAGGAACTTGAAGAGAGGAGGAGTCTGTACAGGTGAGGCTGACTGGGGAGACCCACGGTGAGCTGCCTCTGCAGTGCCAGTGCCTGATGTCACCTCTGCCCTCAGGTGGGGCAACTGGAAAGGTGGCTCAATCCTCAACGTAGCGGCGACTAGTGTATCTGACCTCCCTGTAGATCAGCGATTTCGAGAGGACAAAAAAATTGAATTTGAAGCTTCACAGGTTCTGGGGTAAGGGCGAGGGTACCCGTTTTGAGGGCCGGATGTGTGCTGGTCTAGTGTATGGCACCTTTGGCTGTAATGTTTGGTTCTAAGTATAACTGCCAAACCTTTTGCCCCATTCTTCCCTGAAGGAAACTGGATACTGTTATCAACTTTCCTAAAAATACTGTGACCTGCTGGAAAAGCCTAGATGACTTCAACTATGTTTTCAAGAGTGGCCACACCAAGATGGCTGGTTAGTTCACCTACCCCAAAATTACTCTTACCCCAAAACCCTTCCCAGTGGAAGGGGATCATGAAAGCCAGGTTGGGAGTGGATCAGAGGCTTTTGTCTGATGTCTCTGGGTCAAGAAGGGATGTTATGGTGGGTGTTGGAAGGACCAGGTAGTTGGATCTTAGACCTGTTCACCTCCCATCCCTAGAGCGGGTTCGAAACTCCTGGAAGGAGGATGCTTTCTTTGGGTACCAGTTTCTCAATGGTGCTAACCCTATGGTGCTGAAGCGGTCTACTCGTCTTCCTGCCCGCCTGGTATTCCCTCCGGGGATGGAGAAGCTACAGGCCCAGCTGAACGAGGAGCTCGAGGTATGGACATTAAAGTACCAGGAAGGCCAAGCAGGGAAGTGGAAGCGGGCGCTGGTGTTGGGTGTACAGCGCTCAGCTTTACTGTGGATTCTGTTTCCTGCTGGTTGTCAAGAGAGGATCCTGCGGGACAAATCCTAGACTAATGCGGAGAAATGTAGTGCCGAGACTTTCCCACCACAGGATTAGAGTATATGGTTGAAGAGAGGCATCTTAGTGGGGTGGCCAGTAGAGATGTGATGTTGTCCTGGAGGCCATGAGTTCATAGAGGTGCAGGGTGAGGGAATCCAAGGCAGGACTGGGGTTAATTAGGAACCAATGTGGGAACAATGACAATATTCATGGTGCCAGATAGATTTGCATCTGAATCCTGGTTTTGCTGTGCGTATGATGTGTGATTTTAAGCATGCTATCCCATTTCTATGATCTGTTTCTTTAGGGTAATGGACCAGTGGAAAATCATCCTGCCCCTGGTCTGTCCCTGAACCCGGGACTTGGAAATCCCCACTCCCATTATTCAAGGTTCACAGTCAAGCAATACTTCTAGGCTCACTGTACTTTCTTACTAGTTCACTGCGCATGCTCCACTAGTTCACTGCGCATGCTCCACTAGCTCACTGCGCATGCTCCACTAGCTCACTGCGCCACCACTAGCTCGCTGCACATGCTCCAAAGACCCTGTAAAAGCTCGCCCCTCCACTCAGCCCGCTGCTGTCTCTGCTCCTGTTCAGAGGCAGTCGCCGTTCTGTGTCTCTCCAATAAATCTCACGTGTGAGGTTTGTTCCATGGTGTGACCTTGTGGTATTCCTTGGCTCCCGATTGCCCAGATACCCTTATGCTGGAAAAGCCTTTCCGTTTCCTCTCCTGTAATCAGGAGTAATTTCAACGGAGCATATAAGGATTACATGGGATAAAGCCAGGTAGAGCTACTTGCTGCCAAGTATAACAATCTTAGTTGATCCCTGCGACCCATGTGGTAAAAGGAGAGAGCCTTCCTATAAGTTGGCTTCTGATCATCACACAATGTCATGGCGAACGTGTACACACACACACACTGAGAGAGAGAGAGAGAGAGAGAGAGAGAGAGAGAGAGAGAGAGAGAGAGAGAGAGAGAGAGAGAGAGAGAGAGCAAACATGTAATAAAAATGTAAGAGAAAAAAGAAGACTGTGAGGACCTTCATGAGGCAGGGGGCTGATGGAGACCGGGCATTTCTCTTCGTTCTCGCCTCCTTGTTGGGTGCTGGGGGTGGGAGGAGACTAGGCTGACGAAGCCCCCGATTTCTCTCCCCATGCAGAAAGGCACTCTGTTCGAAGCGGATTTCTTCCTTCTGGATGGGATCAAGGCCAATGTCATTCTTTGTAGCCAGCAGTACCTGGCGGCCCCTCTTGTCATGCTGTCGCTGCAGCCTGACGGGCAACTCTTGCCCATCGCCATCCAGGTGAGAGGACCGGGGCTCGTACCCCAGGGTGGCCTCCTCCGCTGAGCCTATGGCTCAGGTTCTCTTCCATTTCTCTGCAGTGGCACTGCCCTAAGGTCTCGAGGACCCGCAGGCTTTGAGGGATTTATGGCTTTGCCAGAGAGACAGACTAATCAGCATGTGTGAGCTCCAATGCTAAGGGCAGGGCCAGTTCAGGAGGGGAGGATGGGTGGGGTCTGTCCCTACAGCAAGATGCATTAGGTGAAGAAGAGGCTGAGGTGGAGAAGCCTGGAGATTTCTGTGGCTTGCACTGGGGTGGGGAGGGTTATCTAAGCTGGGCTCAGGAGGAGGTCCTCTTCAGTCAGGCTTAGAATGGATAGACAGGGATTCCTGGTGCGGGGATTAGGGTCTCACGCTAGGCTTCAGGGGGTGGTGGGCTCTCGGTGGGTAGCAGCCATAGAGCTGGAGAGAAGGGGGAGCAGAGGGAGAATCAACTGCATGGAGTGGAGACAGGAAAAGCGGGAGTCAGGCGGGTTTCTTCAGAAACAGAACAAGTACAGGGGGGAGGGCATCCAGTAGGCATTGGTCCTGCCGATTTTGAAGTAACGAGGACACATACAAATCCTCTAACTAGTAGCTGAAACCCAGAGACTCCGACCTTTGTGGAGAGGGAGAGCCCAAGATGGCTGCACAGGTGTGGGATGGAGGAAACAGGGACTGCTGAGCCGTTGCCACGCAGATCTCCATCCAGCCCTTTCTCCACACTCTTGTTTTGCTCCAGCTTGAACTGCCCAAAATTGGGTCTACCCCACCGCCGATTTTCACGCCCTCGGATCCCCCAGTGGACTGGCTCCTAGCCAAATGCTGGGTCCGTAGCTCCGACTTACAGCTTCACGAGGTGCAGGCTCATCTTCTGAGGGGACACTTGATGGCGGAGGTCTTTGCTGTGGCCACCATGAGGTGCCTGCCTTCGGTGCACCCTGTTTTTAAGGTAACACCTTATTTGTTTTTGTTCTGTCTGCATCTCTCGGCCTACTACACACTCTTGCGTCTGAGAAGGTCTCTCAGTGGCATCTCAGGGTTCAGGGCGATGAGAAGAGATGAGATGACCAACGCAGACAAGAGAGAAAGGGAGTGTTTCAACAGCACTAATTCCCAAGGAGGCGTATACAAGTGATTCCTCAGGAAAGGGTGTAAAGATTCTATTCTTATGTACAAAACATAGATATACACACAGTACAAATGTAGGTGTGAATGACTTAAAGATTCCACCTAATCAGAGGGACCATGTTAATAGCACGACCAATTCCTCACAGCAGTCTTTGAAGAGTTCGGAAAGGATGGTCTAGAGCAATAAGAGTAGCTGGTTTACTCTGGCCAACCAGTGCAAAGAGTTCATCCGTTTAAATTCTCTACATAGAACTAGTCTAGATGCCTGGGATAACATCTGATCTTTGGGGATTTTTTTCTTTCTTTTTTGTTTTGTTTTGTTTTGTTTTGCTTTGTTTTTGAGACAGGGTTTCTCTGTGTAGCCCTGGCTATCCTGGAACTCACTCTGTAGACCAGGCTGGCCTCGAACTCAGAAATCCGCCTGCCTCTGCCTCCCAGAGTGCTGGGATTAAAGGTGTGTGCCACCACCACCCAGCTTGGCATTTTTTTCATCTCCAGTAAGAGGAAAAAAAAAAACAAAGCAAAACAAAAACAACAAAAACCCCAATAGTGATTATATTCAACACGCTGGCTGGGATGAGACCGTAGAGAATCCAAACAGCGTTGTGTGAGTTTCTTTTGGGTGATTAAGAAAAACTGTTGAAAAGACAACAAAGAGAATGACAGAGATTGTCAGAAAGTGGTAATTCGATGCTTGTGGCACCAGTCAGGCAGCAAACCAGCACGATACCAGTATTGAGGGCTGCATAGCCTCACGGCCATGCCTTCCCTCAGAGCTGTAGCCCCACGGCCATGCCTTCCCTCAGAGCTGTAGCCTCTTGGCCATGCCTTTCCCCCAGAGCTTCACATTTCCCTTGTCAAGCCTGTTTGCTGCAGGGACCTGTCACAGATTCCTTCTGACTCACCCATCCCTTTTCTTCTCCTAGCTTCTAGTTCCTCACCTGCTCTACACCATGGAAATTAATGTCCGGGCCAGGAGTGACCTGATCTCAGAGAGAGGCTTTTTTGACATGGTATGGGGATAGAAGTGGGTTCTAGGTTCACTCAGTCCTCTCGCTTTGGGGTAACTTGATTAACCGAAAACTTGCGTCCTTATCCTTGGTCCTTTAGGCGATGAGCACAGGTGGAGGGGGCCACCTGGATCTTCTCAAGCAAGCCGGGGCCTTTCTGACCTACAGCTCATTGTGTCCCCCTGATGACTTAGCTGAGCGAGGACTCTTGGATATTGAGACTGGCTTCTATGCTAAAGATGCCCTGCAGCTCTGGCAAGTCACAAATCGGTGAGGTCAACAGGGCCGCAGGATGGGTTTGCTTGCTGGTGCGGGTGGAGAAGACCAGGAGAACAGGAGGTCTGTGCCTTGGCTTGGTTGGGTGTGGATGCTCTGACCTGGCCATCTGATCAGGGAGCAGAGGGCCTCAGCTTGCCCTGACCTTTGGTGGCAGGTACGTGGTGGGAATATTTGATCTCTACTACAAGACCGACGAAGCTGTTCGAGATGACTATGAACTGCAGAGCTGGTGTCGAGAGATCACTGAAATTGGGCTGCAAGGTGCCCAGGACAGAGGTAATAGGAATCCCTGGCCTGAGAGCTAAGACATAAGTTCTGAGACTTCTCCAGAACCCCCTGTGCTTCTATGGACTCTTCCAGAAAAGTTTCAGTCTTTACGGAAACTCTTAAAGTTTTTTCTAGGTATAGTAAGAACAATGTTGATAAAAGTTCAACAGTAACCTCATCCTCAAAGAAAACTGGCGTTCCCTCAGAAGCCATCAAATGACCGCAGCTCCTCAGTTAGGGGTGGGGACTCGAGAGGCCTGCCCTCTCTGTTCCATAATGGTCGCTGGCTTATCTCGCAGGCAGCCTCGGCCACTGTCAGTTCATGAGTCCTCGCTCACCCTGGCTCTTACAGTCTACCTCTCCTCCCTTTGACAATGACCCCTAGGCCTCAGGGAGGGGGTCTGACATAGGTGCTAGGGCTCCTCTCTTCCCTCACCACCCTCACCCTCATGCCAGCTTGCAGAGTCCAGGGCGTTCCCGGCATCTCTTCTCACCTCTCCTCCTCTCCAGGCCTCACTCCTAGTGGGCCTGGTGACGTCACACGCTAACTGTTCACACCTCCTGTAGGCTTCCCCACCTCTCTTCAGTCTCGGGCTCAGGCGTGCCACTTCATCACCATGTGCATCTTCACGTGCACTGCGCAGCACTCTTCCGTCCACCTGGGCCAGGTACTTCCCAGACGGAGGGGTAGGGCGATATGAGCATGCGCGCCAAGGGCCTTCCTGTTTCGCCAGCCTTGACCCTAGATCACTGTCTCTCCAGCTGGATTGGTTCTACTGGGTTCCCAATGCACCCTGCACCATGCGGCTGCCACCACCTACCACCAAGGGCGCGACGATGGAGAAGCTGATGGCTACACTGCCCAGCCCTAACCAGTCTACTCTCCAGATAAATGTCGTTTGGCTCCTGGGCAGACGCCAGGCTGTTATGGTGAGAGTTAATCATTCAGGGTCCAGAGGAAACTCTGTACCCCAAAACTGGTTGAAGTCACAGGCTTAAGCTATGTCCCTTCCTGCATTCCAGGTGCCCCTGGGCCAGCATTCAGAGGAGCACTTTCCAAACCCTGAGGCCAAAGCTGTGCTGAAGAAGTTCAGAGAGGAGCTGGCTGCCTTGGATAAGGAAATTGAGAATCGTAATAAGAGCTTGGACATACCTTATGAGTACCTTCGGCCCAGCATGGTGGAAAACAGCGTGGCCATATGAGCATCCCCCCTCTCGCTTTGTTGTTTAGTCAAGAAGACCCAAGTGTATCGCTGTGCTTGAGTGGGGGCAGTCCTCTCCTCCCAAGCCCTGCCCTCTGCCTACCAAGCCCCGCCCTCCGCCTACCAAGCCCCGCCCCCACCCTCCAAGCCCTGCTTTCGGCCCATGTGGGACCCTTCTCCAAGAGTCAGCTTTCCAGTGCCTGCTGTAGTGAACACATTTTGCTTTGACTGCATTACCCAGAGTGCCACCTTTCATTCATCCTTTCTGCTTTTCCTTCTCCATAAATAAAAGCCATGCTCAGGAAAAGCCCCTCAGGAACACAAAAGGGTGATAATATACATTGTTACACACCATTTATGAATCAAATAGATTTCAAACATTAATAGAATCTAATAACAACAATAAAAGATGCTTTGGGCTAGTGATAGAAGAGAACACAGACCTAATTATTTTAAATAAACTGTTGCAAAGATTGTAGAGCACCCAGATGTTCTCTCTTTCTACCTGGGCAGGATTTGGAAAAAAAAAAGTGTAACTATAGCAATTGCCAAGTTTTTGAATTCTCAAGATTTTCATTTTACAAATCACTTAAAAAATGTAAATGGAAGGAAATGGTCAAACTTTAAAAATGTCTCTGGCTGGAGATGTTTGGTCTCAAGGATTAAGAGGCATATGTATAAGCTGTCTTTCAGTTGCCAGTTGGGAAGGTCCAAACTGATATAACAAGTCTGGAAAGACTCACAATTCTCTTAGTACAACACGACTTAAGGACATTAAACTTCGGCACCAGGCTGACATTTTGGAAGAATAAACTGGGCGGGGGTCCTTTCTTCCTGTGACAACCTATGGGTATTTTAAAGCAAACTAACAGTCCATGTTAAGGGCAAAGAAAACAAAGCTGCTTGGACCTAGACTGTAATCCCACTGAAGACGTGCTTGAGACTTGGTCTGATCTGTGTATGCGCCTGGGTTACTGGGGATGGACCCCAAGGCCCCGGCCTGCTAAGTAAGAGCACTACCACTGGAAGTCACTTTCAGCCTTGGTCCAGGTCTTGAAAGACTTTAGGGGTGGGGGTAGAATGTGATGTTAGAATCTGTGAAAATCTTCAACGTCAGGAGAACATACTGTAGTTTCCACAGCAGAATTAACAAGTCTGCTGAGAGGTGCAGTAGGGGTGGGGGGGGTAGGGGGTGCAGGGCTAGGAGAACCTGTGGGAGGGGAACCCTAGGACCATTATGACCAGAAAAGTGGACGATCTTTAAGTACCAGCCACTAGAGGATCTTAAGTAAGGGCATAGCAGGGTCCTGGATGGCACTCTACAGACATACTAGCTTTTTGTTGGGGAGGGGAGGGTTTTCTCAGAAGCCATCCCCACACTGGCCCTGGCTCCTCAGAAACCATGTCTTCTTCTTTGGAGGCTTCTATCTCCCTAGAGCCCAGGCCCATCTCCCGGGAGGCTGTGCCCTGCTCCTTAGGGCCCTGTTCTCCTGGGGCCACCACATTTTTCTTGGCTCCTTCCTGGGTGCTCTTACATGCACACAGGATTTCTCCTCAGTCTCTGACAGAGGACAGCTCAGATCTTCTTGCTTTCTGGAAATGAATGTGTAGACCCTTGGGTTTATTACAAACTGATTTGAAGGGTGGGGCCAAGAGGCCCGGCCTTCATGGGGGCTGCGGCTGCAAGGCAGGCCCTCAGGCCCAGTGCTCACTGAGTGGAGAAAGAGGCCACAGGCTGTGAGCTGCATTACCTGTATGTGTGCAAACAATCTCTTGCCACAGACATAATCACACAAATATATATTTTTGTCTCTCTTTCCCTTTAACAGAGTCTCGTGATGCACCTCCAGGATGACCCTGAGCTTGAAATTCTCCTGCCTCAACCTCCCAAATACTGGGTTCACAGCTGGGCGCCACCATCCTAAGATTAATAAATAGGTTTTCTTATGACAAGTCATTAGGAATCGGTAAAGCCAGGCATGATGGTGCACACCTTAATTCCCAGCTCTTGGGGAGACAGAGGCAGGTGACCCCTGAGTTCAAGGCCAGCTAGGCTACACAGTGAGATTCTGTCTCTCTCTCTCTCTCTCTCTCTCTCTCTCACACACACACACACACACACACACACACACACAGACACACACATATAAAGCATAGTCTGACAGTTGCTGGAAGTGAGGAGACAGTAATAATCTTTCATCAGAATGACTTAATGGAGATTCTTGCAAACAAACAATTCTGAAATAACACACAGGGTAACTTTACACTTGCCAAGAAGGAAGCTTCATTCTGGCCTAGCTCTTGTTTGTACTCTTAGGTGAGTCTAGAAAATAAGACACCAGAGTTTTGTTCCTCCTGCTGCTTGGTCCTTCTAGGCCACCGTCTCCATCACAGGCCTCGTGATAAGGTTTATTACAAGAATGAGGTAAAGACAGAGCCAACGATGACTTGTGATGCTTTGAGGTTACCATAGGACTAGTGTGCTGGTTAGCTTTTGGCCAACTTGATACAAGCTCCGGTCATTTGGGAAGAGGGAACCTCAGTTGAAAAAATGTCCTTATCAGATTGCTTGTATAGGCAAGCCCTGAAAATGTTGGGCAGATTTTCTTGAATAAAGACTAATTCGAGAGATAGCCTGAGGTGAGAGGGGACACCTGAGGAAGGTGGTCCTGGGGTGTGTGGAAATCGGGCTGAGCACGCCGTGAGGAGCAAGCCAGTAGGCAGCATTCCTCCACAGTTTCTGCTACAGTTCCCGCCTCCACATCCCTGACTGGCTGTCTCTCTGTGGTGGACTGTGTGACACAGAATATGGAAATGCAATAAACCCTCCCCCACCCAAGTTGCTTTTTTGTCTTTCTTTTCAAATCACAGCGATAGAAAGCACCTAAGACAAATAGACATGAAGAAGGAGGGAAGAATGAATCCAAGGCGTTCAGACCGGCTTTGATGGGGGCTGGGGGGAAAGGACTTTTAATCTTCAGCTTTTAAATTGAAACTGAATAGACAATCAAAAAAAAAGGGGGTAAAATGTAAAGTACTCCCTTTCATTAATTCAGCACTAATGACTTGTTTTTAATAAAGTGGAAGGCAGCTCTTCTTGGTCATGACCCAGTGGGACCCCTGTTGAACAGTTTAGACGCAATGACACGGATCTTTGTAGCATTGGGGCTGTAATCATCCATCCACACCTTCCAAGTTCCTCTAAGCAGAGTCTGAGACTTCTCTTGGTTTTTCAGCCAGCTTAGGGACTCTGTCTGTGTTTGGTCCTCTCCCCATTACTGATGCACAGTGTTACACAGTGCAGATGGCAACAGTGGACAGAGGAAGCCTTGGTGTTTTCTTCTGAAGACCTTCCCACAGTTCTTTTTGGACATAACTTACCAAGTAAAACTTCAAGTGAGTGCAGTGTGACTTCTTGAAAGTATAACTTGCATTGTTTTTGGATTTATGTCCAAGAATCCATTACAGTTTCCAGAAAATGGGCATCCATCCCTGGGGATTCCTGTGTCCGTTGTAGCCCTCCCTCTCTGTCCCCACCTCCGGGGAACCAACAATCTGTGGTGTGATAAATTCATTGGCATATTACAGAATTTCATCCAAAAAGATTCCTTCAGGAATAATCTCTCTTTCTAGTGTCCTTCACTTGGCATGGCGAGCTTAAGATTCACCAGGTCACCATCTGTGGTAGTTCGATTCTTACAGCGGAACAGTATTATTCTTGCAGACTGCACAGACAGGCGCGACTGCTGTTCCCCAAGCTCCAGGACTTTTCTTTCCCCCTAATGTTCTTACATATTAGATATTGTACTGGCTGGCTTTGTGTGTCAACTTGACACAGGTTGGAGGAAGGAGCTTCTGGTGAGGTAATGCCTCCATGAGATCCAGCTATAAGGCACTTTCTGAATTAGTGATCAAGGGGGGGGGGGCTTGTGGGTGGTATCATCCCTGGGCTGGTAGTCTTGGGTTCTATAAGAAAGCAAGTTGAACAAGCCAGGGGAAGCAAGCCAGTAAGAAACATCCCTCCATGGCCTCTGCATCAGCTCCTGCTTCCTGACCTGCTTGAGTTCCAGTCCTGACTTCCTTTGATGATGAACAGCAGTGTGGAAGTGTAAGCTCAATAAACCCTTTCCTCCCAACTTGCCTCTTAGTCATGATGTTTGTGCAGAAATAGAAACACTAAGACAGATATGATATTAAATGGAAGTATTTAGAGTGAAATCTTTGATTCTAGATCTTGAAGGGAAAACCATTACATCTTTGATCCTTAATACATCAGTTGTCATTTTGGTAATTTTTTTCCCATTAGTTTAGCTTCCTTTTAACCAATATGTTGAAGATTATTTCATGAGTGGATTTGGGTTGCATTTATCGTATGTGAGATGTCCAGTTCTCTTCACCCTCTCTTTCTGCCTCCCCTTTTCCGTTCCCCCTCACACAGTTCACCTTCCTTTCTCTGCCACCCACCACCTGCCCCTCTGGTTTAGCTTTGTCACTCAAGATGACATGGAACTTGGGATGACATCAGATCTGGATTTATGGGTGTGAACTAAACAAAAAAATTCCAGAACAAAGCCATACGTGTGTTGAGGCTTCCGCGCAGCTGACTGATCAGCTTTGCTTGTGTGGCATTGAAAAAGCATAGATTCAAACTGTCTTGATTTCCCTGAAATACGCCATCCCCCCCCCCACACGTGGCAGACTTGTGTGGTACATGGCCTGTACGTGTTCAGGAAAGCCAGGGAGGAAGTCGTGTGTCCCGTCCCATCCGTCTCTGCTCTTCCCCCGTCACTGACACTGGAGCTAGGGTGGTAGTCAAGTAAACCCCAATGACTCTCCTGTCTACCTGTCGTAGCACTGGAAGGGCCCAGGCATGGGTGGCCATACCCAGATTTCTATGTTGGTGCTGAGATCCATACTCAGGTCTTCATGCCTGTCCAGGAAGTGATCTCAGCCACTGTGCCATCTCTCCAGTCACAGCTTGAACATTTGAAAAATCAGCATGTTGATTTTGATCCATTTGGGTATACAACTAGGAGGTCCATGGCTGAATAAATACAGCAGGGGTGTTCTTTAGGATTTCTTTATTTATTGTTATATGTAAGTACACCGTAGCTGTCTTTAGACAGCACCAGAAGAGGGCATCAGATTTCATTACAGATGGGTGTGAGTCACCGTGTGGTTGCTGGGATTTGAACTCAGGACCTTCAGAAGAGCAGTCAGTGCTCTTAACTGTTGAGCCATATCACCAGCCCAAAGATTTATTTTTTAATTTAGTTTCCTTTCATATAGTACATCCCAAGGGCAATTTCCCCCCTCTCCTTCCAGTCCCTCCCCACCACCTCCTCTCCCCTCCAGATCCACTCTTCGTCCATTTCTCTTCATAAAGGGCAGGCCTCCCAGGGATATCAACCAAACATGGCATATCAAGTTTCTATAAGACTAGGTATATCGTCTCACAGTGAGGCTGGACAAGGCAACCCACTATGAGGAAACGGGTCCAAAAAGCAGGCAAAAGAATCAGAGACATGCCCTCTCCCACTCTGAGTCCCCCAAGAACACTGAGCTACACAACCAGAACATCTATGCAGAGGACCTAGGTCAGACCCAGGCAGGCTCCCTGGTTGTCAGCTCAGTCTCTGTGAGCCCCTGTGAGCCCAGGTTAGTTCATTCTGTGGGTCGTTTCCTTGGGGTGACCTCGACCTCTCTGGCTCCCATACCCTTCCTCCATATTTCCCGCAGGACTCCGGAGCTGCGCCTAATGTTTGGCTGTGGGTCTCTGCATCTGTTTCCATCAGTTGCTGAATGAAGCCTCTCTGTGCTAGGCTAGAATATAAGGATCATTAGGAATCACGTAATTGCTTTTTTTTTCTTGCCAATCTATCTCGGTTCTGGGCTAGTCAACCTCTCATTCCCGGCCCTCCAGGCAGTGTCAGACGCAGGCTCCCTCTCGTGGCATGGGTCTCAAGTTGGACCAGTCACTGGTTAGCCACTCCCATAAATTCTGCTCTTTCTTTATCCCCAGCACATCTTGCAGGCAGGACAAATTGTAGGTCAAAGATTCTGTGGCTGGGCTGGTGTCTCAATCCCTCCACTGGCAATCAATCTTGCCTGGTTATAGGAGACGGCAGCTCCATATCCTGCGTTACTTCAAGTCTTCGCTACGCTCACCCTCATAGATTCCGCTCTATTTTTATGCATGGTGCCAGCAGAGGTCAGAAGGGGGCTTGGACTCCTTAGACCTGGAGTTAGAGATGGTTATGAGCCACCGCGTGGGTGAGGGAATTGAACTCAGATCCTCCGGAAAAGTTGCTGGTGCTCTTAACCCCCCAGCTACCTGCCCAGCCCAGACAGGTAAGATAAAATTTTCCCACTCATTTCCCTGAGGTCACAGAACCCCTCCTGCTGTCACATCAGAAGAGGACGCGTGTCAGTTAACATTTCCTAGTCGTGCCCCTATTGATCCTTCACGTAGAAGTCTGTGGTTCCTTTCTGCACCGGGGAGAGCGCTCAGGCTCCTTGGAAGCCGGCAGCTTCAAACCCGCTTGGTATAAGGAGCTGGGTGCTCGCTCTTTCTTCTCTTTCTCAAGAGAAACGTGAGAATGAGGGACTGTGAAGGACCAGCTCCCCAAACTCCAGGGAAATGAGCCAGGAACGACCTGAAGTGAAGGAAAAATTTCCCAAGTGCTGAAGGCTGAGAGCGGATGGGATGGGACTGGCCACAAGGGGGCAGAGGAGGCTGCGCAGCGGAGCAGGCCGCTTGTCTTACCCCCCCCCCCCCACCCCGCCCCCAGGACTCTTCAGATTTCTAGCTATGGCCATGACCTCTACACGCTGATAACGCTAATAAACATGAAAGAGAGGTGACAAATGGAGAAAAAAGAAGGCGTGACTTTAAAGACTGTTCAGAACAGTTTATTCTCTCCTCCCATTCACAAAATACCCAGCAGTCAGATGCTGTCCTGCCTAAAACCCCAAAGAGCCCTTCTCTCGGGAAAGGACACAGCGGGTCTGGGAAGCAACAAAGTGTGGGCATCTCTGCCTCGGAGTACCGCTCCCTCTAGTAAGGCATTTCTATGATTCCTCAGCATCCATTGTCTTCCTGAAGTGGGAACACAAGTCATGGAAAGTACCAAGCGCTGCAGGGAACTATGGGAAGCGGACCTAGTTCCCAGGCACTGCTGGTAGGAGGACAAATGGCGCACTTTTTTTTTTTTAAGGCTAGTTGTATTGATGGAGAATGAACATGAGCATGGGGCAATGTTTCACTGCTAATTAGGAATACACAATACGCTTATGCATTTTTTGGAAGACACACACTTGGAGGTCACAAAGCACCAGTCATTCGTAATAACCCCAAACCCAGCTACTGAGATGCCGACCAGCAGCATTAGTCCAGATGTGACTGACTGAGTGAATCCTCGGCAGCCATGAGGGCGGAAGACCCGTTACAGGCAGTGGTGTGAATAAGCTTTGCTTTGCATAGTCATGATACATGAAAGAGACCAGGTGCAGAAGAGTGCGCATGCTATGAGTCTACATATGTACAGTGCAAACAGGGCAAGATGAGCGCATGTTAACAGTCAAAACAGACCATGTCTCAGTGAGATGGGACACTGTCCCAAGCAAGGCCTCTCGGGGGACTGGCTTCTTTGGTTTTCAAAGTTTAGGTGCTGACTGAATGGGTGTGTTCAGTTTGGGAGAGCCTTCAAGTTGTACAGTATTGACTGAGTCCACTTTTATATAGCTAACTTATACTTCAAGAAATAAAAACTAGCTTTCATTTTCATTAGTAATTTCATTTTCAGAGTGATAGGATTGTATTAGTGTCTGTATTTGGCTGTTTCCTGTGACTGTGATGAAATACATGAGGTAGAATACCTTATATTCTTATATTCAGGTTTGTGTAGTTCATTGTCTTGGTGAGGACCTCATGGTAAGTCATGAGAATTGGGGAAGTGGGAGAGATCACATGGTGGGGCGGGGACCAGAGTGTGGGGAGGGACCAGTAAGAAGACCATCAGGGGAGACTTTACCAATCCCCACCGTCTCCCCGACACTGCCACCTTGAGGATCAAACCCCTCCTACCCATGACCTCCTGAGGGCACACACACACACACACACACACACACTTAAAAAATTACTTTTTTGCCTGTGTGTGGACGTGTATGCTCGCATCTGCATGCATGTGTATATGCATGTACAAGTGCATGTGTGTGTGCGTGTGCATGTGCATGTGAAGGCAGAGGCTGATGTTGGGAGTCTTTCTCTATTGTTTTCATCTTATCCATACAGGTGGAGTCTCTCATTTGAACTCAGAGCTTGCTGATTCACTCCACCACCACCCCCACCCCCTTTTGAGTTCTAGAATTACAGGTGGGCAGCCACATACATCCAGCTTGTACTGACTGGGTTTGTGTGTCAACTTGACACAGGCTGGAGTTATCACAGTGAAAGGGGCTTCAGTTGGGGAAGTGCTTCCATGAAATCCAGCTGTGGGGCATTTTCTCAATTAGTGATCAAGGGGGGAGGGCCCCTTGTGGGTGGTACCATCCCTGGGCTGGTAGTCTTGGGTTCTATAAGAGATCAGGCTGAGCAAGCCAGGGGGAGCAAGTCCGTAAGAAACATCCTTCCATGGCCTCTGCATCAGCTCCTGCTTCCTGACCTGCTTGAGTTCCAGTCCTGACTTCCTTTAGTGATGAACAGAAATGTGAATGTGTAAACTGAGTAAACCCTTTCCTCCCCAACTTGCTTTTTGGTCATGATGTTTGTGCAGGAATAGAAACCCTGACTAAGACACAGCTTTTACATGGGTTCTGAGGATCTGAACTCTGTCTGAGAGCATTCACGACCTTACCTGCTGTGCCCTAAAAAGATTGTTTTTCAACATGAGAACATTTTTTGAGATCAGATCTTGTGTAGGCCAGGCTAGTCTCAGCTCATGATGCAATTGAGGATGATCCTGAACTCTTCTCATCTCCTGAATATTGGAATTACAGATGTGTGCACCACGCTGGCTTTGGGGGAGCATATTGTATCTCGTAGTCCAGGGTCTTAGTTTCTTTTCTCGTTGCTGTGTTAAAATGCTCTGATAAAAGCAACTTATGTAAGGAAGGGGTTGGCTCAGAGTTTTGGGGAGGAAAGGCAGCAGAAGCTTGGAGCAGTTGGCCACATTGTGTCTGAAGTTAGGAAGAAGCCAGCTGTGAATACCTGTGTTCTGTGCACTCTCCATTTATACCGTGCTGGATCCCAGCCTGGGGAATGGTTCCCCCCCACAGCGGGTGGGTTTTCCCACCTCACTTCATCCAATTACCGGCATACTCAGAAAGCCTCTCTAGGGGAACACCAGGCCTCATCACGTTGGCTACTGAGATTAATCTTCACAGCCAGGCTTCTCAACCTTTTCTCTAATAAGGAAGAGTAAAGAGCTACAAAGAATCATCAGCCTTTATGCAGAAAGTAACTTTCCTTGAAGTTCTCTGGGGAGAGCTGTTCTATATTCCGATGCTGGTTTAGCCGAAAGCATGAGACAAGATTCCTGCATCCTGTGAGGAGCAGAGAGATTTGACTGCAGTTCGGTGGAGTCAATAATGATTCACAACAGCTAAGATATGGAGTCACCCTACCAGGCTTAAGAAGAGCGGTGTCTTCCCACTGAGGAAAGTGGGTGGCACTGGGAACGTGGCATTGCTGAACTATGCACCACACACTCGCTCTCACATTAGGGGCGAGGGCGATGGATGGAGGAACAGGAGGAGCTTGAACAGCAAGAGCTGAGACAGAGCAATAGTAGAAAGGATAAATGCTACTCTTTCCTAACACAATGGGACGACTGACCCACAATGGCTTATTATACATTTTATAAATGATTAGGAGAGAACCGCTTGCTGGGCGGTGGTGGCGCATGCCTTTAATTCCAGCACTTGGGAGGCAGAGGCAGGTGGATTTCTGAGTCCGAGGCCAGCCTGGTCTACAGAGTGAGTTCCAGGACAGCCAGGATTACACAGAGAAACCCTGTCTCGAAAAAACCAAAGGAGATGTGAATGTTAGCTACCTTGATTTGATCATTACATGTTGCATACATATATTGTGTTATTGGAGTAAACCACTTTAGCATATACAACCAAAACAGTAAGTAGTTAAACATAAAATATATTGTTCCAATTGCCTAGTGAACACGAACAGTTTGTATATGATTTATAAGACAAAGAATAGGAGTGTGGAGGGTCTGTGTCTGGCTTTGTCTCACCGAACACGTTTTATCTAAGTCATCTAGGGGAGAGTGGTCTTTTGCAGTCCGCTCTTTCCTGAATGCAGAATGGGTGGAAGGTTGTTCTTTAACCAACATGTTCTCCAGGATCACAGGGGTGGAGGAAAGTTCACCGTTGTCATACTGCCCCCATTTTAAGATGGACGAATCCTGTTTGCCATCAGACAACTCAGAGGCGACAATGACTCTCCTGAAGGGGCGAGGGGGGGCTTGAGGAACTGTCTCATCAGGTTGACATTCCTGGAGAATCAGTTGCTGCACTGCCTGTTAAGCTTGTTGTCAGACTGACATCTGTAGGAAAATATTGGAAATGAGGTTCCTAAGAGGATTGCCTGGGAAGATAAAGAATAATTAATAGAGGTCACATTTGGAAGACAAGAGTCAAATTAATGGATCTCAGGACATGGGGACTGGGGTACCCCCCAGGACTGAGGACATGGGGACTGACTGGGGCACCCCCAGGACTGAGGACTGGGGATGTGGGGCATTTACACCATTCCATGGTGGTGAATAGCAGTCGGACAGATTTCTCAGTGTGGGATCTTAATTTTATGACCTAAACATTTTTTAAGATTTATTTATTGTAAGTATGAGTGTTTTACCTGTGTCTATGTGTGTGCACCACATGCACGCCTGGTACCTAGGAGGGTTAGGACAGAGAGTTGTATCCTCTGGAACTGGAGTTACAGATGGCTGTGAGCTGCTATGTGGGTGCTGGGAACTGGACCCAGATCCTCTCAAAAGCAACAAGCACTCTTAACTACGGAGCCCGCTCTCCAGCCCGTATTTGTTATTATAATGGCACAGACATTACAGACAGTTCAGTAGCAGCTTCTTTATATGACTGTACGTGCCCCCAAGAGAAACAAGAATCATAAATTATACCAGATGGCTGTGAAGGGTCATTTTGCTGGAGTTGTTTTATTTTTTTATTGTATTATATGTATGGAGGTTTTGCCCGCATGTATGTCTCCATACCATGTGAGAGTCTGGTACATACAGAGGCCAGAGAGACCTGTCAGACCCCCTGAAACTGGAATTAAAGACAATTGTAGGTGGTCATGTGGGTGCTGGAAACTAAACTCGGTTCCTCTGGAAGAGCAGCCAATGCTCTTAGCCCCTGTTGCTGGAGTCTTGGTGGGGTATACAAAATATGGACGATGCTGTGAGGTTTCTGGGTATTCCACATGGGGGCAGCATTGAGCTGGAAAGTGAACAGCCCATAGCTGTGGGAAAGCCCTTAAATTCAATCTCAGTTATCTGGGCTTTATTTTATTCTCTCCTATAAAAAAAGACTATCAGTAAGACTGTTAGAGAGACACAGTGTTATGTAAGTCAAAGAAACAGGGTGTTTAAAACGGCATTCTAGGACATGGGTATTTCAAGACTGTGAGGGTGGAAGTACCTGTCTATGGTATCAAGTATCAGGAGAGGGAACGGACACTTCAAAACCCTGCGTGGAATGGAGATAGAAGTACACGTCTTCCAAATGGAGGCGTCCTAGATTGCATCCTGTTGCTGTGATAAAACCTGGACCAAAACCGACTTGGGGAGGAAGTTTTAGATTATGGGTTTTAGATTTAGAAGCAGAGAGTGCACGGGAGAATGCCACCTTATTGTCTTGCTCTGGGACTAACATTCATCTATCTTTATCATACAGCCCAGACCCACCTGGCTAAATTTGTCATCACTCACAGTGGGCTGGAGCCGCCTACATCAATTAACAGTTAAAAACCATGGCCAGAGCCAATCTGATGGAAGCGAGTCTCAACAGAGGCTCCCTCCGCCTAGTGTGTCAGGCTGACAACCAAGAGTAGCTCTCATAGGAGGTGAGGTTAAGGATAAACCACGAGAAAGAATTCTATACCTTTTGGGGGCTGGGCATAGATCCATGGAGGGGTTACCAGAGGCGTCGCTGGAGCAGAGAAGAATGAAGAGACCGCGCACAGAGAATCATGGGAGGCTGTTGCAGTGGGGAGAGTGGAATTGATACAAACGTGGCGTGGGCTAGGAGGACGAGTCAGTGGCAGAGTGTGTGCTGCCTGGTGTACTCCAGACCCTTGGTCCTGACACCAGCACTGCTGGGCTGTCACGCAGGGCTACAGCTACATCATCTACATTTATGTCATCTAATACTATACTACCTAAACTATATCATCTATATCTCTATATACATATACATGTGTGTGTGTGTGTATGTATGTATTTATCTCTGGATCTGGATCTTTATAGAGAAAGATAGAGTAAGAGAGCAGAATTGTTGGAGGACATAGAAAGGGACAGTGTAGGAAACAGCAATGGGGGGGATAAGAAACAGCAGGAAATACTCTGGGGGGGGGAGGGGATAGTAAGGAGTATGTCCCAGGATGAATCACAAATCAAATAATATATGTAAATCACTAAAGTCACAGAATACTCAGAAATGTCTGCTCTCTGTGTGGATGTTCAATTCCCCACAGCTAAACTGAAGGTCCTTGTAAGAGTGTCAAGTTCTAGGCGAGTGGATTTTGCTTAGGTGAGGCTCATGCTCCGTGGAGTGATGAGGACTGAGGGCAGAGTCTTCTTGGAAACCATCTGGGTGCAGAAGTATCAACAATCAAGTCAGAAGATGAGATCTAGTGCTACAAGGAGAACTTGAGCCAGATCAGATAGGGAAGGAGCGTGGGTACTTGAGACATAATTGGGGTTTGCTGCAAGTCCAAGAGAACTGGGAAGATTATGCCTTTGATAAAGATGATGGAAAGAGTAGATAAAGAAAAAAAAAAACTCATAAAAAGAAAGCTTGGGAAATGTTGGGCGCCACCATCAGGGGAAGGATTTGGACTTGATGTGGCTCATAAACATGCAGAGTATGACACGGTGCCAGGTGTGTTGTGAACCAAATGTGCTGTTACTGTGACTGCTAAGGAGTATGGAGGGAAGGCTTGTGCTGTAGGGTCCAGTGTGAGAATGGACTATCAGGAGACCTCTAGCTTACCATCTGTTTTTGTGTGTGTGATGGGATCTCATGTAGCCCAGGCTAGCCTTGAGCTCACTGTGTTGTTGAGAATGACCTTGAATTCCTGGTTGCTCCTCACTCCCAAGTGCTGGGATTCCAGGCATATGCCAACCAAGTGTCTCAGCTTCCCCTTTCCTGAAAGAGACCCTTTAAAGTGTGTCCCCTGTCACAGTTTGGAGGTGTGAACACTGGGGCATGGGGCACAAGGAAGGGAGCTTTTAAAAGGCCCAAGCTGGTTATAGAGGATAACCTCCTAAAGGGTCAGATGCTCACTTAGCCTCAGTCTATGAAGAGGAATGCCATGGTGGGGAAATTAGGACGGCGGCAGGGGGAGTCTGGTCTTATTGTTTTCGATAGTGTGTAAACAAGGATGGCCTGCACATCTGGGTCAAAGCTCTCTATTCAGGGGCCATATTGAAGCCAAGATCACTGTACTTTATCTCCCTTATGTCTAAGTCAGATCTTCTTAGCACTGGGCATGCACCACTGAGTTACCAGGCATACAGACAAGGCTGTCTGCACCCTGACCGATGGTTCAGTTATAAGGTGAGAGCAGACCCTGCCCAGTTCCTTCCTTAGACCCATGGGTAGGGCGTGGATGGATCAGGACTCCAGCATGGATGAAGAGCCTGTGCGCATGGCCGCTGTTCCTTCCAGTCCCGCCTCCATTTTCTCAAGTCTACGTTTCTTCCCATGTGGTGATCACAAAACCTTAGGTCCCCTCTTGTGTTAATGTGTCCTAATCTCATTTTGATTTGGAGGAGTTTTCTATTGCCTGATGTTTGGAAGTGGGGCTGAGATGGGTATTCCAAAGACCACCTGGAGAAGCTCAGGCTAGAGTCATAACTCCTATTTTCTAATAGGCAATAATAGATACGGAGAACTGGTGGCTTTTCTTCCTAGGAAAGAACTTCACTGTGGGCTCAATACTACCATGTCCTGTGGCACTCATTTCTCTGTCTCTAAGGTATGAAGAAAAAGATCTAGATACATAGCTAGAACCGATGTGTTTAGAGCTACATCACTGATAGCCAGCGAAGATAAAACCATCTTCTCTACAACATTTGTCTGTGAGAGGGAGAGGCACACAGTAGTTCAGTACAGTACTCAGCATGAGCCAAGGTTTGAAAGCTAATGGCCAGAACTAAGCTGGGCAAAGTTTAGGTTTCTTAGCACAGAGGGCAGAAGCTCCCTGCACCTCTGCCAAGTCAGGTCCATTGTTTTGGCCTCAGAGACTGGGGTTGTGGGGGGACGGGTGGGGTATGTGTGGGGGAGGGGAGTAAAGGACAGGAGGGTAATTCAGTCCTGAAACACTGCCCTCCCCTTCTCAGGGGTGGGGTTCCACAGGAATGTTTTGTAAAAGTGCTCTCTTAGAGAACAGGCCACTGAGTGTGTCCCTCTGTCCCGGCTTGTGTAGAGATAAGTCCTGACAGCTCCTCCTTCCTTCTGCTGCCAGGAATCTCTGTTCTCCCCGTTGATCCATCAGCTTCACAGATCCGGTGCCGATCCTCATTGAAACTCACAAGCATTTCGTTATTTGGCCCCCGTGGTTTCGTGAACTGATTACAATAGAAGAGTTTGTCTTAGCGGGTTACACAGATCCCCACTCTCCTCTGTCTGCCTTCAGACGGACAAATGTGAGTTGAAAATTCCCTCTTCTGAAACATCCAAGAGTCACACTTGTGCACTTCCCCAAATCTCTAGTGGTCATGCAGATGAGGGCCTCCACTTAGCCGCCTTTCAAAGGGGGTGGGGGAGGGGTTCCTTTGTTCCTAAAGCCCAGCTGGAGGGATCTGAGGGAAGTTTTCATTGAGACTGAGGATGTCTACAAAGGAAATATTATGAGAATTATGTTGTGTGTGTCTCGTCCTAATAGGCCTTTCTGTTTCTGTGATAAAACACTTGCCAAGAGTGAGCTGGGGAGGGGGACTTCACTTCATCCTGTACTTTAGAGTCCATCATCAAGGGAAACTAGTCCAGGAGCTCAGGACAGGAATCTTGAGGCAGGAACCGTGGCGCAGACCACGGAGAAGCATTCCTTGTTTACTGACTGGCTCCTCACGGTTTGCTCCACCAGCAAAGTTTCTTACACAGCCCCGGCTCATCTGCCTAGGGGATGCGCCGCCCGTAATGGACTGGGCCCTTCCATAGTAATCATTAATCAAGAAATCATCACACAGCCTTGCCTATAGGCCAGTCCCGGGAGGCAAGTCTTCCATTGAGACTTCCTCTTCCCAGGTGACTCTGGTTTGGGTCAGGCTGACAAATAGCAGCCAGCGCACTCTCCAAACCCTGATGTGCCCCTCTCTTCCCTGGGGGAAAGGGTGAGGGTTATATTAATGGGCTCTTGTGCTCTCTGACTTCTATCTGGGTTGACTCAGTGGGGTGGGGATGGGGGTGGTGTTCCAGCAGGTCATAGGGGAGCAAGGGAAGTAAGTTAGTGTCCAGCTTCCTTCCCAGAAGGGCATTAAAGGCTGAGTGGGGCTGGAGAGATGGCTCAGTGGTTAAGAGCACTGGCTGCTCTCCCAGAGGACATGGGTTCAGTTCTCAGCCCCATCACACCAGCTCACAACCATGTGTGACCCCAGCTCTGGGGAATCCAATGTTCTCTTCTGGCTTTCATGAGCACTGTATGCACACGGTGAACTTACATACATGCAGGCAAAACACCTGTACATGTAAAATACAATAAAAATTATAATATAAAATAATAATTATAAATAAAAATGAAAATAACATAAAAAGCAAAATAGATACTGTTCCTCTGCTCACTTTTAATAAAATAAGTTAATTCATGAAAGTTGAGAATCAGGCTTAGGACAGTGCAGTGGGAGGAGGTGTGGAAAATGACTGGCCAATGGGTGCTGCAAGATAAAGTCTAGAAGCAAGAAGTTCCAGGGTAATAGAGACACTCTGGGGGCACTATAGGTAACAATTCTGTACTGTACACTCTAGAAAGCAAAGAGAAAATTTTCAAAGAAGTCTTATTATAAAGAAATGGCAAATGCTTGAGAAAAAAAAATGAATGTTTAACCTGATTCAAACAAAATATACATTATCAAAATGACATGGTAGCCCATTAATATGTATAACTTTTGTGTATCAACTAAAAAATAAAGAGGCAAACACACACATATCTATATATATCTATATATCTGTCCCGACCCTCAGGACAGTCAACGGGGTTCCTTGGACCACCTAGGGGATAATGGGGGACAAGAGATACAAGAGATGGACAGCAAGACAGGATTCTTGTTTTTTTAAAGATTTATTTATTATTATATGTAAATACACTGTAGCTATCTCCAGACACTTCAGAAGAGGGAATCAGATCTTGTTGTGATGGTTGTGAGCCACCATGTGGTTGCTGGGATTTGAATCAGGACCTTTGGAAGAGCAGTTGGTGCTCTTAACTGCTGAGTCATCTCTCCAGCCTGCAGGACAGAATTCTGATCAAGCTGTCAAATTTTATTTTCTCACACCACAATATAAAGGAAAGCAAGCAGGATGTAGGGAGGGGGTATGAGGGGACAAACATTGTCTCCAGGGAAGGGGGCAAACATTGTCTCTACAGAGTAGTCTCTCAGAATTATCTTTCAGAATCTCATGGGAAAGCTGACTGGGTTTCAAGGAAGCTGGCTAACTAAAATGATCATGAGGAGATGAAGTGGAAAGAGATTGCTATAGTAACCTAACCGCAGGTGAGCTCTGTTTGTTCTAACCAACTCAGGCGAGCTCTGTATGTGCTGACCAATTTGCTATTTGGCAAACCTGAAAACTAGTATTTTTCCTTCTAAAAGCAGGCTTGAGCATGTTAAGATGGCTGAAAGGAAGAGGTTTTGAGATCTATGTGAGAATGGCTCTCTCTCTCTCTCTCTCTCTCTCTCTCTCTCTATATATATATATATATATATATATATATATATATATATATGTATATATATATATAACAAATCAGGTGCCTAACCATATCTCACTGGGGCAAGCAGTTCCTACAGATAACACTGCCCTGTTGAGACAAACAACCACAGGAGAAGAAAGCCATTGCAATGTGATCTTCTCAGACCTGAGCCCCTCTGCCCACCCTTTGAGCCCTGACCAGCTCCCCTCCCCCCTGCAGATCTTCCATCCCCCACACAGTCAGTTCCTTATTCTGCTCTCCTAAACCCAACAAAAAGACCTTAGAGTGGACTTCAGGATTTCTTTTATTTGCCACTATTGTGTGTGCATGACGTGTGTGCATGATGTGTGTGTGTGTGTGTGTGTATGATATGTGTGAGTGTGTGTTTGGGTATGGAGTGTGTGTGTGGGTTCACAGGTGGGCATGGCATGATATGCATGTGGAGGTCAGAGGGTAACGTTTGTGAATCAGTTTTCTTCATCTACTACATGTTGAGTCAAATTCAGGTCATCGAGCTGTGTCCTAAGCATGTTTTCCTGCGGAGCCATCTCTCTGGCATGAACTTTGAGATGGGAATTACAAAAGAAGTAACTTTATTGAGATATAGATCATATTGCCAAACAAGGATTGAAAAGTTTTTGATTTGATTCAAGGAGTCATTGAGCAAACCAGTAATCAGAGGGGCTGGGAGTTCTGAGGAAAGGGGCCCAGCTCCTGTCTCTACGTCATCTCTTGAGACCTGTCTCTACATGAAGTCATCATTTCTTCCCACATATCTGTAACTTGGACTTAGTCCTGTTAGGAGTTCGGTCATGTATTTGCTTTAGTTGGAAGCACACTTTGAGGTAATGTGGGCAACAACAGGAGGTTTGTTGGAAGAACTCGTAGGCATCTCTTGCAACACAAGTGGGTCTCACAGGACTTAGGAATTCCCCGCCCCTTCCCCCCCCCCCCGCCCCCCGAAGCTGGTGGCTTATCTGTCTTCTCCTTTCCCTTGCTGTCCTAGGGAAACGGGGATGGCACAGGCAGAAAGGACAACACACTGTGCTCAGCACTGTGGGTAAAGAGCCTAAGTTGTGGGGCTGGAGAGATGGCTCAGCGGTTAAGAGCACTGACTGCTCTTCCAGAGGTCCTGAGTTCAAATCCCAGCAACCACATGGTGGCTCACAACCATCCGTAATGAGATCTGGCTCCCTCTTCTGGGATCTGAAGACAGCTACAGTGTCCTTACATATAATAAATAAATAAATCTTTAAAAAAAAGAATTTAAAAAAAAAAAAGAAGAAGAACCTAAGTTGTGACAGATGGTTGGGTGACTCAAATGTAAGACCTGAAGGTTCAGAGTCAGGGGAGGAATTCAAGCTAGTCGCCTCCCAAAGACCCTATCTCTGAGCACTGCTGTACTGGAGATGAGATGGAGACCCAGGAGCTCTTGAGGGGCATTCAAGGTCCAGACCCTAACTGCTAGGGGACTTACCCTGTTATCTCCTCGAAAAAGACGGACATGAATGCCTTCACTGTGCCAAATGCACGCAGCAAGGATGGAATATGACACTTCAGTGCCTGCCTGGTACACTGTATGCCTGCTAAGAACATAGCAGAGGGCCGCATGGACAAGAGCGCTCACTCTGAAAGCAGGCATTTCAACCCTCAACACCCACAAAGTAAGCTAGGCTCGGCCTTGTGTGCCTGTGACCCCAGCACACACAGGGAGTGGCGATGAGCAGGTCCTGAGGTCTCACTGGCCAGCCTAGACGGAGCAGTGCACTCCTGGCTCAGTGAGAGACTAGACACTGTCTCAAGGAAATAAGGTAGGGCTCAATAGAGAAAGATACTCCTGAACGTTCTTCTCTGGTCTGCACACACACACACACACACACACACACACACACACACACACCATGAAAAGAACACTTGTTTAGGACTCTGGAGGTTGAAGTAAAAAAACTGCAGTTCAGGGCAGCCTGGGCTATATGGTGTATAGTGAGAACATGTCTCAAGGGGACAAAAGCTATGTGAGCTTTCAACTATGCACATGAACTATGATAATTGTAAATTGTGCATCCCATAGATAAATATTAGCAATGGGCTGGTAGCATAACTATATTTTTTTTCATTTTTTATTATTATCAATTTTATTTTTTTTAATTTTTTTATTCGGTATATTTTTTATTTACATTTCAAATGATTTCCCCTTTCCTAGCCCCCCCACTCCCAAAAAGTCCTGTAAGCCCCCTTCTCTCCCCCTGTCCTCCCACCCACCCCTTCCCACTTCCCCGTTCTGATTTTGCTGAATACTGCTTCATTGAGTCTTTCCAGAACAAGGGGCCACTCTTCCTTTCTTCTTGTACCTCATATGATGTATAGATTATGATTTGGGTAATCCAGGTTTCTAGGTTAATATCCACTTATTAGTGAGTGCATACATAACTATATTTTTTAAATTAGAATCAAATAGAATATTCTGTGACTATATAAGCAAGATTCATTTAAAAAGCCCTACCATGATACTGATGTGAAATGGGCAAGATAGATGTTAAAAAAAAAAAAAAAGCCAGGCATGGTGGCCCAAGGCTTTAATCCCAGCACTCAGAGGCAGGTGGATCTCTCTGAGTTTAAGGCCAGCCTGGTCTACCGAGTGAATTCCAGGACAGCCAGGGCTGTCTCAGCCCTGCTGGGAAGGGTGCCTGCAGGACCGCAGCTGGGCTGGAAGAGACCTGGGGGCCTGGGACTCTGCAGGGGGCCTGGGGACTGGGGAGAGGAGAGGAAGCCTTATCCCAGAGAACCTGGGAAGATAGCCAGGGCGTGGGGTCAGGTACAGTGGACTGACTGCAGGGAAGAGGACAGTGAAAAGAACACCAGGGGCGGATTGGGCCTATCTCCAAAAAACCGACTACAAACAAACAAACAAAAAGGTTGAGAGAGAGCTGATGAGGAACTGGACACGCTGCCTCAGTGTTTGTTCCACAGGATCCCTCAGGCTCCGGCTCCACTGTAAGTTCATGAAGAGCCACCTCAAGGCTTGTCAGAGAGAGTGCATCTGTGTGCTTTTAGATTCGGGTCTTAGCCGTGTATTTTGACTGGCTCTTTAACCTCGAGGTAAGACTGGTTCTTTAGCAAAACCCACTGTGGATTCAGGGACTTTTGTCCACAGCAGCAGAGGTGGACCTGGATAGAGGCAGGGGTAGGGTCAGCAGGGGTAGGGTTGGCAGGGATAGGGTTGGCAGGGATAGGGTTGGCAGGGGTAGGGTCGGCAGGGGTAGGGTCAGCAGGGGTAGAGTCGGCAGGGGTAGGGTCGGCAGGGATAGGGTCGGCAGGGGTAGGGTCGGCAGGGGTAGGGTCGGCAGGGGTAGGGTTGGCAGGGGTGCCACAGGACGGACAGGTATACCCTGAGCTGTACTTGCTCTGAGGAGGAAGGTGGACAAACTCTGGGAGGTGGGGTGGGAAGACTTAGTCCTGAAGAGAGTCCTCTCTCCTGTTGCTTTCCCTGTCCCCTTCCCTGCAGTCTGTCCTGATCCTCCTGTGTTTGATATCACCCACCGGGCACAGTACGGGTGCTCAGCCTAAATAAAGCCTTGGCTTCAAAGATCAGGTTCCAGGGAGGTCTGATAGAAACTTCAAGACTCTAGGGGAATTCCAAACTCCCTCCGCGGGCTTTCCAGTTCCAGCAATGAACACCTCTACTGCACCTGCCCTCAACAAAACTCTGTGTCCTTGCCAAGATGCTAAGCTCATTTCCACGGAAAAGCACACCCCACTCGAAGCCTTCCTACTGCTCTCATTGCCGCCTGCTGCTCGTTGTTTTCCACTAAAATTGGGTGGGCGTGAGGCTTAGCTAGCTTAGCTCAGGGCTGGGGGCAAGAAGCCCTCGACGAGTAAACAAGGTAGGGATGCATTTTGGGAAACTGCTGGGAACCAATGTAGAAACAGCGAAGGTGAGAATTAGATACTTGCACTTTAGTGGGGGAGGTACCTGTGTGGGCGGGGGCAACTCAAACATAAAACTCTGGTCTAGGTGTGGCTCTCTGGAGGCAGCCTCTCAGATCCTCTTAAGAGCAGCTTTTCTCCCAAGAGGAACAGCCGAGATGGTCAAGTACAAGATCCTCGTGGTCACTGGAGACTCGCTTTTTGCAGGTTCCACCAACCCGGTGCAGCTGTGGCTGGTGGGCGAGCATGGGGAGGCAGACCTTGGGAAACAGCTGCGGCCACTGCTGGGAAAGGTGAGTGCGGGCCACTGGGTGGGCTCGCAGAGACTGGGGACCTGGGGGCTGTGGGGAGGGGAGGAAGCCTGATCCCAGAGAACCATTGAGAAGGTGATCCGGCCATGACAGCAGGCGCAGGTGGACTGACTGAGAGGAAAGGAGAGGCTGGGCAGAAAGAGGGGCAGGGATGAGACAGCACTGGGGCGACCCGCTCCTTCCTCCACACCACGTGGTTCAGGTCTCTTTCCTTGAGTGCTTCTTAGAAGCCAAGCTCACTGACACCGCTGCCCTCACGGAGGACCCCAGGCTTGCTTAAGAGTTGTGTCCTATCCCACAGAAGACGGAGCTAGAGATCGACGTCCCCGTGCATCTAGGGCGCCTCCTGGTGGTGAAGCTGCGCAAACACAAAGGCCTATTCGATTCTGACTGGTTCTGCAAGTGGATCTCTGTGCAGGGTCCGGGGACCCAAGGAGAAGCCTTTTTCCCCTGCTACAGTTGGGTGCAGGGCAAGCAGACGATCTGCCTACTCGAGGGCACTGGTGAGGACTCTGGTGAAGGAAGCAGGAGGCGTGTTATGAAATAAAGGAAAAGATTAGAGACTTGAGGATGAAGGGAAGGGGGAGAAGGGAAAGGATGAGATAGAGGGGACAGGAAGACGGAGCGACCCCAGCCCAGAGCAGTGTCCTGATAGGACACAAACTCTTATGTCTGTCTCTCCCAGCCGTGAAGGTAAACGATGACACTCAGAATCTGTTTAGGAGGTATCGAGAGCAGGAGCTGGAGGACCGAAGGAGTGTGTATCGGTGAGTCCAAGAAAACTGTCGATCCCCTCCCGAACCTCCAAACCCACTGCCCCACTCAGGACTCTGTATTTGTCCCCCAGGTGGGGCTCCTGGAAGGAGGGATTAATCCTGCCTATAGCAGGGAGTACAGAACGGGACCTCCCCAGGAACCAGAGATTCATGAAGGATAAGGATTTAGATTTTTCCCTCTCTCTGGCCAAAGTGTGAGTACTTGGTTGAATTTGCGCAGTTTCGCCTTAAGCTGTAAGGTGGGCTCTTTCTCCATCTTCTTGCATGCTGTTCTTTGCACAGGTTGAAGGACCTTGCTGTTAAGGGGCCTCTAGATTTTTTAAGTCGTGTACAAAAACTAGAAGATTACAAGAAAACATTTCCACATACAAAGACTGCTCTGTCAGGTCAGTTACCCCAACTTCCTAAAGTCTGTTACTCAGAATTCCAACCCAGATATCTGAGAGAACTGGGGAGAGAGGGCAGGAAGTGAAGGGTTCGCTGGAGGACACCTTTAGAGCTCACACTGTGTTCTCAACTGATGTCTTCAGGGCGGGTCCGTGATTCCTGGAAGGATGACGCCCTCTTTGGGTACCAGTTCCTCAACGGTGCCAACCCCATGCTCCTGAGGCGGTCCGAGCGCCTTCCAGCCCGGCTGGTCCTGCCCCCAGGGATGGGAGACTTACAGACGCAGCTGGAGAAGGAGCTCAAGGTGCTGAGCTGCTTTTCTTTAGCCTGCGCACCCAACTCCTCCCCACAGTTCCTACTGCTTTGCCTTCTACTTCCTTGCTTCTTCCCCTCTCCTCCTTGTGTGATGTAGGGCGCTGCGGAGTCTTGTGTGCGCCTGGGGAGACCAGTTGCTTAGTGTAAAATTGTTGGGTGGTAGAAAGAGAACCCCCTTTGGGAAAGTGAAAGAAAGGCAGGTTCTGAACTGACCCCAGCCTCTTTATCTGCCCCTGCGCCCTGATCGCTCCTGCAGGCTGGATCTCTGTTTGAAGCTGACTTCTCTCTGCTGGATGGGGTCAAGCCTAACATCATCATTTTTAAGCAGCAGTATGTGACAGCCCCTTTGGTCATGCTGAAGCTACAGCCTGACGGAAGGCTCTTACCCATGGTCATCCAGGTGCGAGGAGCCCCGTGTCTTTCCTGACACTGATTCTCGTCAGGTTCTTAGACACATAGATCCTCAGCTCCTGTCTCCTCTCTCTGTCTTCTGACCTAGCTCCAGCCACCTCGATACGGATGTCCCCCACCCCTGCTCTTCTTGCCCTCAGATCCCCCCATGGCCTGGCTCCTGGCCAAGATCTGGGTCCGAAGCTCTGATTTCCAACTGCACCAGTTACAGTCACATCTGCTAAGGGGACATCTAATGGCCGAGGTTCTCTCTGTGGCCACAATGAGGAGCTTACCCAGCCTGCATCCCATATACAAGGTATTTCGGGGTGTCTGACACTGTGCACCTGCTGTCCGAAGTTCACACTCCTCAGGGAGCATCCACTCAGGATCTGCTCTTGGACTTATAAAGCAGAGCAGCTGTTTTAGTCTCTCTGTGTGAACACACAGAGGCACACACAGAAACTGCTACAGGAACCCTGAAGGCTAGGGACAGAGTAAGAATAAGTTTTTCACGGGAGTTGCAATGTACATTGGCGGGGCTGTCTGATAGGTAGGGAAGTGTGGATATTTCCCTAGGTAGGGATATTTCAGAAGGAGCACCCCATTGTGGTGAGGGAGGAAAGGGGTGTGGGTTATGTTGAATATTAGGTCTTACTGAAATCCTAGGAAGTGATTAGCATGGTAGCAGGAAGTGGAGAAGATGAGAAGGATTTGGAGAGGAGAACCCAGAGGCACGCTCTGACCGGATACTTGTAGACATCTGTCTGAATGCATCAGTGGAGGATGGTGATACTTGAGAATGGGGTTCGAGGTTCCGATCTAGTTAGCAGGAGAGAGAGAGACAACTGGAGGAAATTCTCTAGGCATGGCACCACCAAAGAGCCTGAGACAATTCTAGTCAGCCCCGCCCTGTATACAGAGGTAGAAGGAGCAATGGAGAGCGGACACAGTGAGGTGGGGGAGGGACAAAATGTGAGTCGGTGGCACCAGAGAAGAAAATGTTTGAAGAGAGGGGCTGGCTGGTTTTCCTCTCTCTCTCAGCATAGTTACAGAGGAGGATACTTTGTCAATGTGGCTGTCTTTGGTTGACTTGTTGGCAAGGCTGTCTTGGGGAAGCAGAGATGCTGGAAGTCAGATTGTAGGCTGAGTGGGACCTCCGAGTTGAGGAGGTAGAGACTCTGTGGGAAGCTTGCTCAGAAGGAGAAATGAAAGATTGAGTCCTTCTGGGAAGGGAAGGGAGGTGGAGTCAAGGAAGAATTTTCTTCTACAGGGCATTAAATACTAAGGGAGGAAGAAAAAGAGAGGGAGAGGGACAGAGGGAGTCAGAGAGAGAGAGAGAGAGAGAGAGAGAGAGAGAGAGAGAGAGAGAGAGAGAGAGAGAGAGAGAGAATACTTGTCAAGGTAAATGGGGGAGGAACTTATAGCCAGGGATCCTACTGGATTCTGTGGTTTGAGATCACTGACTGCTGGAATTATGATAGCAAACACAAGATTTTGCAAATAAGTAGTGAAACCCTGACCTTTGACCTCGGAGGACTTTGGGAAGATATTTCTCTCTCCCTTCTCATCACGGCCCGTCTCATTCCCCTTGCTCTGTGGATCCTGCCATTTCTGGGGTTTGACTGCGTCTCGTTTCTTTTCCTCACAATCAGCTCCTTGCTCCCCACTTCCGCTACACCATGGAGATCAACACCCTGGCCCGGAATAATCTTGTCTCTGAATGGGGAATTTTTGATCTGGTATGGAAACGGGATGGGCGAAGGGGGAGGGGCGTTCGATGTAGGAAGTTTCTCAAAGGTGTTTCCCTCACATATTCTTCCCCCAAACTCAGCATTACACAGGAGGGCTGTCCTTCGTTTGCCTCACACTTGAACGGCCTGTACACCCTAATCTCCTCATTTTATTCCGTGGCTTGCTTGGTCCTGGATTGTCCTCAGGTGGTGAGCACTGGGAGCGGCGGCCATGTGGACATTCTCCAGAGAGCCACGTCGTGTTTGACCTACCGCTCCCTTTGCCCTCCGGACGACCTGGCTGACCGTGGGCTCTTGGGTGTGAAATCTTCTCTGTATGCTCAGGATGCCCTCAGGCTATGGGAGATCATCAGTCGGTGAGGGGGGGGGGTTGGGAGTGGGGCTGGGGGAGGGGAGGGGAGTGGGACATGGAGGATGGGGGAGTGGGGCACAGCAGGTCTCAAACGCCCTTGCCTGGCTCTGAGGCTGTGTGCTGTCTTCTCTGGGGAACAGGTATGTGGAAAGGATGGTTGAGCTCTTCTACAGGAGGGACCAAGATGTGAAGGAAGACCCAGAGCTGCAGGTCTGGTGCCGCGAGGTCACTGAGGTCGGACTGCTTGGGGCCCAGGACCGAGGGTGAGGCACAGGGTCCTCTTTGCACCGCCGCTGTCCACAGTCCACATCTGGGTCTATGAAATACTTCCCTGGGTGTCGCCCGGGCCTCCAGAAGCTCTAATGAGCACCGTGGGTTCTGCAGCCTTTGCCTTCATGCTCCCACAGGATTCTCTCTCCTCATCACACCGAGCGGGGACAGTTCTCCCTCTTGGATACGTCCCCTTATCCATCCCTACCCTTTCTAGCAGCTCCATGGCCCAGCCTTTATATATCAGTTTTGTTTTTATTATTAACTAATTTTTTTTATGTTCAGGGATTCTTTCCTTCCTTCTTTTTCCTTCGTGTAAATCCTCCCATGCACCCCTCCTCAATCTCTTTCACATCCATGACCCCCTTTTCATTAAGTGTTACATACATATATGTATATCCATGCATACACGTATACACATCTATTCTTAAATATATAAACACACTCTGCTCAGCCTGCATAATGTTAACACATTTCTGGTTTTCGGAGCTGCCCATGTGGTATTGGATGACGGGTTGGTGTGCTGTTCCTGGGGGAAGACTGTTTCTCCAGCTCTCGGCTTTCCTTGGGTGCCTCTGTGTGGGGTCGAGGCCCCTGGTCTTCCCCCTGGCATTTAGCATGCCCATTGTCATCCTTGGTTGGCCCATGTTTAGGAAGTCATGATGGTGAGAACTTATGGGTGTAGTTTCTGACTTCTTAGGAGACAGGGTCTCACCCAAACTCCCTGAGACTCTGACTCTTATAATCTTCCTGCTTCTTCTTCGGAAAGATCCCTGAGCCTTAGGTTGAGAGTCATGTTGTAGATGTATCCGTTGGGACTGGGCTCCACAGCTCTGCATTTTGATTGGTTGCGATTTTCCATAATGGTCTCCATTACACATCAGTTTTTGAGTGCACACTATAGGTTGTAGAGGCTGTGACCAGAACAAGGCCTCTGTGTGTCTCCAGATATTTCTGCCTGCCTGAGATCTGCCTCCTATGCTGGTCTCGAACCTGCCTCTCTTTATTTTGGCCAGGTTCCCCCTGACCTTAGAGTCCCGGGCTCAGCTGTGTCGTTTTGTCACTATGTGCATCTTCACGTGCACTGGTCAGCACGCTTCTACACATCTGGGTCAGGTAATCTGTGTGATCGTTTCCCGGGGCTGCTGGGATATAGGACGTGGGGAGAAACACCAAATGCCTGGGCAGTCAGCCTGAATTTCTGAGTGACTCTTCTACCTGTAGCTGGACTGGTATGCCTGGATCCCAAACGGCCCGTGCACCATGCGGAAGCCCCCACCCACCTCCAAGGATGTGACAGAGAGGGACATACTGGACACGCTGCCTTGTCTCCAGCAGGCGCGGATGCAGATGACATTCACCCAGTTCCTTGGCAGACGCCAGCCTGTCATGGTCAGACACAGATGCCTGGGTCCTGACCTGGGGGTGGGGAGGACAGCTTGACCAAGGCTCAGTATTCTTGCCTGAGAGAGACCTTGCCCGAGGTCCTGAGCCATTTTGTTTTCTCTCTCCTAGGTGGCCCTGGGGCAGCATACAGAGGAGTATTTCTCAGACCCTGGGCCCCGGGATGTGCTGAAGCAATTCCAGGAGGAGCTGGCTATCATGGACAAGGAGATTGAAGTGCGGAATGCGAGCCTGGACCTGCCCTATGAGTACCTCCGACCCAGCCTGGTGGAAAACAGTGTGACCATCTGAGAGGCCTTACCCATCTCAGTCCCAGAGGAGGCCGCTGACTCTGTGTGTCTGCAGTCTTGTCCTCCTTGGCCACACCCTCTGGAGAAAAGACAGCTTCCCACCACACAGGCCCTGGGAAGTATACAGCGATCATTCCTATTGCGCCCTAACAACAACCGTCCTAACTCTATGCCAACCCCAGTTAATGTGCTTGTTTAGTCCTGAATCCCTGTTATGTTAATAAAAAAATCTGATTAAATAATGAAGTTTGTTATACAAAGCGAGAGAAGGTGAGAGAAAAAGACCTTATTTTGTTTCTTGCTTTCTTATTCAGATAAAGGGATCAAGAAACGATGTTTTTCCTGGAGTAAAAGTCTCTTCCCCAAAAGTTTCCTTCAACTGTAATACTCTCCAGACATTGTCATGGCTGACTGGACCCAGTGGAGCTGAGGATCGTGGCTTTTAATGCTGGATTTTAGCTCCAGGCTTCTCTGAATCTTTAACACACCCCTCTGACTGCCTGCACTGAGCTCACACATCCCAGCTCAGCATCCAACTGCCACAGTCTCTTCTCAGACTGCATCTCACTCCTCAGCCCTTACCCAAGACCCTTGATAAGGCTTCATTTCTTCCCTTGCTGCCAATGCTAAAACAAACCACCCAGCCTAGAGTCCCAGGCACTGAAGAAAGATGGACGAACACATTCCCAGGAGGAGGGAAGAAAAGAGCAAAGGGCATCCACACGGAGAGAACAACGTCTCTCTGTCACTGTTAGCAGTGACAGAAGCCTGTATAGACACCCCCAATAGCTTTACCAAAGATAACCTATTAGAACTAATAACCGCGTGCAACCAGGCTGCAGCTCAGGCTTGTAAATCAGTGGCACCTGAGTATCAATAGTTAATTATCTGAAAATGAAGCAAACAGAGCCATCTCATTTCTAAAAAATAATCTTCCCTGAAATATCTGTACAGGTGAAAATGACAACCACCGAGGAATATTAAAGAGGACACGACAAAATGGAAAGATATCCCAGATTTGTGGATTGGAAAAATCACCGTCATTAAAAACATCCGTGCTACAAAGAGCATTTTGTAGATTCAAAGCAGTCTTTATCAAAACACCAATTCATATTGACATTATTCCCAGAATTAAAAGAAAATTGTAAAATTCTCAAAACAAAAACAAAACCAACAATTCTAAAATTCGCTTGTGGAACCTCAGAACAAAACCAAACCAAACCGAAAGCAACTCTGAATGTACAAAATAAACTACAGTTAAAGAAAGCAGGAGCCATTACACAGACTTCAAAGTGTACTTCGAATCTATGGTAGTCAGAACGGCGAAGTGCTGACATCAATGCAGGCGTGTAGGCCACCGACAGAACACGGAGGCTGAGAATAAACGCACACAGCCATGGCTAACTGCTTTAGACAAAGTGTGGCTACGGCATTAGGGAGAGGATGGCCTCTCTAACAGATGGACCTTGAAAAGTGGGATGTCCACATGCAGAACTCTCTCTAACCAGCTAGAGAGAGAACTCAAAATGGAGTCAAGTTTAGTGTCACAGCTGCAACCATGAACAACTAGAACAAGACATAAAGGACGTATTCGAGATGCCCGAACTGACAAGCGTTGCACTCTCTAAACTAACAGAAATCGTGTGTGTGTGTGTGTGTGTGTGTGTCTGTGTGTGTGTATCTGTGTATGTGGGTGTATCTGTGTGTGTGTGTGTCTGTCTGTCTGTCTGTCTGTCTGTGTATCTGTGTATGTGGGTGTATCTCTGTGTGTGTATCTGTGTACGTGGGTGTATCTGTGTGTGTGTGTGTGCACGCGCGCACATGCCAGTGAGATGGGTCAGTGAATAAAGGTTCTCACTGCACAAGTCCAACAACCCCAGTCCAGCCCTCGGAACTCACGCAGAGATGGAGGGAGGGAACCAACTGTACAAAGTTGTCCTCTGGCTGGGCATGACTGCTGTGGCACGTGCATCCACAATTACAATCAACACAAAGATTTTAATTAAAAATAGTAAGTACTCAGGGCTGAAGAGATGGCTCAGTGGTTAAGAGAACTGACCACTCTCCCAGCAGTCCTGAGTTCAAATCCCAGCAACCACATCATGGTACCCATCTATGAGGGGGTCTGATGCCCTCTTCTGGCATGCGGGGTGGGGTGGGGGGGAGGGGGGTACATGCAGCAGAGCACTCATATATTAAAGAAAGAAAACTTTTGGTGTAAACGAAAGAAAAAGGTGCCTTTCAATGCATCAGTGGTAGCTCCACCCACATGGGCAGCCATAGTTAAACTTAGTAGGTCACATGACAAAGCCAAAAGAAAGAGAGAATGTAGGAGAAGGAGTTGTTAGGAGGAAGGTTTATGGGATCAGAGAGAATGAGAGAGGGAACCAATGTATTATACATGTCTGAAACTGTCAAATAATAACATCTTTTGCTGGGCGGTGGTGGTGCACGCCTTTAATCCCAGCACTTGGGAGGCAGAGGCAGGTGGGATTTCTGAGTTCGAGGCCAGCCTGGTCTACAGAGTGAGTTCCAGGACAGCCAGGGCTACACAGAGAAACCCTGACTCAAAAAAACCAAAACCAACCCCCCCAAAAATATTAAAAAAATTTTTTTTTTGGTTTTCCAAGCCAGCAGCTGGGAGAGCGGAAGGAAGGGTGAATCGGGAAGATGGCTGAGGAGCAGGAAGTTGCAATTAGAGAAGCCATAGTTGAGCCCGGTCTCCTCCTTGCAGGGTAAGATGGATGCAACGTAAGATGATGACACATTCTGAGTGTTTTTATAAACTAGGAGAAAGGCTGTTAACATCTTTCCTCATAGAGAAGGAATAATGGGGGCTGGAGACATGGCTCAGCTGGTAGAGCACTGGCTGCCCTTCCAGAGGTCCTGAGTTCAATTCCCAGCAACCACACGGTGGCTCACAGCCATCTGTAATGGGATCTGATGCCCTCTTCTGGTGTGTCTGAAGACAGCAACAGTATCCTTACATGCATAAGATAAATAAATATCTTTTAAAAAGACCCACCTTTAACCTGGCCACAGCTCCTGGCGGTAGCCTCCACGAAGGTCTTGGAGGAAGGAGACTTCTCCTCTGCCTGCTTGCTCTCGCTCTCGCTGGAAGTCCATTCTTTTGCTGCCATTTGAGCCTGTTTCTTTGGAATTTCGACATACTGAAGCCCAGCTGAGACACTCAGCCTTGTAGACTGAACAGCACTGGATTCTTAGACTTTCACTTGCTAAACAGCTTTTGTTGGATTAGCTGGACCACAGCATGCATACATATATATGCACATATATGCATGTATTTATGTGTGTATACATATATGTGTATGTATATGTGTGTGTGTGTGTGTGTGTGTGTGTGTGTTCATTCTATAACTTCTGTTCCTCTAGAGAGCTCTGCCTAACGCAGCAAATGATGCTTGGCTCCTTCCTAGACATTTCCCTGTGGCTAGCACCCACAGTTTCTGATCTCTGTCTCTTTCTTTTCCTTGCCTGTCCTCTTCTACCTGCCCTATATGTCTGCTTTTCCTGTTGTCCCATTCCTGTCTCCCCCATGCACGTCTACGCCCCAGCCTCTCACTGTGAGGTGCCCCATCCCTCCTCTCACTGCTACTGACATTTGACTTTTTATTTATTTATTTGTGTGCTTGTCTTTGTGCTATCAGCTCAACCCACTCTATTTAAAAGGAAAGCTTTGTGTAGGGCTGAAGCCTCGTGGGCTTTTCCCTGTCCGCCTACCCAGTCTATTGACGTCCTTGCTCATGTTTAGGCAGGGATGCCAGTGAGACTCTGTGGGTGTCGCTACTGACACAGCAGACACAACCTCACAGAAAACTCCCTGATCCCCCAGTTCTAAATCCCTTAGGCCTCTCTTCCACAGTGTTCTCTGAGCCTTAGGGGTGGGAGTGCATTGTGAATGTATCCACTGGGACTCTGCATTTTGATTGGTTGTGGTATTATGTAATGATCTCTGTTTGTTGCAAATATATATTTCTTCTTGATGAGTGGTGAGGATTACACTTACCTTTGGGCATGAGAACAACCCTACACAAAGATCCACAGACAACCAAGAAATCCTAAGAGCAAGATAAATACTTTTCTCCAGGAACGGGCATACTAATTAATTGGTTATCCAATACCAAGTGGTCAATCCTGAAAGCAGACATGTAACAGTATATAGATAGGACAGGTTATTTTTAGAAATATATATTATACAATAATATATATGAATAAAATAACAATTAATGAAAAAGGAAGCTATGAAGTTGCAAGAGATAAAGGAAGGGTGGATGGGACGTATTGGAGGGAGGAAAGGGAAGATAGAAATGTTGTAACTATATAATAATCTAAAAAGTGCCAAGCGGTATATAATAATCTAAAAAGTGCCGGGCGGCGGCGCACACCTTTAATCCCAGCACTTGGGAGGCAGAGGCAGGTGGATTTCTGAGTTCGAGGCCAGCCTGGTCTACAAAGTGAGTTCCAGGACAGCCAGGGCTGTCTGGAAAAACAAACAAAAAAATTAAAAAAAATAATCTAAAAAGTAATAAAGGCAAAAATGAAATATCATGATTAGGTAAAGACTAAGAGAAACTTCATTGAGCCTAATGTTGCAATGCCAGAGAAAGGCGTAAGAGAGGGACTCCTTGCTGACTAAAACAAAAGGAGCATCCAGAAAAGTGTGGAACAAAGCTGCAGTCCTTCTTGGAGGGCCACCGGAGGATGAAAATGGCTGCCACAGAGCGCGAAGTCTTGTGGTGGCAGAAAAGCCAGAGGGAACTGTTCAAGGCAGGATTTTACATTACTCTGGGGCGGGAACTCCGAGAGTTCTGGCGCAGTTCTGCAACATGGTGGCCATTCACCTGTGGAAAGAATTCCAAGTCACGGGTCCATCATTCTGTTTCACCGCAAATGTTATTTGAGTTTTGTTTCGGAGAAAACCTCTAGAGGGCGCTCTCTTTAAACAATAGACGCTGGCTGGTGGAGGTGACCGTGTTAGCGTGGGGTTGGGGTTTGGTGCTGCTTCTCTGCACCAGGTGGTTTCTAGTTTTTCTTTACCGGTGTAGCAACATAACAATCTCAAATGTCTAAAAAAGCGAAAAAGAGTTAATACTAAATTATGAGTACTTTCCAACCTTGTTTTGTTTTCTTCCCAGCAACAGAATTACTGTGATTAAGGAAAGAAAGGAAGGAAGGAAGGAAGGAAGGAAGGAAGGAAGGAAGGAAGGAAGGAAGGAAGGAAGATAGATAGAAAGAAAGAAAGAAAAACAGAAAGAAAGAAAGAAAGAAAGAAAGAAAGAAAGAAGGAAAGGAAGAAAGGAAATCTACATAGTTGTGGTTCTGCTTGGAGTTTTACAAATAAAAGCAAAAGTTTTAAAATAAACAGATTTAAAGATTAATACACGTGTTTTAGTTGAAAATACTTCAACTAAAAGGCGTTCTTATTGCTTATTTCCTGGTATTAACTTCTATTTCCTCCTTTTTTGTGCTTTAATTGTATCTCTTTGTCTAATTTAAAAAAAAAAACAAAACACCATCAGTTGGGGTGGAACGTGGCTTGAACACAGTGTCCCCAGGGGACAACTGTGTCCCCAGGGGACAACTGAGTTCCCTATCCCCTCATGCACTGAAATGTTTTATTTTCTGCAGTTTGTTTATTCCTTTTTCTTTGTATAGATCATGCTTTTTTTTTTTTTTTTTGGCTTAAGTCTGAGAATTCTTTGACTATCTCTGTTTTTGTTGTTGTTTGGTTGTTTGTTTTTGGTATTTTAAGACAGATTTCTCTGTGTGGCCCTGTGTAGTCCTAAAACTCATTCTGCAGACCAGGCTGGCCTTGAACTTTCAGAGATCTGCCTGGCTCTGCTTCTCGAGTGCTGGGATTAAAAGTGTGCATCAGCACCACCCAGCCTGACTCTCTCTTCATACTGACAGTCTTTCCATTTTTTCTTGAATGCTACACAGATTCATATTTTAGACTCGTCTAGTATGCGTTCCAAGGTACTTTTTATAGAAGGTGTGATGCACTTTCTATAAAAGGTTTATTTATTTGGTACATAAATACCAAATTTTTAGAAACATGGCTCAGAAGTTAAGGTCAGTGGTTGCTCTTGCAGAGAGAGGACCCGGGTTTGAGTCTCAGCACTCACAATGGCTTACAGCCGCCATCTGTAACTCCAGTTCCAGGGGATCTGTGGCGCCCTCTTCTGGCCTCTATAGGCACTGCATACACGTGGTGCACAGACATTTACAGTCACCATGTGCATAAAATAAAATAAAATAAAATGTTACAGCTTTTTTTTTTCTGAGAAGGCTGTGGCATAGCTGTGTTGCTCCTACACTGTGTTCTACTGCTCTGGGTATTCTCTCCTCTCAGTCTTAATTCTGCATATTATAGTTATGTAAGTCTCGAAAATGAGTAGACCGACCTTACCTATCACTTTATTCTTGTCAATTGTGTTAGCCATTCTAATGTGGTTCCCTTTGTATAAAAGTTTTAGATCAATCTTACTGATATGCACATTATTGTTGGAGATTTGAAATAAATTGTATTAAAACTGTGCCTCTTTGGGGGAGGATTGAACTTCTGACAAAGTCTTCAGGCATCAGGCATAGTACGCTGTGGCACTTGTCCACAGATGCTTTTCTGCCCGGATGGTGGCACGTTCTGTAGGACTTACTGTTCAGTACTCCTGCTTGCGGCACTGTAGTTCAAATATTGGCATTCTTATGCTTCTGTAAACGTATAGACGCATAACCTAATTTTGTATGTTCTATGCAGTCATGTCCCAAGCCAACAGGTGTGTGTGTGTGTGAGAGAGAGAGAGAGAGAGAGAGAGAGAGAGAGAGAGAGAGAATGTGTGTCTGTGTTGTATTTATATTGTGTGTGTACATGTGTGTGTCTGTGTGTAAGTGTGCCTACTTAGAGACTTATCTACTCTTTTTATTCCCTCGGTTGCCACTAGACATCTGGCAATGATGGCCCTAGTAGCACAGGGAATGAGAAATGTGTGTCCTCAGACCTAGAAATGACAAGAGCCAAGGGGCGGCTGACATCTGAAATAGAGGCAATGGCAAACGCAGGGCCAGTCCCAAGCCCCAGAGTCCTTCATTTCTCAGATCTTCCACATGGAAGGAAATGTGAGTTTCTCCTCTGAAGCAAACCCACAGGATCCAGGTAGCTCCCCTAACTCACTCTAAGCCCGTGACAACTGTCCTCTGGCTAGTGTCACCTGTGTGGCAGGATCTGCTGGGACTCTCCTGTCCAGCCCTTCCCCGTGCTGTGGCCATCTTCCTGCAGAGCCTCCGTGCCAGTGTGGTCTACTGCCTTGCAGAGTCCCTCCCTCCCTGTGTCTCCTCTTCCCACGCTCCCCTTCAGCCACGCAACTCCAATTCATTTGTGATTCTTTCTTGTAGGAGCAGAGACCCGCCCTGAAAGCTTCCATTTGACTATCTTCAAGTTGGCATTTTACCATTAAAAATGTTTTAAATGTATAGTTTGAGAATTTGGAGGTGTGTGTGTGTGTGTGTGTGTGTGTGTTCTGCTACTCGTGTTGCTAGTGCTTCTCGTGAGGAAGCGGTTCTCCAGGTAGGGCTCTTTCTCCATTGAGGTTTTCAAAGCCGAATTGCAAAAGGAAAGCTGAACACAGGCCGAGTATTCATAAGGTGAACACTGAATAGAGCTGGGAACCTTCCTCCCAGATCACAGGGTCAAAATGTTAGCGGCAACAGGACCAGGGTGGGAGTGGGAGGGGGTACCAGGGGAAGATTGTTCATGACCTTTCCTGGAACAAGCGAAGAGTCCCGGAACTTGAGAGCGTCTCTCCTTTGCTTCGCTGATGGCGCAGCACTTCCTGTCCTATCTACCAGTAGGTGGGTCACTTAGGACGGAAATTAGACTATAATGAATCTAGAGGTTGTCTGCTGGCTTTTCTGGCAGCCACTTTACAGCTACCCAGTGTTGAAAGTCACCGAAAGAGGAACGCCTGGCCTTTGGGCACCCTGTTCTCACTAGGGTGAAGTGGAAATTTAGCTAGGTCGTGTAGTCAGTTCGCAACATGCGACGCTTTCACAGCTATTTAAATCAAGGATATTTTTTTTTTAACCACCCCAAGAGCCATTACATCACTAGAGTCTAAGCAGTCACTCTTACTCTCCTCAAGTTAAGATGCAGGATAAGACACATCACAGAAAAACAGCCATGGGGCTATGTAAAAAAGACCTGACTGTATGCAGTGCCTGCAGAGGCTAGAAGAGGGCCTCAGATACCCTGGAATTAGTTATAGACTGTGGTGAGCCCCCAGGTGGGCAACGGGACTCGAACCTGGGCATCTGCAGGAGCAGTAATTGCTTTTCATCGCTGAGCAATTTTTCCAGCTTCATCCGCTCTATTGCTCGGAGCTTCTGTCATGCCATCCTCGATGCCAGACAAGAAATTGTGAGGGGCTCAGCCTTGCTGTTTGTCTGTCTTCCTTCCTGTCCATTTTCCCTTTCAGAACATAAATGTCTTCTTCAGATAATTGTATCTTGGAAGTCTCTCTCTCTCTCATATATATATATATATATATATATATATATATATATATATACTTTTTAAAAATTAGAAATTGTGAAACTTTAAGAACTCTTGGAGATGGGCTAAATGTATTGTGCATTATGCCATGGGAAATGAGTATTTGGGGAGCAGAGGTGACTTTGTTTGAGGATGAAACATGTCCCCAAGACAGAGCACTGAAAGCAAGGCTGTTTCTGGGAGTCATGACTCATAGGACATGGGGCCTCAAGGACAGAAGTGAGTCTCTGACGTCTGACGTTTGCTCTTGCCACTCCTCTCTGCTGCCTGCAGGAGGTGAGCAGCCTCCTTAGGCTCTTTTGCTACAATGATTTTCTCCCTCAGCTCAGGCCCAAAGCACTGAAACCACCATGGACTGAAGCCTTTGAACCCAAGAGACAAAATAAACCTTCCTCTTTTTAAGCTAATTATCTAGGGTTTTCCATTACAGAGATGTAACTCCAATGGATACATTTTTTCCCCTTGGAGAAACTTTGTGTGAGTAATAAAGTCTTTTGTTCCTGAATCAGGAAATCTGGCTCAAAAGAAGGGAAGAGGCTAGCCTTTCGGAACTGTTATAACCTGGCTTGTTAGCTTGTAAGTATGGTTCTGAAGCTTCCTAATGATGCGTCCCTTTAATACAGTTTCTCAGGCTGTGGGGACACAAACCATATAATTCCTTTTTTTGTTGCCACTTCATAACTGTAATTTTGCTATTGTTATTAATCAGAATGTAAATATCTGCATTTTCTTATATTTTATGGTTGTGAGCCTAGCCTTTAATGGCTGAGACATCTCTCCAGCCCAATATCTGCATGTTCTGATGGTCTTAGGCAAGCCCGATCCTTAAGAGGGTGCCAACCCCCACATTGAGAACCCCCACTCCACACCTTCCCACTATTTATGTTTTCATGCTGTGTGCCCACCATACTGACAGAGAAAAATGACCAACTCCTTGTGTTAATAGGGGACAAAGAGTACTCTTTTAAAAATGCTTTATTAATATTTGTATCCAATGGGGTAAAGAGGAAGAGAAACACAAGTCATTTATCTCATTAGGAGAAACTGTCCAGAGGACAGGAAGAACTCCAAAAACTTACACGCAGAAAAAAAATAACCCAACTTTAAAATGAGCAGAGTATGAATTGGTATTTTTTTTTCCTGAAGAAGATGTAAAAAACAGTCAATAAGCACATAACACACGGTGAAAGGACTAGTTATCAAAATGCAAGGAGATTCCAAGTCATACTAACTAAGGTGCCCACAATTTCAGTTTTAGTTTTCTGAGACAGGTTTTCACTCCGTGGCCCATGCTGACCCGGAACGTGGGTTTCTCCTGCCTCAACCTCCCAGGTGCTGAGATTGGAAGGGTGCGTCACCACATCCAGCCTGGGATATCTATAGTTAGAAGAAGATGAGGAGGAGGAGGAGGAGGAGGAGGAGGAGGAGGAGGAGGAGAAGGAGGAGGAAGAAAAGAAAGAGCAAGCTTTGGAGTATGTGTGAGGAAATTGAATGGTTGATCCTTTCCTGGTACAGGTAAAGGCCAAATGGTTCCACCATTGTTAAAAACAGACCAGAGAGTCCAGAAACGAATGACTACATGGTCACTACACATTTGTAGTTAGCTAACTTCCAGAAAAGAGGCTAAAATTACTGTAGGAGAAAAGGGAGACTCATCAGTGAATGATGCTAAGAAAACTGAATCTTTATCCTCAAAGGACTATTGGATCCTCAGCTCATAGCACATACAAAACAACCCAACATGGAAAAAGGATGCCTGAAACCGGAAGACTACAGGAAGAAAACACGGGAGGAACGCAATGTGCATGACCATTTAGACATGGTCTCAAAGAGCAGGCAAGGAAAAGAATGAGCCAAGATGCCTTGAAACTAAAAGATTCGGGAGACTGAGAAGGCATGGCTGTGTGCAAGCATTGCATCTAAAGAACACTTGCCTTGCCAGAAATAGAGAAAGGAATCCTTGACTACACATGACGGGAAAGCAAGCCTTGTCCTTCCATAACCCGGTATCCACAGGAAGTTTCTGCAAACAGCTGATAAAGAAGGACCCAACTCATTCAAATATAACTTTTAAATAGGAACTAACACAGAATTCACAGAGAGAGTATAAACTTTTAATTTAATTTATTTGGTTTTTCAAGACAGGGTTTCCCTGAGTAGCCCTGGGTTCCTGGAACTTGATCTGTATGTAGACCAGGTGATCTTGAACTCAGAGATCTGCCTACCTCTGCCTCCTGAGTGCTGGGATTAAAGGGGTATTCCACCACCACCCAGCTAGAGTACATACTTTTTTTTTTTTTTTTTGTATTTGAGAAGTAACATGCAACATTTCCACAGAGGCGTTTATCAGAAACAGAAACATAGACAAAGGTCCTTGGGTTTGGAGGCAAGTCTTCACCTGTCGAGTCATCTTCCCAACCCACATTTAGTTTTTCTTTCTGTATGTGTATGGATGTGTGCTCTGTGTGTGATTATGCCCTCGTGTGTGCAGGTGAGTCAATCGCTCTCTTGATTTACCACCTTCTCTCCGCTCCATCGTCTGTGTTGTCTGAAGCATCCGCTCCTCCACCACTCTGTAATGTTGTCTTCATTGGCCTGGTGGGCTTGTCTTTAATCTTATTCTTTCTGAATTTCACCAGTTCTGTCTTAGCTCCTACAACTGTCAGGTCATCTCTCCCAGTGTTGTCGCCTTTTGCTCTCTCTGGTCCTTCATAGCGGCAATTGCTTTCTTATAGTTTTGGTCGTGAGACTTGCCTTTGACAGCTGAGTCACCATTGCAGTCCAGCAGTTGCTTTCCTGGCCATTTTTTTTAAAATTCACATGAAAACCTTTGTTTGAACTTGAAGTCCATCAGTTGAGTTCAGCTAGCTGGCTATGGCGTTCAGGTCTGCCTGTGTCTGTCCCATAGTGCTGGGCTATAGGTCATACGACCACATCTGGATTCTTATGAGAATGCTGGGGAGCAAAAGCATGAGACCCTCACATTTCCATAGGGACACTACTGGTCAGGGTAACTCCCTGTGGAGGAATTTGTCCTCCATAGAGGACAAATTCCGATAACAAAGAGACATTCTGTCCAAGGGGCTGAGTATACATACTGATACATACATACATACATACATACATACACACACATACATGCATACATACATACACACATACATACATGCACACATGCATACATACATACATGCATACACACATACATACATATGTATGCACACACATACACACATGCACAAACACATGCACACACTGCAGAAGCATGACAAAAAGAATGTTATGGGCTGGGAGGAAGTAGTGTGGGAGTTGTGCAAGCATCAAAAGAGAAAGCAGGAGAAGGGTTGGAAATTTGAATAAGCCTCTGGCACTAAAAATATGTTTAAAAGGAAAGGGATAGAGGGGAGTTACAACTGAGTTTTCAAGTTGAGTGGTAGAGAAAACCCAAGAGAAATAGAATACAAAATAACCTTAGCATTGCTAAAATAAAGAGCAACTGAGTTGATCAAAATATTGTGATTACTGTGAGGCTAAATACACAACATTCCTGAGGATGTATAAAATTACGATTTAAAACAAAGCCAACAGATGGGTGTGGTGGCATACGCCTTTAGTCCTGGCCCTAGGTGGGCAGAGGCAAGTGAATATCTATGAATTCAAGGCCAGCCTGGTCTACATACAGAGTTCTGGGTTAGCCAGGGCTACATAGTGAGATGATGTCTTAAATTAAAAAAAAAGTATAAAGCAAAGAGTCCATTTATAAAACAGTATAAATATTTTCTGTGTAAATAGACATACAGACACATGGAATCAATATACATACGTAGAGAGAATCATGGCATCCAGGAGCAGATGGATATGACAGTCAATGTAAATCAACTTATCTGGTAGAAAATAAGTTTGTGTTAGCTTTTATGCTACACATAAGACATGTTTGAAACTAATCAGGAGGCTAAGTGAAGAGGATTCGTGTTTGTGGCTGGGTTTGAGATGGTAGTATAAGCCCACAGTTAGCTTTCTTCATATGGATGGTTATATATTAAAATATTCACACACTTGTAATCCTAGAGCTTGGGTGGTAGAGGCAGGAGGATCACAAGTTCAAGACCGTCCCCTATTACAAAGCAAGTTCAAGGTGCCGGGGGTTTCAGATTTCTGATGGAAGTCAGACACTGGAAGGGAGACCAGAGAACCATCTGCATGAAGAAGCTCTTAAGAGAGGAGAGAGCAGGCATCTGAGGGCTGAACCTAGAGACACACTTCTCTCTTGTGTGAGGGGCGGAAGGACTGAGTTTGGGTGAGCCTCAGCACCAGCATGGGAAACTGCTGTCTTCTAAGTGTAAATTTGTTATACATGTATATATTATTTGAAATCTTGAGAGATGAGGTGTGAGGACACACAGCACATTTTTTAGGGATCGTTCGATTGTGCATAAACTTTTATAGTTAGCGGACACTGTGCATATAATTACCACCCTCCCCCACCGCGCCAAAGAACACTGGTGATAAACCCTTCTGCTTCTGTCATTCCCTCCAGCCACCCCACCCCTTATCCTCCTTAGCTGGTATCCTCAGTCCTCTCACGACAGGCCCCTAATCACACCACCGCAGCCTGATCTAATTTCCTCGGTGTGTCCATCAGCCAGATGCTGTTTGTTAGATGGGAGGCTAAACTCTTCAAGAGTGAAAAGTGAGCTTGATCCTGGCATGGTGGGGTGCATCTATGATCCCAATAATCGGGAGACTGAGGCAGGGGAAGGGAGAGTTCACGTCCAGCCTGGACCGCACTATGAGACCCTGGGGAACTTGCTTCTGTTTCAGAGGCTTTGTCGATGGGGTCCTCACACCCACTCCTTCCCACCTTCTTATGGGTTGTGTCCATTGTGTCTTTAAAGATGTCGGCTTCAGGAAGACCCCAAATGTGTGGCCTCAGTCAAGCCTTGTGCCTACTACCCTGCAATGGGCTGTCTTCTAGGCAAACAGTAACACATACACAGTGGTGATCCCCTCTGTGTGGTGGGAGGTGCTGCCTCTCCTGGGGGGACCGTACGGTGGACTTTCCCCATGCAGCAAAGAAACCGTGGCTCAGATGAGCTGCACAGGCCTAGGAGAGCAACTAGAACTCAGGATTTCTGATGCCAAGTTCAGTGTGTGTGTGTGTGTATGTAATATCATACATGTTTCTTTAACATGACTTCTTAGGTATTTAATATTAAATTAAATATAATTTATATAATATTAAATTGAATATAATTTGTTAGTAAGCATTGTTATATTTCTTTTATTTTTGTTGTTTTGTTTTGGGTTGTTTTTTTTTTTTTTTTTTTTTTTTTTTTGGTTTTTTGGTTTTTTTCGGTTTTTGGTTTTTTTGAGACAGGGTTTCTGTGTATAGCCCTGGCTGTCTTGGAACTCACTCTGTAGACCAGGCTGGCCTTAAACTCAGAAATTCACCTGTCTCTGCCTCCCAGAGTGCTGGAATTACAAGTGTGCACCACCACCTCCCGGCTATGTTTTCTTCATCTTACTGAATCCATTAATAAAAATTAAGTGGCACTTCCTTTACAAAACCAGAACAACACACACACACACACACACACACTACACACCATATACAAGATTCTGTTATTTGTTCCTATCGCATTATAATCCATCCCTTCTCTGCCCTCTCTGCCTTTCTGAGATGAGGATAATAATTTATTCAGATGCACAGACAGTGCTGGGGACCACAGACCACCAGGCTTTCTTCCTCAGTGCGGCTGCTTTGAAGAAAACAGAAAGGACTCTCCAAACTGGGCTTCAGTATATGGAGAGCACAGATTCAGAGTTAGGGAAACTGAGGCAGAAGTCAGGGGGCAATGGCTTCTAGAGAGAGCGCAGCTCCCCAGCACAATCCATGGAGAGGACCTTTGGAGCGGTCAGCTGAGTATTGGTTGGACAAAGGGTAGCTGGGATGCACGGAGAGCCAGCCAACAGTTGCCAGGGAGCAATGGCTTGGCACTCTGTTGCTGTGATCAAGCACTCTGGCCAAAAGCAGCTTGGGGAGAGAAGGGTTTCATGTTTCAGGGAAGCCAGGGCAGGAACTCAGGGCAGGAACCTGGCAGGCGGAGCTGGAGCAGAGGCTGTGGAGGGGTGCTGCTTTTTGGCTTGCTCCCAGGTCAGATTCATCTCCCTCTCCATCCATCAGCCCAGGGGTGGCACACCCACACCGACGTGCCTACAAGCCGATCTAAGGGAGGCGTTTTCTCAGTTAAGGTTCCTCTTCCCAGGTGATCCAGCGCACATGGAGCTAATTTAAAAAACCTAGCTAGCCCAACAATCATATTTTATACAAGAAATATTTTGCAAGTTAATATAGTTGTTGCCAGCTTGAGGACAAGAGCAGAGACAGAGTGTATGCCTAGCATGTGTAAGGAAGTTCCAGCTTGACCAAGGGCCGGGGTTGGACCTGCAGGAAAAAAAAAAAAATCAGAGCCGGCCAACAAGACAGCTCAGCAAAGACCGTCATCATACAAGCCTGGCCACCTGAGTTCAGTCCTTAGAGTCCACACCAAGATAGAACAAATGCGCCAACTACACAAAGATCTCTGCATGTACACCAGGGCACATACACTCAACATATCACACACACTGTTGTTGTTGCATAATAATGATGAACTTAATAATATAAAAATAGGAATTACCAAATTAGATACACATCTCTCATCTATGATGAAATACAACCAGAAATCACACCGAGAATAAATGTTTCATTTCACCAGTAATCAAATAGATGCAAAGAAAAGTGTCACCAAAGTGCTGATTTAAAACTATTAACAAAATGGACATTCCAGCGGGGGAGGGGGTAGTTCGAGGGGCACACTGCTCCTGCAGAGAACCCAGGTGTGGCTCCCAGCTCCACACTGGGAGGTTCACAGCCTCCTGAACACCAGGTCTAGGGGATCTGACACCTCCGGCCTTCTCAAGCAGATATCCTCCTGTGCACATATCAACACACACACAGGCACACACACACACACACACACACATCCTAAACTCTGCCTGGGGATGGTTGTGCATGCTCAGTAGACTGGAGGCTGGGAAAGGAGCTCAAGATAGTCTGTGTTCAAAAACATCAAACCAAACCCGCTAAAATTAGATCATCTGGGAACAAAGATCTATATAATTGTGTGAAGGCTAGTAAACCTATTCTCAACTTCACCGATAGCTTTAAAAATATGTCCTTCTAGAACAGCCAGCACTAAAATATAATATCAAGGATTACCAAGGCTGTAGGCCAATAGGACACTCACACACTGTTAGTGAGGCATTACATTCCCAGGGCCCCTGAGGGAAGCCATTTGCTGTTTTCTCACAAGGGTGAGCCTGCTCAGAGCCTAGCAAATGCGCCACTCTAGTCCTAAGTACACATCCTTGAGAAATTCACACTAGATTTTCAATTTGCTTTGGCTTATTCTTTGATACAAACATGTAGAGATGTGTGCATATAAACATATATGTACTTTATGCATTTCATGTTTTACTTGATGGACACAAGAAAAATGTATTGATCAAACAGTTATTCTTTGGCCATCAGTTTTGAAGAGTGTGCTGAAAATAAAGGATTCTTCATCCAGAAAACAATACATCTACAGGAAATTTGGATAGAACTTAGAAAATCCATATATATTTTATATTCAGCAATGAAGAGGAGGATGTTTTGGATCTATATTGAAAACTTAGCTATAAAGTCTGAGGACTCAAGGTCTCTGTTTGTAAGAACTACTTTACAAGATTGTGGCTTAGAAACCAAGGGTCAGGCTTTTTTTTTTCCAATTTGAGGTGATTGCACAATAGACCCATGGGCCAACCACAAAGGCAGGCAACTGGAGCAATGTGGAGTCACATAAAGTCACATAAAGCCAGTCGTTTGAAAGAGGACAGCATAGAAAACAAGGAGATTTGACAGTGATGAATTAAAAATATCTCAGAAACCATTTCAGACAACAGTAAAAGGGATTTTTCTTATGAGTCTGTAAAGGATGAAATGTGCTGGTCAGAACCTGGGAGTGGTTGCCAAGCAACTCAGTAGCTCCTCAGTGGACGCAGTCCTGATGACTCTGATTGGACTCAGCAGTTTAACCTTATCATGTGTTTGGTCTTATTGCCACCTGATAGGCCACATCTAGTAGATATCCCTGGGAAGCCTGCCCTTTTCTGAAGGGAAACTGAGAAGGAGTGGACAGGGGTGGGGTTGAGGGGGAAGAGGAGAGATTTTGGGGAGGGACTGGGAGGAGGGGGGTGAAACTAAGGTTGGGATGTAATATATGAAAGAATAAATAAATTTTTAAAAAATCCATAGATTCTTACTGTCTACTTAGTTTTTCTATAAGCTTAATTTTTTTTTCTGAAAATAATCTAATTTTTGGGGGGGGTTGGATTTGGTTTTTTCAAGACAGGGTTTCTCTGTGTAGCCCTGGCTGTCCTGGAACTCACTCTGTAGACCAGGCTTGAACTCAGAAATCCGCCTGCCTCTGCCTCCCAGAGTGCTGGGATTACAGGTGTGCGCCACCACTGCCCGGCAATCTACTTTTTTAAATGAGGACTATAAGTGGGTAATGTTCTTCTTAGGGGACATGTAGAATCATACACTTTATTTTAATTTGTAGAAGCAAACTATGTATGTGATTACTCTTAAGCAAGTAAAGCCAGAGCTACATCACGAGACCCTGTCTTGGGGGGAGGTAGGCGGGACCATCCGGGTCCACAATCCCCCAATTTGTAGCCTGTATCAGCAAGAGAACAAATCACAAATACTGAAGTGAACGCAGGGTAAAGGGGCCCTATGCGGAGCTGGAAGCAATATAAACAAGTATGGCCACCATGATGCCAGTGTGGGGTTCCCCCAAACAAAAGGTGGAGTGTGCCGAGAGAGCCTGGGATTCTATCTATCCACGATGGCTAATCTTGACTGTCAACTTGATTGGCTCTGGAATCAACCAGGAGATGTGCCCTCTGGGCAGGAACAGGAAGGTGTTTCAGGAAGGCTTAGCAGAGGGGAAGGCCTCCAGCCCTGCTGCCTCGGCCTGGGACTGCCGGCATGCTTGTGGAGCCTCACGAAATGAGTCGCTCTCGGCTCTTGGGCTCTCAGCATGCAGACCGCCGCTGTTTGACTGCCTAGCCTGTATGGTACAAGCTAATCTAGTAAGTCCTCTTTTGTAATACATAGTCATTCTACGGTCCCGTCCCTCCTGAAAATCCTGACTAATGCATACTTAAAAGGATTAAGTCAACATACCACAGAGAGTCTCACATATCCATGTTTATGGTGTTCACAGCAGCCAAGATGGAGAACCAGCTCAGATGTCTGTCAACAGAGGAATGGTTTATATACGCAATCAAGTTTTATTCAACTCCAAGTAATCATGAAATTAGGTCACTTCAGGAAAATGGATGGAACTGGAGATCCTCATGGTGAAACAAGCCAGACTGGCAAAAACAAGCAACACATGTTTCCTCTCATATGCAGAGTCTAGATTTTACACATGCACACACACACATGCACATAATATGATGTGAGAATAGAAGCAAGGGGTATGTGGGGGAATGAAGGGAGGAAATGATCCAGAAAGTATACTAGGGAGGGGAGAGGAATATCATATTTTTCTTCATATGCAGAATCTAGACATATATGAATATATGCACATACACACACATATGGAATGAAAGTAGGGGGTTCTTTCGTGGATAAAAAAAAAAGGAGATGAAGAGGTGGGTGGAAGGGCAAATATAAGCCAAACATAATGATATACATATATATGTAGATATGGGAAATAGCATAATGAAACTCATTATTAATAAAAGTTACTATTTTGACCTCACAGCCTGTACAGACATATGCATTTCATGATCTGGATTATCTTCTTCAATCTGCTGATGCGAGCCAGGCAAGAAGATGCTTCCAGAGTGAGACGCCTCTCTGAGCTGAGATGCTTCCCTGGTGTGGCCTCAATGGTTTTCTTTCTCTGCTCTGGGGCGCTTTCTGTTTTTTGAAGAACAACACTGAGTACTCAATACTAGATCAATATGGTCTTAATCTCTACAATAAAAACCACATCTTCTTATGAACATGCTTTGTATCAGACTGAGCTATGAGTTTATGTCACAGCAGACAGGTCACGGGCCTAGCGGACAGGTCACGGGCCTAGCGGACAGGTCACGGGCCTAGCGGACAGACTGTTTAGAGCATAGTCACTGCAGGCACAGCAAGGCTGAAACCAGAGATGGAGGCTACGACTTCCTCGTGGTCACGGAAGGAAGCATGGAGGAAACAGTCTCCTTTTGGCCCTGCAGACTCTGTGCCTGGTTGTGACGGAGAGCACAGGCTTTCGGATGTTCTCACTGGCTATGCGTATCTCCACTGTTAGAACTGATTAGTCAAGCCCAGCGACCATTGGTAGATTCTAGGTTTTCTTTCTGCGCTCATCATTTCCAACAGTTCACGTTATCTCTGACAGGGCTTCCTTCCCTGTGGTTTGATTCTGTGTCATCTTTCTTGGGGCTCTGCTCATTTTTTCTCAGTCCCAACCCAAGCTTCAGAGGCCTGGATGCACCATCAAATTCTTTATAGTAAATTTGCCAAAGATCCTGAAAATACTTGAATCTATATGATACTTGTTTATAGCTGATACACGGGTTCCCATAAGAACCGGTGTGGCTCTTATGATTCAGGGATCTTGCCTAGTCGTGGGTTAGAGTGATCGTATAAAAACCCAAACTGATAGCCTTCCCTTCAGAAGCCCATGCCAGCGGGAGGCATATAACCCGTTACCTTACATCTCTCCGATGAAATGCTTAAATCTATATTAAGAGTGTTTTGTTAATCTATTTGAAACATTTTGTGGATTTGTGTGTGGACAGAGGGCGCACACATAAGCATGGGTGTCTTTGGAGGTCAGGCAGACCCCTGGAGCTGGAGTTACAGGCTCTTGCAAGCTGTGTAATGTGGATGCTGGGAACTGAACTCAGGTCCTCTGGAGAGCAGCACGTGCTCTTAACAACGGGGCCATCTCTCCAGATCCTTAAGTTTCTTAACAACCCTTCATCTGGTGAGCCTCATGCCCTGACTTCCTTTGTTATCATAGCATCAGGTTCTAAAAACTATTTCATTATGAGGTACCCCAACACACAAAACCGGAAGCATTTGCCCCCAAGTGTCTTCTCATAATGACTGTTAATTCCACTGAATGAGAGTGAAGACCATTACCCAATCCTTTGGTCTAATTTTGAAAGCTTTATTTCTGTCAAGACAGGGGTGTCTCCCTAAAATAGGGTTTGAGAAAATAGCATCAAACATAGGCAACGTGGAGTTTTATATAACCCCACAAAACTGCAAGGCTAGGGGGATCTTCAAGGGGGTCTCGGTTACATGGGAACATACCAGAGCATTTCAAAATTATTTGGCAGAACATCTAATTTTATCAGGTGGAGGTCAGGGTATACGTGTGGAATGAATCAAGTTCTAGAAAGTGGGTCAAAACCTGTTTAAATTAAAGTTTTACAAAAACCAGGAATGAACTCATTTTGACCTTGTGACAAGATGGCTTCTAATCTTAAATGGAGTCAGGCTGGCCCATTGTGAACCTCTTGTTTGTCCACTTTAGAGTATTTGGAATAGTTCCTGAGGTATGGCTGCTTCTGAATTTTCTGAGGGGTGTATTGTACACAGCACTCATAGCATTATTATTCACTGATTTACTAAATATGGCATGCCAGCAAAATGTCTTTATGCCAAAAAATTAACATCCTTTGTAAAAAAAAAAATAGGTAGCATGAGTAAATAAAAAAGAAAAATCGATATATATCATTAAAAATCTTACAACCCTAAAATTAATTTCTTTTGTATTTTTTGTGTATTTGTGAAACAGGAAAGAAGGCCAATAGGGCTGCCTGTCCTTAAAAAATGATTCCCCTTTGATGACTCTGCCACTTTTGTGGCTGTATTTGGTGGCCTGTGACCCTATTCCATAAGCCACACAGATTAGGACAATGGTGAATGCCTACCTGTATTAGTCAGGGTTTAGTCAAGAAAACAGACACCACCCTAGAGGTTCTTCAAGCCAAATAAAGAAGAATTTTAATAAGGAAAGTGGTTACACAGGAAATAGAAATGCTGAGAAGCGTGAGGCAATGGCACCCAGAGGTGGCACTCAGAGAGGCTAGTGCTACCCAAGAGCTGAAGGGACAAGAAAGCAGTTGTATCCCAGCGCAGTTGTGGCCAATCAAAAGGAACAGAACTGACAAGGGAGAATTTCCTAACTATAACTGGAACCCCACAGGAAAGGTCTGTTTAGGGGGCTTCTGGAGGCAAGGAAGGGAAATGGCCACAGCTGAAGACTTCAGAGGAAGAAAGAACAACCCAGCCTGAACTGGCTGGTTTTGTGTCAACTTGACATAAGCTGGCGTTATCATAGAGAAAGGAGCTTCAGCTGAGGAAATGCCCTCATGAGATCCAGCTGTGGGGCATTTCCTCAGTTAGTGATCAAGAATGGGGAGGCCCATGGTGGGTGGTGCCATCTCTAGGCTGGTAGTCTTGGGATCTTTAAGAAAAGAAAGCTGAGCAAGCCAGGGAAAGCAAGCCAGTAAGGAACATCCCTCCATGGCCTCTGCATCAGCTCCTGCTTCCTGACCTGCTTGAGTTCCAGTCCTGATTTCCTTTGGTGATGAACAGCAATGTGGAAGTGTAAGCTGAATAAACCCTTTCCTCCCCAACTTGCTTCTTGGTTGTGATGTTTTGTGTAGGAATAGAAACCCTGACTAATACAAATTGGTACCAGTATAGTGGGGTATTCCGGTGACAACCTGACCATGTTTGGGGGGCACTGTGGAAGGACTTTGGAACTTTGGGCTACAAGATCCATTCCATGTTAAGAGCTCTGTGTAGGAGCTTGGAAGATAATGTTGAGAACAGTGCAGAAGATGGAGGCCTGGCTTGTGAAATTTCACAGGGAAGATTAAAGACTCTTATCAGGACTGTTACTATTTTGATTGTGAAGATTCTGTGGTTTTGGTTAGCTGGGGCTGAAGAATCAGCTGTGATTAACAAGATACCAGAACTACTAAAGCAAAACCTTTGTGTTACTGGGACTATTGATACTGGCTAGCTGGAGCTAAGAAATTAGCAGTGATTAAGAAGAGACCAGCACCATTGAGGTGAAATCTTCTGGGAAGTGTTTTCTGAGAGCACAGAGGCTGTGTTCCAGAGATAGCCAAGGTTGTACCTTGTGCTGTGACTGGACTTGGTAATGTGTAAGAGTCACCCAGGTGGTACTGGTTTTGAAGGCATGAAGAGGTCATGAAGAGCAGCTGAGACCTATCACTGTGAGAGGCTGAGGTAGTACATTGGTGAAGGTGCAGCCTCTGTTGCAGTTGGTGGCCCAGGACTGAAGGGGTCATGCAAAGGAGTTGAGGCTTGGCACTATGAAGAGAGCCTGTGAGAGGCTATTGGTGAAGCCTAGTTACAGCGGAAGGCAGCAGTGTTTTGGAGATGCCGGTGCCATGAGATGACCACCAAGAACAGCAGCAGCAGTGGAGTACAGGCAGCTGGAGCCTAGAAGACAAGCTGTGTGCTACAACGGGCAGAGCTGGAAAAGTGACCCAAGTCCTTGGAGGAGCCCAGAAGATCATGAGTGGATCCCAGACATTGGACAGTGGAGTTTGATTTTGCTTTAGATTGTGACTATGCCCTGATATTTTTCCCTCTTAAAGGAAGAAAGTATTTTAGTAGAGCCCACAGTTAAGAGGTGTTTAATTGTAAAGAGACTTTTTTTTTTAAAAAAAAAAAAAAAGGATACTTTAAAGGGATTGAAATTTTAAGGATTTGCAAAGACTGTGGGACTTTTAAAGTTATTTAGATCTTGGGGATGAATAAGAAAGTAAGGGTTGAGGCTTAATGGTGATGTATTTGTGTGTAAATTGACAAGGGAATCAATTATACTGGCTGGCTTTGTGTCAACTTAACACAGGCTGGAGTTATCATAGATAAAGGAGCTTCAGGTGAGGAAATGCCTCCATAAGATTCAGCTGTAAGGCATTAGTGATTGGGGAGGGGGCCTTTGTGGGTGGGGCCATCCCTGGGCTGGTCATCTTGGGATCTTTAAGAAAAGCCAGCTGATCAAGCCAGGGGAAGCAAGCCAGTAAGTAACATCCCTCCGTGGCCTCTGCATCAGCTCCTGCTTCCTGACCTGCTTGAGTTCCAGTCCTGACTTCTTTTGGTGATGAACAGCAATGGGGAAGTGTAAGCTGAGTAAACCCTTTCCTCCCCAACTTGCTTCTTGGTGGTGATGTTTGTGTAGGAATAGAAACCCTGACTAAGCCGGCAGCCCTTCCTCTCCTCCCTCCAGTTACCACCACTGTCTCCTTAACCAGACTTACCCATAAGTCACTAGGGGATGGGGTGGGAGTGAGCCAAAATAAGCCGTTGGACAGCAACTGTCAAATGTGCCAAAGTCACGACCTAGGCCCCGTGCACATAGGTTACAGTTGTGCAGATCTGCCTTCTTGTGGGTTTCCTGACAGCGGGAGCAGGGGTTGTCTCTGACTCTGTTGCCTGCCTTTGGGACCCTTTCCTCCTACTGGGTGGCCTTGTCTAGCTGCAATAGGAGAAGAGGAGCCTAGTCTTACTGCAACTTGATATGCTAACACTGACATCCATGGGAGACCTCCCCTTTTCTGAAGAGAAATGGAGGAGGAGAGGAAGTGGGGGAAGGGGAGGACACGAGGGACTGGGAGGAGAGGAGGAAGGGGAAACTGACATCGGATATAAAATAAAAAAATTAATCTTTAAAGAAGGCAGTCAATCACTACTATCGCCACGCACAGGTAGGCAGGGTCAGGAGGTCCCGGAGGGCCTTAGTCTGTAGACGGTTTACCTAGCACCCTTAAGACCCAGGGTTCCATCGCCAGCACTGTGTAACATGCCTACAATCCCAGAACTCGGGAAGCAGAGGCAGGAGGATCAGAAGCACAAGGTCACTCTCAGCTACAGTGTAGGTTTGAAACCAGGTGGGCTACAACAAGATTATATCTTTAAAAAAAAAAAAAGACACAAAGCAACTCGCCTGCACTCTCCAAAATGTTAATGTTGTAAAAAGATGAAAGTGCCCAAAGAACTTAGCTAAACTTAAGACCACAAGGGAGGGATGGCAGGAAATTTCAATGCAAGACCACAGACTGACTACTGAGTCAAAAAGGAATCCCATACAGAGGGCATTATAGGCAACTGTGAAAATACAAAATTAAGTACAGCATCAGATGCTATTATACATTAAAGTTACATTTCTTGTGTGTGATATGGTTATGGTGATGTTAGACAATGCTCTTGTCCTCAGGAGGAAGATCTGAAAAATTGAAGGGACAAAGGAGAGGGTGATCTTCTAACCAGCTCCTTACAAATAACGGGAGACAGGGGCCGAGGCCAAGCAAATGACAGGCACTAAGACCGGCAAAGCTCAGCACTCGGCCCAGGGACTCTCAGCACCATCTCTGCACCCATCCCGGGGGCTTAATGTTTTCAGCCTAGAGAGAAAGAGAAGAGGTCTGCACAAAGGGGAAACAAGACTGAACCAAGGCATTCTTGGGAATTCCAGACTGAAAATTTGTAAAGGATTTGCTAGCTAGCGGCAAAGTCTGGAGATAACAGAGGGGGAAAGTGGGTAGAACCAGGCACTAGTAAGCAGAAACTCCTCGAAGCAAAGTGAACAAGTGAAAGGGAAACACAGAGCCAGCACAGGGCTTGAAAAGCAGCCTCAGGCCGGAAACTCCTCCCACCAGTGAAGTCTGATTTGAACTGGCCCCGCCCTGGCTTGCTTGCTAGTTCCTGACCATTTGCAAGTTTCACATCCTCCTCTTTCCCTCTGCTGGAGTCTAAGCCACCCTCCGAGGAAGGCTGCCTTACCGGAGAGTTTGAGGCCAGTGTCCTCAGCTGTTGTCACCTTCAGCCCAAGGCAGATCCCCGCCACACCCCAGTGAAGCTGACCCAGCTGTCACCTCACAGAGCAGACAAGGTGTTCCTGCTAATCCCTCAGCAAACTACAGGCCATGTGACAACAAATAAAGGCTGCTTGCTTTTTAAACCAGTGAACAGTGTGTGTGTGTGGGGGGGGGGGGGATTTCTGACATAGCCAAAAGCCAAAGCCAAACTGAGGAGACAGACATACAGAGATGCCTGTGAGGAAAGTGGAAAGTTTTGGCTTTCAGTATTCACATTAATCCTGTTTTGGCTCAAAATAGCTCCTACTCATTTCTTGGTTAACACTGACTAGGCTTGTATTCATTACAACCAAAATAAAGTAAAATAACTAAAAAGAACCATCAACAACTGGCCTTTCTTGTCCTCTCCTCTTGCAAATATTATTTTCTACAGATTCTAAACAAACATTTCTTATTTGGCTTTATTTTATATGGAAGTGTTTTTGCTTACATGTTTGTGTGCACCACATGCAGTGTCTGTGGGGGACAGGAGAGGGCATCAGATCCCCTGGAACTGGAGTTAGTCATGATGTGGGGTGCTGGGACTCGAACCAGGCTTCCTATGGAAGAGCAGCCAGTGCTCTAACCACTGAACCATTCATTGCTCCTGCCCCTGAATGAACACTTTGTATTTCTTCTTGTCTTCTGCTCATTCACCCTGCACTGGGTAACAGTATCTGATAACGATGGGCACAGATAGAAGGGGGTGGGGAATGAAATCCCTGGTACTATTTAAGCATGATAAGAGGGTGTTTTGTTGGGTTTCTTCCCACCGTTTTGAAACCACGAGAGCTCTTTAGAAGGGTTCAGTCCTCCCCAGTTACCATCTCTTTAGCTTCAGTGATAACCCATCATGACCTCTGTGAAGTCACCACCATTTTTCCTTTATAGGCAACATAGCACTTAATTTTACAAAACAGCGGTAGGCACTAAGCTAGGAGAGAAAGAGAAGATGCTTCCGCGGGCAGAAGGCAGTTCAGAACAGGGCAGATAAACTGAGCAGTCAGTCTCTGGGTGGTTGTCTGGTTTGGGCTTCTCAGCATTTATTAGAGCCTTTTATGGGAAAGGCGTTGAGCAAGGTAGTGAGTAAGCTCGGAGACAGGGCTGGGCACCGTTGAGACACGCAGTGGCGGAGGAGCACGGGCCAGGCTTCAGATGTTTGGCCAGGTTGCAGTCAGAAAGACAAGGCTGTTCTCTGTGACTTCCCCTCTTCCTACCAGGAGAGGTCAAAGCTGAATATTTCTAGACAATACGGACAACACAGCCAGCCTAGAAGAGAGATAGGGGCTTTGTCAACCTACAGTGAAAGTAGGTTGTATGGCAGAGAACACCCTGGGCCACACTCTAGGTGTAGAGTCTAAAAGTTAGCACGACGAACTCAGAATGGTGGTGCATGACTGTAGGCTAGCTCTCAAGGGACAGAGGCAGGTCCATGATTTCAATGACAGCCTGGGCTATATAGTAAGGCCTTGTTTCAAGGAAGGAAGGAAGGAAGAAGGAAGGAAGGAAGGAAGGAAGAAGGAAGGAAGGAAGGAAGGAAGGAAGGAAGGAAGGAAGGAAGGAAGGAAGGAAGGAAGGAAACAGTAAGGGAGAATCTGAGGGGAAGGCCCCTCCATCCTTCTATATATCTATATACCTCCAAATACCTGGACTCCTGGGAGCCTGAGCCCAGCAGCTAGTTGTCACCCTGGACACTCCTTACCTCACGATTCTCTTCACTGCTGTCTATGTCTGATGTCTCCAGGTTCTCTTCTGATTTGTTATTCATCTAAAAGGCTCGGCCTCCAGGAAATTCTTGAGAAAGACCACCTGAGAAGTAATGCTCACATATGTACGGATGTATTTGTTTTGTTATCTATGATGGATAATTTAGCTAGGAACAAAACTCTAGGGATTGTTGTCCTTCAGATTTTGAAAGCATTGCCCTTGTCTTGTTTAAGAACACAAAGCCATCCTCATCCTTTGTACATGATCTCTGGTCTCTGTCCCCCACCTCTCTCCCCCGCCTCCTTCTGGCCTTTTAAGATCTTCTACCAGCTATGTTCTGAAATTTCAGACAGTGTGTCTAGATGAGCCATTTTCATGTATTTTTTTTCTAGGCACTTCAATAACCTTTCACAGAAAAGTCTTGTCCTTTAGTTCTGATCTCTCTCTCTCTCTCTCTCTCTCTCTCTCTCTCTCTCTCTCTCTCTCTCTCTCTCTCTCTGCCAGAGCCTCACTATGTAGCCATGGTTGGCCTCAGACTCACTATGTAGACAGGCCAGGCTGACTTACAGAGATCCCCGCCTCTGCCTGGAGTATATAATGGCCACCCTGCTGCTGTGTTTCCTGGATAGCGGGCTTCTCCTATCCATTCTCTGCCCTCATCCACCCCAGCTCCTGGGCTGTGTTGTATGACACCCTCCTGTTGTCTTTCTTGAACACCCATCATCCAGATATTGAGCCTCCCAGGCTTAGTCTCTAGTCATTTATTTATTTATTTACTTATGTATTCACTGTGAGAACACGGTCATAGTCTCTAGTCTTCTCCCTTCTCTCCATTGTCTCTCCTGTCTTCTCGGATGTCCTCCAGCTCTTCTTCTTACTACTACTATTCTGTATGTGTGTGAAAAAGAGAGGGACAGAGAGACAGAGACACAGAAAGAGACAGAGATAGAGAGGCCCAGAGAGACAGAGAGGGACAGAGAGACACAGAGACACACAGAGAAAGAGAGATAAAGAGACAAAGAAACACAGACATAGAAACAGAAAGAGAGAAAGAGAAGAGAGGGGAGACAAGAGACACAGAGAGAGAGACACAGGGAGACACAGAGAAAAAGGCAGAGATAGAGAGACAAACACACAGAGACCGGAACAGAGAGAAGAGACAGAGTGCGTGCGCATGCAGGTGCATTCATGCTATGGAACACACGTGGTGGTCGGTCAGAGGGCAGCTTGCAGGAGTCACTTCTGTCCTTCCATCATGGGTTCCTGGGATCAGATTCCTCCAGCTCTTCTATGCCCAGCTCTTCTAATTATCCTTCTTTAAATTAAGGAGTGACTTTTACTGTCTTTATCACAATCACATCCTGTTCTTGTGGATATAACTTATTCTCTTACCATTCTAAGAACTTTAACAATTTATCTTGCAAGTGGAGGTTTTGCTTTTATTGGGGGCTCTATCTCCACTGTGTGAAGCAACATCTGGCCTCTTTGAAGACCTGCTACACCCCACATTCTCAGTTCACAGGGGTGAACTCACCATGTGCTGATTCTTTTATCTTTATAACACACTCGACCTGCATGGGCTTCAGTTCTTCACTAGTAAACCAGGAACAATGGAAGTTGTCTCTCGGGGTTGCCCAAGTTCCACCCTGCCTCGTGGAACTCAGACTCATCATTGGACACAACTGGCCCAGTAAGTTTCATCTGTAATCATCATCGCACAGTTCCAGTGGGATTCATAGCACGACTCAGCTGAAGAGACGATTGTGCGATCCAACACCGAGCTCTTGCTGGAGTGAGCTTGAAAGTCTTTTTTGTTTTTTCATCAGGTTATTAAACTGGTGAAGAGACAATCGAAGGGCTGGGCTGTGGTGGCACATGTCTTTAAGCCCAGCACTGGGGGGGGGGGGGGTAGGCAGATCTCTGTGAGTTCGAGGCCAGCCTGGTTCTACATAGTAAGTTCCAGGACAGTGAGAAGACCCCATCTCAAAAACACAAACAAATTCACAAGCCCAATGCTGCCGACAGCCATCTTTAACACCACTTGTAGAAGCACATATGTCACAGCTGTGTAGCTTGGGACTCCTAACGGTGGGAGCAGGGGCTGCCTCTGCCTGCTTCCTGCTTTTGGGACCCTTCCCTTCTGCTGGGCTGCCTCCACCAGGCTTAAAAGAAGAGGAGGTGTCTAGTCATACTGCAACTTGATATGCCATGGCTGGCTGACATCCATCAAGGGCTGCCCTTTTCTGAAGAGAAGGGGAGGAGTGGATGGGGAGGAAAGAAGAGGGGAAGAGGGAGGGTGGGGGAGAGGCTCGGAGGAGAGGAGGGAGGGGAAACTGTGGCTGGGATGCAAAATAAAAGCAAAATAAAGTCTATCAAGGGTAAAGCCAATATAAAATAAAACTGAGCCGAGGGCTGGGGATCTAGCCCACTAGAGGGATGCTGATCAACTGGGGGCGGGGCTGGGGAGGGGCTGCCGAATCAGGATCCACCTCGCCTGAAGGCACTGTGACTCATCGTGGACTTTCCAATACTATAGGTCAATACATTCCTTTTCTTTCTCCCTCTTAAGCCATTTTTGGTTGAATTTTCATTGCTTGCCTAAGTGAAGAATTCTTTTATAATACTAAAAAATTGAGAACATACATTTTAAAGCCTAGGTATTAAACTTGATGTGATATTATCCTTCTCGCATCTTATTAAAATTAATCTCCAACACTATTTTATGTCTGGGATTTGGTTTACGATGCCCATATTAATGAACATCATTTAATGCATCATTTAATGCATTTAATGAATGCATTAAATTTTCAATGCTGTAAATAACATTAGAGTGAGGATGTCACTGAATGTATGTGCATAGCCTCACTATTTCCTGAAAATAAACTCCCAAAGGTGGACTTTCCAGGTCAAAAGTTGTGCAAGATATTAAGAATTTTGCTACACAGAGAAAAATTGGCACTGCTCCCTGGAAAGGTAAAACCAATTCACCCTCAGGCCATGGCATAAGAGAACACCTGTTTCCTCTGTCATCGCCTGCAGTGGTTAATACCTTTCTTACAGTCTGCCAGATAATCATAGACGCTGTGAAATAGTATCTTGTTTTACTTTGTATTTCTTTCTTATGTGAGTCACCAGCCATGCACAGATTTGCACATACTGTGCCATGGGTTTACCCACAGGACTTGGTAATTGATTCTTCCTTTGTTCTGTTGCTGAGGTTCCTTGGGCTTTATTCTAGTTCTACAAAATAGAAATACAGATATTTGGGCTGGAGAGTTAGCTCAGCAGTTCAGAGCCCCAGCTGCGCTTCCAGAGGTCCTGAGTTCAATTCCTAGCACTCAAATAGTGGCTCACAACCATCTGTCACGGGATCTGATGCCCTCTTTGACGTGCAGATAGGCACTCATATACATAAGGTATATAAATAAATAAGACTTTAAAATGGAATGCATAGATTTAAAGATGAATAGATGTGGATTGATTCTGGCCAACTAAATCCTCGTCCTGAGGGGAGAGGGTGCCCCAGAGGAAGTGAGACTCAAAAAAACCTGGAATGCCCAGCTGGTGAGGGCTCAAGGTACTGCAAAAAGTGACACACAAGCCCAAACCACCTTTCTCAGGACCACCTGCTCAGGGGCAGAGCCATCCACAGTGGGGCAGGACCTCAGTGGGCCCTCCCGCATCCATCAACAATCAAGGAAAAAAACAAAACAAAACAAATCAAGAAAATATCACACAAGGATGCTTACAGGCCAATTTGATGGAGGCATTTCCTCTGTAGGGATAATTTCTTGTGCACAGTGTAAAAGCATCACCTGTCAATCAAAAGCCTGTTAGAAAAAGACAGGAACTAGAAAGTGGGAGTTCTGGTAAAGAGATTGGAACTCTGGGAAGTGTTGGGGACAGGAGATTCGCCTCGAAGACTCCGAGGAAGTTGGATGTATGAAACTGAACCATGTGGCAAACATAGAATAGTCTAAATCTGTTAAGTGAGTTATGTGCTAGCCGGAGCACAAGCCTGGCTTAAGGCCTAGGCATTCGTTGATGAATAATAAGCTTCCAAGTTGTCATTTGGGACCCGGGGAGCCAATGGGACAGCTGGCAGATACATTCCTCCATTGAAGTCTCTCCCTTTCAAGAGTTCGTGTTTGTGCCAAGTTGACAAACGCAGCTAACCAGCTAAGGAAGGTCGGCTTGGCCTGGGAGAGAGTGACTGCTGTTGCTGCATAACAACTCACGGCTGGGCAGTGCTGGCACACACCCTTAATCCCAGCACTCTGGAGGCAGAGGCAGGAGGATCTCTGTCTGGGGGCAGGACAGTCATGGCTACACAGAGAAACCCTCCCTGTCTTGACAACAAGAACAACAAAAAAGGCTTTAAAAATGGTTTGCTTTGACCAAGGACTCTGAGCATGAGGATTGAAGAGAGGACACAGTAGAAAATTCCCTCAGACATCCATGACATCCGAAGCCTCATCTGGGAAGAACGGGACCAGACTGCCAGAGGAAGCTGGATCCACGTTGGTGGCGGTATCACATCCTAACTGGGAGAACCTTAAATTAGCATCCATACATGCCTCTCCTCTGTGTCCTGGGCCTAGATGTCACCTTATAGCTCAGAGAGATCCAGACAAGTGTTCAGCAACTCAACAGACTCAGAATTCACTCACACTACTGGGACTTGCTCTGTAGACCAGGCTGCCCTCCAACTCACAGACATCTCAACTGACCTCCAACTCACAGCCTGCCTTTGCCTCTTGATGGCATTAAAGGAGAGTGCCACCAGGCCAGACAGTGGTTTTGTTTTGTTTTGTTTTGTTTTTTTAAAGTCCCAGATCAGGAGAAACTCCACCCACCCCCTTTCCCATTGGCTGGAACTTTTGCTCTTATAGCATGGCCCTTCTTACTTTCCCATCCTGTTGGCTCAGGATACAGATATCCCCAGGCTTCAGACTGCCCCTGTTCTGAACCTGAACTCAGTCAACTTTGTGACTCAGAGCTCTGAGACAACTGGTGCCAGGTGCCAGCAGGGGAGATAGGGACCCAGTACCTTTTGTTTACCTGAGATTTTTCTGTGTTGTTAAGTGCACCTCATACTGAAGATGGACAATAACCATTTATCTCTTACAATATCTGTGGGCACTTGCGTGTGCACATGTGTGTGTATACATGTGTATGTGTGCTTGTGTATGTGTGTGTGTGTGTGTGTGTGTGTATCACATGCTCACATGTGGGCACAAGTCTGTGACTACCACTGGGTTTCTTCCTCAATCATTCTCCTGTGGGCATGTTTTAGATTTTAATATTTAAAGCCAGGAACAGATACATTAAAAATAAGTAAAAGATAAACTGTTGGGTTAGCAAGCTTCTCCTCCCCATGCTTTAAGTGACACTGGCCATCAAATGATGAATTCAATTTGTGTTTTTATAAAACAGTGGTATAGTGTGCAGAATAACTTGGTTGCCTGGCCAAGATGTTTCCCTGACCAATCAAGTCATGCATCAGACTTAATATAAAAAAGATTTATTGGCAGGAGAAGGATAGAGGCAGGGAAGGACGGAAAAAGAGAGAGGAGAAAGATAGAGGAAGAAAGAAAGAAACTCGTGGGAAGAAAGAAAGGAGCTTGGAACAGAGAAAGAGGAGGAGAAGGAGCGGGTGACTAGCGGCCTTCTACAAGCTGTTGCTAGGAGGCTGTTGGGTGGAGCCCTAGTGGAATTGTCTATAAATCAATGCAACTCCCACAGCAAAAGAGGAAGAAAGGAAGAAGAAAGGAAGGAAGGAAGGGAGGAAGGAAATAGGTAGGTAGGTAGAAAGGAGGAGAGGAGAGGGGAAGGGAGGGGAGAAGAGGGAGGAGCAGAAGAAGGGAAGATAGGTGTGGAAAGGCAGAATCTCCCAGCATTCCTCCTCCTGCCCTTCTAATGCTGCCTGCTTCAGCCCCAAGCAAGCCAACCATCAACTGCAGCCTTGGTTTGATTTCTTCCCTTCCTCTAATCTGTACTTAATATTTCAAGATAAAAGGGGACATATTTACAAGTCACAAGTCTTCCTCCCTAATATTTTCTCATTTGTTATATGCTAAATCAGAACAGGTATTCAAAAAAAGAAAAAAAAAAAAACCCTCACAAGTTTTAACCCTTTGTGGCTTTCCCCTCCTCTGACCTCTGACCTTCCATGTTTTATTGATGTTTCTTGAAGACAAGCTCCTTAAGGATTGGGCTTGTCAGTCAATCCCTCAGTGGCAAGAAGTGGTAGCAGCAACAGCCCCTAGAACACTGTGTCTGGACACCCATTCACAGTCATTCCTTCTTTTGAGACACTGAGGGGCACGCTCCAAGCAAAACTTCTCGTATTCCTTGGCAGCAACAGTGAAGTGTATGTAAGCAAGCAGAGTGGAAAGTGACTCTATGTCAAAGCTTCTGTGAGAGCTCTTCAGACAAGGGACTTCCTCCTGTCTACCAGTGGGCTTTTGCAAGAATGGGGAAACTTTACATCATTTGCTTGACATTTAGTCTGTGACCTCCATATTTTTTTTTCAACAAAGCAAAGGACATCCACAATTTTGTGACTAAAACTAAGTAATTTTTATGCTCTTAAAAGGAATTTAACTGTTTTCTGACAGCCATTAATGGGAGTATTTTAAGTACTGATAATAGAGAAAAACCTAAAGTAATTTATATTTGCCAGAGATGCTGTCTGTAGAGATCTGGGGTTTCTCAGGGAGCCCAAGGGCAAAGGTGAAGCCGTGTGCCAGGAGCTGGCTCTGACTAGAGACTGCGCCACACAGGCACACGGAGACTCATCTTTATCTCACCATGTATCTATGCTTCTTTGTCTTTGCTGTGCTTGTTTTTCTGTTGCAACATAAATCACAGATGTTTTTCAATCCGTTGTGTGAGCTTACTTTCTGATACTGTGATAAAGAAGCCACAGTCAAGAGTGAGTTGGGGAGGAAAGGGTTCATTTGGCTCACAGGTGACAGTCCATCCTCAGGGGAAGCCGAGGCAGGAACTGAAGCAGAGGCCATGGAGGAATGCGCCTACCCTCGCTCAGCTCATTTCTTTTTATTTTTTATTTATTTTTTTATTCATATGAGTATACTGTAGCTGCCTTCAGACATACCAGAAGAGGACATTAGATCCCATTACAGATGGTTGTGAGCCATCATGTGGTTGCTGGGAATTGAACTCAGGACCTCTTGAAGAGCAGTCAGTGCTCTTACCTGCTGAGCCATCTCTCTGGCCCTCATTTCTTTATACAATGGAAGACTGCAGCCTAGGGGATGGCGTCACACGCAGTGGGCTGGGCTTGCTCACACCAACCATCCATCAAGAAAATACAGGCCAATCGAGTGGAGATGTTTCTCAATTGAGGTTCCCTCTTCCCAGGTGACTCTAGCTTGTGTCAAGTGGATAAACAAACACACAAAGCCAACCAACACAAAGCTCAGTGACCACCAGTGGTCCCAAGTGTATAACTCGCCAATGCTAGGGAACATTTCTCTGAACTGAAATCTCGGTCTTACTTAATTCTGAAGCACTGCCTTGTGTTCATCTCTGCAGATGTAGCTCGGTCGGCTACAGAAAGGCAGGACCGGGATCTTGCACTTGTCAGTTTGCCAGCAGAGGGTGGGGAAGATTCCTAAAACCCTGGGGGAGGTGAGAGGAGTGGCTCCTTAGGATGATGGGGAGCTCTGAAGACTCAAATATAAAACTTAGGAAAGGAACAAAAATTGTGGAGGGCCTGACATCTTTTTTCTGGCCAAATGCTCTGGACACTCCTTTTTGGATGAACAAAGCTAGAATTTGCTCCCAGAACTAACAAGCATCCCGACTGTTTCCATATCTGCCAACTGGGCGTATATAGCCAGTAGTTCATCTCTTCACCTCAGACAGCTTTCCTCTTTCCTACTCCTGAGCCTCAGATGCTCTCCGTGTGCTGAGGGTGCTGCGTTAGGGTCCACTGCACAGAGAGAACACCCTTGGCCAGATCCAGACATAAAAATCCCAAGCCTTTCATATAAGGCTAGCCTGAATGTGCTGTGTTAGATACACCAGGCAAAAGTGGATCTTGTCATAAGTTCTAGACAGCATTAGCATGAGAAGAGAGATACAAAAAAAAAAAAAAAAGGAGAAATTAAAGGACTCAAGAGCCATGTGAGAAGTAAGACCAGCTCCAGAGAGACCAGAGTTCAGTAGCAGCACTCTGGCTGCTCTTGCAGAGGACCCAGGTTCAGTTCCCAGCACCCACACGGTAGCTCACAGCCACCTGTAACTCAGCTTTTGGGGAGTCTGATGCTGTCTTTTGACCTCAGCCACACAGGTGGTCTGTGTATACACATGCAGGCAAAGCACTTATACACATAAAATAAATACAAAACAAAAATAATTCATGGAGCTCGGAAGACGGGCCGAGGAGGGATGGAGGACTCCCATGTAAGGAGATAGATATCTGGTAGAAGGGACCCTGGGTGACAGAGGCTGCTGGAACGAGATTAGGTTTGAGGAGGAGAAATCTTGTCTGGGGGTTGAACAGGCTAAGTCTGAGGTGGCATCTACTATCTGCAAATTGTGTGATGTGGTGGCACACACCTGTAATCCCCGGACTTGGGAGACAGAGACAGGAGGATTGTGAGGAATACATGACGACAGACTGCCTCAAAAGCCAGAATAAATAACTAAGGCGTTAACATACACGAAAGGGTCAGACCCTTGAAGCAGAGGTCTGGACGGGAGTAGGGGTCTCTTAATAAAGAGACCTTCACCCCCATGAAATGCTGTGGTCCCAATGGTCTCCTCCACAGCCACGGCAGTAGCAGTGAATTTCTTTAAATGTTCCAGTGTTCCAACATGGTTTAAACTTGTTCTATCAACTTTAAAACTAAATAAAAATTACTGAGCTACACTGTCTTTTTTGTTTTTGTTTTTGTTTTTATTTTTTCAAGACAGGGTTTCTCTGTATAGCTCTGGCTGTCCTGGAACTCACTCTGTAGTGGCTTCAAACTCAGAAATCCACCTACCTCTGCCTCCCAAGTGCTGGGATTAAAGGCATGCGCCACCACTGCCCAGCAGAGCTATGCTGTCTTAGTTTGGGTTTTACTGCTGTGAACAGACACCATGACCAAGGCAACTCTTATAAGGACACCATTTAATTGGGTTGGCTTACAGCTTCAGAGGTTCAGTCCATTATCATCAAGGCAGGAGCATAGCAGCATCCAGGCAGGCATGGTGCAGGAGGAGCTGAGAGTTCTACATCTATATCTGAAGGCTGCTAGTAGAAGACTGACTTCCAGGTAGCTAGGATGAGGGTCTTAAATCCCACACCCATAGTGACACACCTACTCCAACAGGGCCACACCTTCTAATAGTGCTGCTCCCTGGACCGATCATACACATACCATCACATATGCTTTCCCTGCAATGGCAGGCCAGACCACGATTAGCTTGTCGCTTGACCAAAGACACTCATCAAAACACTTGATTGTGATTCTCCACTATCTTCAAATCTGTGCACCTGGACTCCATTGCAATCTCATCGTCTCTCTTTTAAAGTTTTATTAAAATGTAATGTACACACAAAAAACTATCCATATCTTTTCCATACAGTTCAATAAATGTTCACGGGCTTACTATAATTGTATAATTAACATCAAAGACCCTAAGGCTTTTCATGTCGTTTTGGCTATTAGAACAATGAAAATCTCAGGTGTAAAAGTTCTCATAAAACCAGGCATGATGGCACACGCCTGTAATCCCGGTCATAGGAGAAGGAAACTGGGGGCTCAGTGGGTCAGGACTGGAGAGACAAGCCGGCTCGGCCGCTAAGGGCGCTTGCTGCTCTTGCAGAAGACCCAGGTTTGATTCCCAGCAGCCACACGGTGTCTGACAGCCATCTGTAACTCCCGTTCCAGGGAGTCTGATGCCTCTTCTGATCTGTGTGGGCAGCAAGCACACATGGTGCACATACACACGTGCAGGTGAAACGCTCAGACATAAAATTAAAAAATCTCAAAAAAAAAAAAAAGCAGATCTTCAAAGTCATCCTTGGTTACCTGAGACCCTGTTTCAAAACAAATTCCCATTCTGTTGCTTAGTGCATTATCAGATTTCATTCAGTTCAAAACTTACTCCTCTGTCCCCAGCACAGACCTGGCTGACAGAACCCAGTAAAAGGGAATCCGCAGAAGTGATCTGTGTCTCTAATGCTTTCCTTCATCTTCCCCTTCTGTTCTTCCTCTCTTCCATTCATCTGGTTTCTCCGTCTCCTCCAGAGCCAGCACAAGGGTGGCCAGGGAAGGGACAGATCAGCTGTCACCTGAGTGCCTCCCCTTCCCCACAGGACTTAGCTCAACCTTCCCAGGCTGCTGTGCTGGCTGGTGTCAAGAGGCTCCACCAGTCTGGCATCCAAAGAGCATTAGTATCTCTTCCTGAAGGCACCACCACTGGGCTCTGAGCAGCCTGCTTAACTTGACCATGCTGAGCTACTGATTACTTAACACTCTCAACACTACCAAAAGAATACTTAACACTCTCACTAATCCCTTTCTTCTGTTAAATACTCTATTAAATGGATCCAACCTTGCTTGTTAAGCTATAGTAAGGAAGAGTTTCTTTAAAAACACTGTGTGGTAAGTATAGGGGTCACTGCAGTTCAGTCTTAAAGTGACAGAGGGACTGGGCTCAATTCAAATAAAGGACAGGAAATGGGACTCTGTAGCCGAGGAACACCATTGGAGTCCATGACTCAAAAATTACTAAGAGGAAACATTAGTGCTATGGGAGGTTCTGGCCACACTGTCCTAACAGGACACACCAGGGTGAGCAGACGTCACCTGAGCGATGGTGGGGGATGCTGGGTGAGTTTTCTGGCAGAGTCTGTGGGTGGGCCTATGGCTGTGGGAAGCTCCACAAGTCTGTGGTGGGCTTCTGAGAACTTCTGAGTGTCACTGCACACTCCTCCCCTTTTCCCTGTTGTTGACATAAATTGTGTTCAACCATACCCCATGCACCTCCACAGCCACGTGTCTGACCCCTATGATTGGCTCCCACGCACCTCCACGCGTGACTCGCAGCTGCTCCCACAAATGTCATATGAACTTTCGTAGCACCAGCAGACCTCTTTCTCTTCATTCTTCCCTGTTTGTTTTTTATTGATAGATAGATAGATAGATAGATTTATTGATTGATTGATTTTGAGATGGAGCCTTACTCTGTAGTCCAGGCTGGCCTTAGACTCATGAGCATTCTGTTTCCTAAGCATCAGGATTACAGACACAGCCTACCATGCCTCACTTACAAGTATATCTTAACAACTACCTCAACCTGGCAGAGTTAAAAGAACATGAAAACATTTAAACTTCAGAGGGCCAAGGGGGCCGGGAACTGGAGACTCTGCACACCATCCTTTGACGTTGTGAGATAAGAAAAGGCACGTGATTCTAAGAGCTCCTTCCGAAAGGGGAATAGAGCGAAAGGGGAATAGAGCAGAGAGGCAGACAGAGCAGAGCGGTGTGGCACCAAGAAGACCTCCCACCCAAGCTGGGCTAGCTGTGGCAGTCAGTGAAACCTGGAGGAAGCAATGGGTTCTTAGCATGTCAGGAGACCCTTCGCTGCCTCCCTTGATGGGGAACTTAGGATAAGCATAGCCAAGGCATCTGGGCACCACTAGGAGCAGGGAAAGTGCACGGACACAGCATGCAGGCTTGCAGGACCATAGAGAATCAAGGCACTCTGATACCACAAAAAGGAGAAAGTTCAAAGCCGGTGGTTGACCCTTAGGAATTTCCTGAAAAGAGACTCCAAAATAATTGTCATTTAAAAATCCCAATGAGCTGCAACTTAGAAAAAACAACTCTGTGAAACCAACAAAAGAAATACATAAACAATAGGAGACACTCAACAGAGATGGCTAGCAGCCAGGCACGGCTGAAATACCTCTAAGCCCAGCCTCTTGGGAAGCTGAGGTAGCTGAATGGAAAGTTTGAGACAGGGCCAGTCTGGGTAACACACACACACACACACACACACACACACACACAGAGAGAGAGAGAGAGAGAGAGAGAGAGAGAGAGAGAGAGAGAGAGAGAGAGAGAGAGAAGGGGTGGCAGACAGAGGAGCAAAGGCACACTGAGAGAGATATCGAAAACCAGCTCCTTCCACTCTTGAGTTCCTGGGCCTCAATTATAATCCCTTTTTATATTGTCTGTATGTCTGTGTGCCTGTATGTCTGTGTGCCTGTGTGTCTGTGTGCCTGTGTGTCTGTGTGCCTGTATGTCTGTGTGCCTGTGTGTCTGTGTGTCTGTGTGCCTGTATGTCTGTGTGCCTGTGTGTCTGTGTGCCTGTGTGTCTGTGTGCCTGTGTGTCTGTGTGCCTGTATGTCTGTGTGCCTGTGTGTCTGTGTGCCTGTGTGTCTGTGTGCCTGTGTGCCTGTGTGTCTGTGTGTCTGTTTGTCTGTGTGCCTGTGTGTCTGTGTGTGTATGTGCGCGCACCAGCACATGCTCAGGCACTGGACATACATTTATCCAAAGGACAACTTGTGGGATCCAGTCCTCTATTTCCATCATGTAGGTTGTGGAGATTTGAACTCATATCATCAGGCTTGGCAGCAAGCACATTTACTCAGTGAGCCATCTCCCTGGCCCTAGAATTCTTATGTATTTCATTTTTCTTTTTGCCACAGAACTGTTTCTTCAAGCAGGCGCTAGAGTCACCACACGCTAACGTAGGGCTCCCTATGTGTTATTTTACTCTTCTCAACGATGTTGACCTATAACCCTCCCCCAAACTATAAGATAGGGGTACTAATCATTTTAATTTAGAAGTGAAGAAACTGAAGCCTAAGGTGACACAACTAGAGAAAGTGTAGACAGTCTTAGTTCTCAGCTCGTCTGTACCACCCCCACCCCCGCGTCTGTACCGCCCCCCGCGTCTGTACAGCCAGCCCCTCCCGCGCCTGTACCGTCCCCACATCCGTACCATCCCCGCATCCGTACCGCCCCCATCCGTACCGACCCCGCATCTGTACCGCCCCCACGTCCGCACCACCCCCCCACCCCCGTCTGTACCGCCCCCCGCGTCTGTACAGCCCCTCCCGCGCCTGTACCACCCCCGCATCCGCATCCATACCACCCCCGCATCTGTACCGCCCCCCGCGTCTGTACCACCCCCCGCGTCTGTACTGCCCCCAGGTACCAGTTGGGTATTGGCTGCACTCTCTATTTTAACATTACCCAACTATGTTTGTATATATAACATATTTTAAGATGTATTAAATTGAGGACATTGCCAGTAGAGATCAAAATGTGTAATATACAGCTAAATTTTCGGCGGGGGTACTAAAAGGAGAGAAAAATTTTTTTAAACAGAGGGAGAGAAATAGAAAAAGGAGGGGAAACAGGTCTTAAAAAATCTCTATCTCTCTCTCTCTCTCTCATACACACACACACACACACACAGAGGCACACACACCCAAACTGAAACCAATCTACAAAACAATAGACACTCAGAATACTTAAGTGAAGGGACAGAGGGCCCAGTGTATTATGCCTTTCCCACGACAGACTAACACACCAGACAGAACCCCAGGCAGCTATTTTGTAAGGAGGAACAAGAGAATCTCGAGTTTTAAAGATGAAGGCAAAGGATCCAAAAGACCCAAAACAATTAAGCCGCCGACTTCCAGACCTGTGGCAAGCTGGCAAATTAGTGTCCGATCATGCAGCAGCACACCGTCTCAACTATGTAAGTAGTAAGGCGGTGTCACCACTGTAATTTGACATTCTAGACCTTTAGATTAATGGAACAGAGTCTAAAACTAGGCCACACATATAGAGCCATTGAGTTTCAAAAGGTACTGGAATGATCAGACCAGGAATGGACAAAGGATACCTTTAACCCTTACCTCACCGCACAAAGTCAGTCAGAGCAACTTACAAACCTCAATACATGCTCAGAGGCTATAAAACGTTCAAACAAAAATGTAAGAAAAAAATGTTTGTGACTTCAGCTATGGCCATGTTTTCTTAGAACACAAAAATAAGAACTTCAAAAGAAAAAATAGTAAAACATGTAATAAAAATTATCCAGTGTACTCTACACAAGCCACTGTCAAGACAATGAAGACACAAGTCATGGACTGGGGTAAAATATTTTACAACTTACATCTAACTTTAAAATCTGTATTCCAAATATATAAAGAACTTGCAGGGCTGGAGAGATGGCTCAGTGGTTAAGGGTACTGACTGCTCTTCCAGAGGTCTGAAGTTCAATTCCCAGCAACCACATGGTGGCTTACAACCATCTGTAATGAGATCTGATGCCCTCTTCTGGTGTGTCTGAAGACAGCAACAGTGTACTCACATATGTAAAATAAATAAATCATATATATATATATAGAGAGAGAGATAGATATATAGATATATAGATATATAGATATATAGATATATAGATATATAGATATATAGAGAGAGACTTACAACTTTAAAGCAAAAAGACTAACAACCCAATTAAAAAAAACTAAGCCAAACATTTTAATAATAGACCCTTGATCAACAAAGGTAAATTAGCCTATGAAGGGATGTAACATTATCAGCTACCAGGGAGATGTAAATAAAAAGTAGAATGATTAAAATACCGAAGACAGTTGAGAACAAAACCAAATGTTGCTGAGGCTGTGGTACATCTGGAGCCCAGCCGGTGGGAAAGTGAAATGAACATCTATTGAAAACAACTTGACAGTTTCTCATAAAGTTCAACAGGATTGCCACATGACTCAGAGATTCCGCTCGTAGGTGTTTACCCAACAGAAATGAAAACATATGCCCACACGGAGATCTGATGACACGTATTCATAACAGCATTAAGCCATGTTCAAAGCAGTAGCATTTCATAAAGCCAAAATTTGGCAACGGTCCAAATGCTCCTAACAGGTAAATGGACAGGCAAACTGCACTATTGCTAGATGGTACAATCGTGCCCACCTATATAAGGCATGAAGGTACAGGCCTGTGACCCCAGCTCCTTAGGAGGCTGAGGCAGGAGGATCATGTGCATGCTCAAGGCCTGTCTGAGATACAGAGCAAGTTCAAGGTTATCTTGGGCATGTGAGGGAAGACCTGATACCCTTTTCTGACCTCTAAGGGCAGTAAGCACAGGGGAACACATACATGTATGCAGGTAAAACACTCACACATAAAATAAAAAAAATGTGAAGTAAATGCATCTACAACATTTTAAAACATGGTGGGGCACAATTTTAATCCCAGCACTTAGGAGGCAGAGACAAGCAGATCTGTGTGAGTTCAGGACCAGCCTGGTCTACATAGCAAGTTCCAGTCAAGTCAGGGCTACATAGTTAGATAGATAGAAAGATTATATAAAATAAGGTAATTTAAGAAATAAGGAGATGACCATGAATGAGCTATAAGTGAAATCAAAGCACTCCTTTCTAAGTCTGCCACTAAGTATAGGTTAAAAGTAGAGACATAGCAGAATAGAAAACGGGCACAATGGGGGAACACACCCTAACTGTAGGACCGAGGAGGCGGAAGCAGGGAGATGGGGAGCTCAACTCACCCTTGACCACATAGTGAGTTCTAGGCCACCTTGTTATATACACTCTGTCACAAAAAAAGAAGAAAAGTGGTTTTTCCTTTAAATTTTTAAGTGGAGATGGTATAATGGTTTGTGCATGCTTAGCCCTGAGAGTGACACTATTAGGAGGTGTGGCCTAGTTGGAGTGGGTGTGTCACTGTGGGTGTGGGCTTTAAGACTCTCATCCTAGCTGCCTGGAAGTCAGTCTTTTTCTAGCAGCCTTCCGATGTAAAACTCTCAGCTCCTCCTGCACCATGCCTGCCTGGATGCTGCCACGCTCCTGCCTTGATGATAATGGACTGAACCTCTGAACCTGTAAGGCAGCCACAATTAAATGTTGTCCTTCTAAGAGTTGCCTTAAGGTGTCTGTTCACAGCCGTAAAACCCAAACTAAGACAAATGGAGACCTGAAAATCTCGGGAATGGCATGGCTTGAATTCCCTGAGTTGTCAAGTTGTTTGTTTCTTTGCTGTTTGGTTGGTTGTGGTTGTTTAGATTTTGATGGCTTGTATATATGCCATAGATTATCAGTATCTACTTCCCTTTGAACTGTATATAGCAGGTAATCATTAAATGTTCATTCATATTCTCCAGGGATTTTAAGCTTTTTATCATGTGTGTGCATTTACATGCCACCTTGCACAAGCCCACAGACACCGGAAGAAGGGTTACAGCTCACGGAGCCGGAGTTATCGGTAATCGTGAGCCACCAGAAGTTGATGCTAGGGGCCAAACTTGGATCTTCTGGAAGAGCAGCAAACACTCTTAATCAGAGAGTTACCTCTCCAGTCCTTTGTCTGGGCCCTGCACACCTGGGTTTGGATGCTAGAGATGCTTCTGTAGACACCAGTGACCGTAGACACAAGCCAAACTTCTAAGAAGCTCTCTCAGATCAGCAGCCCGGGAGAGGGATAGTCCAAAGGGCATGTCTAAAAGCTTTTGTCTTGGTTTTGGGGTTTTTTTTTTGTTTTTGTTTTGTTTTGTTTTGTTTTGTTTTGTTTTGTTTTGTTTTCCGAGGCAGGGTTTCTCTGTATAGCCCTAGCTGTCCCGGAACTCACTCTGTAGACCAGGCTGGCCTCGAATTCAGAAATCCACCTGCCTCCGCCTCCCAAGTGCTGGGGTTAAAGGCATGGGCCACCATCGTCTGGCAGCTTTTGCCTTGTTGGACTATCCATTTCCTGGTCTGTTGATCTGAGAATGTGGGATGAATGTTATGAGAGCAAACAATTACTTTTCATTTAGATTTAAGGCCCACTCCACAAAGCACAACCATGCTTGTAGCTGTAAACCTGGCCCAGAAACCATGGCTTGAGACAGACTCTACTACTGTTATTTTTGCTACATGGGCACATGACTACACAGCTTCTAAACACTTATTTTTACATCTATGGATCAACCTTCATCAGAGATGCTTCATTTTTCAGCAAATACCAATTAATAACAGAGGCCCTCATGTGATTACAGTGCAAAAGTTCAATTTCTGTAGAGTCTTCAGCCCAAAATAATACATCTGTTTCACAGCCCTCCCTACATTTTCAGGGAAGATTGCAGAAGGGGGGGGGGGGAGACTGCAGGAGCCAGAGGTTACAGAGACTGCTGAGAAAGTGTCTTCCGGATATGTCAGAACCGTTCCACTCATGAACTTAGAGGGGCTATTTTGCCTTCTCAGGACCCTACTCGAGATCAGTCCAGTCAACATTTCATCAGAGAGCGGGGAAAGGCTTCACAAAACACCAGCAGGAGCTGTTAATCCCACTGAATGAGAGTAAAGACCATCACCTAAATTCTTTGTTCAAATTACATAAGCTTTATTTTCTGTCAGACAAGACTATCTCCCTAAAGCAGGGTTTGAGGAAATAGTACTGAACACAGGAGAAGGTGGGAGTTTACATTAGCCCCAAAGCTACAAGGCTAAGGGAGGGCAATTTCAGGGTGTTTAGTTACATAAGAACTTGGCAGAACATCATAACTTATCAGGGTAGGGGATTAGGGTATAGGGGGTAGAACATGTCAAATACCAGAAAATGAGTTAAAACAAGGTCAACCCCAAGTTTTACAGAAACCAGGAATGAACTTATTGTGACCTTGTAATAAGATAGCTTTTAATGTTAAGGTGGAGTCAGGCCAGTCTGTGAGAGCTTTGGCATCTGAAGTCTTCTGGGGTAGGGAGAGTCAGCTTTCGATCAGAGACGTGGCCCATAAGGGCACTGATGTTCCCACAGATGGTCTTACACCCATGCACATAAAGACAACATAAAACAACATGAAGTTGAGAGGAGGAGTTGGGGGATGTTGGAGGAAGAAGGGGGAGTGATAAGGTCAAAATACATTGCCCTCCTGTGTGGAATCCTCAAAGAATAAAGATTTAAAAAATAAGAAACCTTTTAGATAATAATCACCCTGTGCCAGCAAATACCAGAAAGTGACCACAGCCGTCACCCCATCAGTCAGTGCTTAGTGGGGAGTCAGACTCCTATTACCTACAACAACGATATGTAATGTTTTCCTTGCCAGGGTGATATCAGGGAAGACAATCACTTTATCCCCACTTGGTAGTAATGAGGCATCAACCTGCAAAACATCAGGGCAAACCACTTGGAGATTAAGCAGAAAGGAGATACTAATCTCCTTCTCACAGGAACTGGAGGAGGCCCAAGGGAAGCTGAAGTGCTCATGTGTTCTGAGGCCTCTCCCAACCCATCAGCATCAGTGGAGACCAGGTAGGGGCAGTGACCAGGTGCTTTGCCATCTCCAGACAGTTTGGTTTCAGAAAGCTTTATTGTGGAGTTGAGGCTATACACATTTGCCTAGCATACATGAAGCCATGACTTCAATCCCCAGTATGGGATGGAGAGGGGGGAAGGGAGAGAGGGAAGGAGGGAGAGACAGAGAAAGAGAAAGAGAGACAGAGGCAGAGAGACAGAGAGACAGAAACAGAGACAGAGACAGAGAAAGAGATAGATGCAGAGAGACAGAGAGAGAGAAAGAGACAGAGAATAAATACAGGGCATGCTAGCCAGAAATAAAGATTTAAAATGTAAATTTCAGACTAAAACACATGATAAAAATATCTAACATTAAAAATATATAAAACCTCACACAGAATAAACTCAAAAAAATCTAAGCCAAAACATATAATGATCTAATCCTAAAAAACTAAACACAACATATTTAAAACAAGGACAGAGTATATATATGAAGAGAATTACACATACAAAGAAAATACTTTGACATGTATGTAAATTAAGTGTTTAAAACAGTGGTATTGTACATGAGGAATGGTAATGGAAGTTTTCCACATTTCCATCAAATGGTCTGACATTAACTCCAGTAAAGTGTAAGAACTTACACATGTGATACATGATATGTAAGAACTTACATGTGTGATACATGATATGTAAGAACTTACACGTGTGATACATGATATGTAAGAACTTACATGTGTGATACATGATGTGTAAGAACTTACACGTGTGATACATGATATGTAAGAACTTACATGTGTGATACATGATGTGTAAGAACTTACATGTGTGATACATGATATGTAAGAACTTACATGTGTGATACATGATGTGTAAGAACTTACATGTGTGATACATGATGTGTAAGAACTTACACGTGTGATACATGATATGTAAGAACTCACATGTGTGATACATGATGTGTAAGAACTTACACGTGTGATACATGATATGTAAGAACTCACATGTGTGATACATGATGTGTAAGAACTTACACGTGTGATACATGATATGTAAGAACTTACATGTGTGATACATGATGTGTAAGAACTTACACGTGTGATACATGATATATAAGAACTCACATGTGTGACATGTGATGGAGCATAAAAAGACAAGTCCCTCAAAGCACCACAAATACCAAAACTGAATTCTAGGTCATTAAAGAAGCTCACAGAAAACCAAGAAAAAGAAACAAAAAAAATACAAAATAGGATGACAAATTAAACTTAAGTTGTCAAACATCACAAGTCACTTCACAGCCAAACTCCGCTTGTCCAGATCTTGGACTACCTGGGAACAATGCCACCCACAGGCAGCGCTCAGCTGTCACATCTGTGAGGAGGCAGGGAAACTCATAGAATCTAGCGGAGAATAAACGCTGTGCCCTTTGTGGATGAAAGTCAAGCAATCTCAATATTTTAAATGCCTATATCTCACCATTTTATTTTATTTTATTTTATTTTATTTTATTTTATTTTATTTTATTAAGTCGCACTATGTAGCCCTGACTGGCCAGGAACTTGCTTGTGTAGACTAGGCTGGCCTCAAACTCACAGAAGTTCACCCGCCTCTGCCTCCTGACTGCACATGCTCTTGGGTGCCTTGGCCTGGAGACTGTCCCTGGCTTACCACTTTGATTTTCCACAGCTCTTACCCATGTGCAGCAGAGAGTGGACTTGAAATGACTTTTTTGTTTCTTTAAGGCACTGCACTGGTTTCTGTAACTTAAAAGGCTAGGCAGGCCTGACTGCAGGCACAGCAGGATCAAGAGGTTCAAATGAAGTCATCTCCTCCTCCCTCTTCCCTTTCTTCCCTCCATGATTTCCTTTCCTTCTTCCCCACCCCACCCGCCTAAAATGTCAGGGGAAGCCACATGGGGTTTCCATTTCTACTAAAACAGGGACTAGGTGCCAGTCTTGCTTCTACTGGAGTAAGGGGAAGAAAGTAGAACTTTCCTCCTCCTCCTCCTCCTCCTCCCCTCTCCTCCTCCTCCTTCCCCCCTCCTCCTCCTCTCCCCTCCTCCTCCTCCTCCTCCCCTCCTCCTCCTCCTCCTCCCCCTCCTTCTCCCTCCTCCTCCTCCCCTCCTCCTCCTCCTACTCCTTCTCTCCCCCTCCTCTTCCTCCTACCCCCTTCCTTCTCCTCCTCCTCCTCTCCTCCTCCTCCTCCCCCCATCCTCTTCCTCCTCCCCTCCTCCTCATCCTCCTTCTCCTCCCCTCCTCCTCTTCCTCCTCCTCCTCCAGTCCTTTCTGGCAGGCTCTGAGCAGGGAGAGAGTCAACTAAACTCAGCAGGTCTATAGTCTACAAACTTGGCAGCCACAGCGGAAATTAACACCGCCCACAGGGAAGAAGGGGCAGTTGCACCCTGCATACAAACTCAAGTGTCTCATAGCACAACCCACCCAGACCCAGCTTTCAGCGGAAGCAAAGATGGCTCCAAAACCTGACCGCAGCATTGTCCCGCCACCCTCCTGGGCTGTGAAAACAAGACACTCTGTTCAGAATTGCATCAGCCATGAGGAGCATGCATGGGTTCTCTAGTGCTATGTAGGTACAACACACACACACACAGACACACACACACAGACACAGACACACACACACACACACAATCTTCAGAAACCCAGAACTAAAAAGAAATCAGAATAGGACTTTAGAACAAACATAACTCAGATAATCAAAAATAAGGGTAGATATAGGGGGGGTTGCCCCACATCCCCTTCTTCTCACTCTCAGACAAAGAATTATTGGCACAGGGAACTGGAGCCCAGCACATCAAAGGGAAGACAGCTAGGGACAGGACCATGTGGCCACAGAGGCTCCGCCCACAGGGAAGAAGGGGCAGTTGCACCCTGCATACAAACTCAAGTGTCTCATAGCACAACCACCCAGACCCAGCTTTCAGCGGAAGCAAAGATGGCTCCAAAACCTGACCGCAGCATTGTCCCGCCACCCTCCTGGGCTGTGAAAACAAGACACTCTGTTCAGAATTGCATCAGCCATGAGGAGCATGCATGGGTTCTCTAGTGCTATGTAGGTACAACACACACACACACAGACACACACACACAGACACAGACACACACACACACACACACAATCTTCAGAAACCCAGAACTAAAAAAGAAATCAGAATAGGACTTTAGAACAAACATAACTCAGATAATCAAAAATAAGGGTAGATATAGGGGGGTTGCCCCACATCCCCTTCTTCTCACTCTCAGACAAAGAATTATTGGCAACAATGACTGCTGGGAGAGTAGCCTCTGCCAGGGATGAGCCCCCTTATTGGTTATCCAATACGAAGTGGTCAGCCTTGAAATCATGTAACCACAAACAGCAAAAAGAGACTCTGCAGGTTGTAGTTATATATTTCTGAACACATTTATACACATTTATACATGTATATAATAATAATCAAAGAAGATATCAATTGAGAGTGGGGAACATGGGAGGGGCTTGAAGGAGGGGGACATGGGAGGATAAAGTGATCCAATTTTATTTTATTTTAAATGTATTAAAATAAAAATAAACAAATAAAAATAATGGTGGACAGTATAATTATGACCCAGGAACTGGAAGTTACTGATTGATGTTGCAGATGCCTTGGAATGAAAAGATGACAGCTGTTGGGAAGGGAAGCAGGCAGAGCTGAACATCCAACTTCTGCAGTGACGACTCGGCTACAGAACTCTCGGAAAAGGCAACACCCAGAGATTAAGGGTTTATAAATAGAGGAAGAAAACTCTGAAGAAATACAGAAAGTTCATTCAAGAGTTCTAACTTCAATCTAAAGGTTCAAAAGAAAGAGATCGGGAGGTAAGACACTATTTTAAAAAATAACATCGCTAGGCATCGGTGGTGGCGCACGCCTGTAATCCCAGCACTTGGGAGGCAGAGGCAGGCGTATTTCTGAGTTCTAAGCCAGCCTGGTCTACAGAGTGAGTTCCAGGTCAGCCAAGGCTACACAGAGAAACCCTGTCTTGGAAAAACAAAAAAAAAACAAACAAAACAAAAAATAACGTCCTTACTGGACATGGTGGCTCATGCCTATAATTACAGCCCTTGGAAAGTGGAGGCAGGAGGATTGGGAGCTGAAGGTCATTGGCAGCTAGCTACTCAGTAAGTCTTAGGCAAACCTGAGGCTACACTAGACCAGAGAGAGAGAGAGACAGAGAGAGAGAGAGAGAGACACAGAGACAGAGACAGAGACAGACACACAGAGAGACAGAGAGACAGAGAGACAGAGACAGAGACAGAGAGACAGAGAGACAGAGACAGAGACAGAGACAGACACACAGACAGAGAAAGGAAGGAAAGAAGGAAGCAGAAAAGAGAGAGTTTCCTGTGGTTCATCCTAAGAACAGAGTTTCCTTCTTTTTTTGCTTTTCCCTTTCCCAATTAAACTATGGGCTAACTGATTTAAAAGACAAGCCATAGACCACAATACACAGAGAACTGTGCTTGGCACAACAGTAGATAAGAGATGAGGTCTGTTTTGGAAGCTGAAAGCGAATGAACCAGCAGTAGTTCATTCAGCATATCAGAGAACATCCAAAATGAGATGCTTTGGGCAGAGATGGCTTACACGTTAAGAGCACTGACTGCTCTTCCAGGGGACCCGAGTTTGAGTCCCAGCACCTACGTGATGGCTAACAACCACCTGTAACTCCAGTCCCAGGGGATTTTGTGTTTTCTTTGGCCTGTATAGGCACTGCACAAGTATGTTACAGAGACATGCATGCAAGTGGGACACTATATACATAACATAAAGTATTTAAACATCAAGTGTTTTCAGCATATAGTGGCTCAGTAAGCATTTGTACTTAGAGCCAGGAACAGGCATTCCATTAACCCTTGAAGGTGGGACTATGGCTGTGCATAGTGGGGCTGACTGAAAATGTGCCAGAAAAACAAATGTCCGTCATATGCCCACATCATCCTACCCGGTCTGCCAATTACTCCTGCTCCTGCCCCTGCCCCTGCCCCTGCCCCTGCCCCTGCCCCTGCCCCTGCCCCTGCCCCTGCCCCTGCTCCTCCTGCTCCTCTGCCACAGAGGACTACAAGTTTATTCTCTGATACAGAAAGGACTCTGGGTTGCAGACGTTAGCAGATGTGTCCTGTTGAACATAAAGAACCCAAGGAAAGCCACCACTGACTGCCGAGTCTCAGCGTCTTCTTCCCAGTGAGGATGGCCGAGCTCCTGGGACCCAAACAGGCACCCAGAGAGTAGATATCTGGAGAAATCAAGGGAAAAGAAGGCCTTCTGATCCTGGCCATGAGTGATCTTGTGCCAAACGGCTGGACCGCTGCCCAAAAGCCCCACTTTACACAGTTAGCCCAACATTTCATTCCTAAAGGCAAAGAGAAAGCTGATGCCCACCAGACGGCAAAGAGAGCTAGACGGGCCTCAGAGGAGGCAGGAGTCGACATTAACTACTATATTAAGAACTACTAGGGAAGACTTAGCATATTCCTGACAGGATAGTGGGGTTTAAAACAACTCAACATAAGACAGAGGGGATTCCATAATAGAATCAATAAAACCAACAAATAGATAGGCAAGGCAGGTGACAATTAGAAGAAACAAAGACAGTACAGGAGCTGTGTCACGTGTCTAAGTTGCCATATTTTAAGGTTCCCTTGTTAAAAGTCTTCCACCTACAAAACCACCTTCCAAATTCCGAGGGAATTTTATTTTTCACCCACAGTTCCCTTCTTATACAAAATTACCAATAAAACAAGAGTCGAGCAAAGGCATTTTCAAATAGAAATGACCTCAAAACGCCCTCCTTGAGTTTTCCTCTGAGGGCATTCCTGAATTCAGTTTGGATGCCAAGCACCAGGTGCAACAGGCGTCTGAAGAGCACAGGTACACAGGGCACTTTGCCTCTCCATACATATTTTTCTACATATTCATTAATAAGTCATCATACTTTGTATAGGCCAATAAATTTTGTCATAAAAATTTAAGCATGTCATTTATACAGAGGCTGGAAAGATGGTTCTGGAGTTAAGAACACTTGCTGCTCTCGCAGCTTTAATACCCAGTACCTGCACGGTGGCTCACAGCATACAGTCAGCTGCAGTTCCAGGGGATCAGATGCCAGATGTCTTCTTCTGGCCTCTGTGGACACCAGCTATACACACAGTACACACACACACACACACACACACACACACACACACACACACGGGGCAGGAACTATGTCACACTGTTCTTGTCATCTCTGATCCAGACTTGGCATCCCTCTTTGAGCTTCAGCGTTTAAGTATAAAGCTAGGATAATAATTATTAGAAATTTGTAGGAGTAAATTAGACACATTAAATGTCTTAGTTCAAACACATCCTCAGTGTCCTTAGGAGAAGGCAGTATGTGGTTTTGTTTGCTTGTGTTTAAGACAAGGGTCTTGAGCCCAGGCTGGCCTTGAACTCCTGATTCTCCTTGCCTCTCCCTCCTGAATCCTGGGATAACAGACACTCAGCACTCAGTTTGGAAAATCACTGAGCTGGCCATTAATGAGCTAAGTAGACCTGGCCACACGCAGCTTATCTTGAGGATCATCTTGGTTTGGAAACATGGGGAGCAGGGCAGACTTTAACAAGGAAATAAGACTTTAAAAGGCAAGTTTTTAAAAAACATAGTATAATAATATTAGGGCCTGGGTATAGTTCAGAGGTAGAGTAGATGCTTAGCATTCATGAGGTTCTGGGATAGGTCCCCAGAATACCCCCAAAGAATATTAACTGCCTTCAATCCGCCATTACTGAGGATAAGGTCTAAAAACAAACAAGAGAAGTAAAGCATTTTCAGGACAAGGCATCTACAGTGTCGGGGATGTGGGTGCTATAGACCAAGTCAGCCAAGGGGACATTTCTGATTACAGGAATGGTTCAAACCATTTTTAAGCATACAGAGGGTAGTTGGATATGGTGTCACTACCTTCCTGTCAATCTCAAAAACAAAAAACAAAACAACAACAAAAAAAAAAACACCACAAGCCATCAGATAGATTACAAGTGCCCATACCTAATTTCCTCCCTACTGTGGCTCTTGGGTATTCTCTTTTATCCAAGCACAAGGAAGGAGGTGTCCCCTGTTACTTAGGGCCACATTTCTCTATTATTATTTATTTTTTATTTCCTTTATTATTGCCCTGCTCTGAGAGTCTGTAAGACATTATGTTCTAATTGCTATGTGTGCTGCCTCATAAAAGTTTAATACTTTCACACACTTTTACAAACTGTGCTCCTTTGCAGGGGGCACAGCCTTTGGAATAGGTTTGATGCATGTGTCCGTCCCTTTGATAAGATTGCAGCAGAGAGAGCACACATTCTCAGAATTTTCGTCTACACCAGAGGTTCTCAACCTGTGGGTCGAGACCTCTTTGGGGGTCAAATGACCCATTCACAGGGATCACCTAAGACCACAACAATAGCGAAATTACAGTTATGAAGTAGCAATGAAAATAATGGTACAGTTCGGGGTCACCACAACATGAGGAACTGTGTTAAAGAGTAGCAGCACTGGGAAGGTTGAGGACTGCTGGTCGACAGGGTCTTCACTTCTTCAGCAACTCAGGCTCTCCCTCTCACTAGCCCTCCTGATTGCTCTCGCCAGCTCCAGTCCTCCTTCTATCCATCATGTCCTTAACAGCTGAAAGGCTCCTGATGCTTCTGCCTCCCGTCTCTGCTGAACTGTGCTCCTCCATGCACGAAAGAGCTCAGTGCTCAGCCTCACCCACACAGACTGTGCTCCCAGGAGAAAGCAAAATCAGGTACTGGATGAAATTTTGCTCTTGTCTGTGGAGGCACGATGAAAAAATGAAAATTGTACATTTTATGGCACATGGGATGGTTATGCATACATTGTGAAATTACTTCTGTAATTAAACTATTAACATGTCAGGCTAGAGAGATGGCTCAGTGGTTAAGAGCACTGACTGCTCTTCCAGAGATCTTGAGTTCAATTTCCAGCAACCACATGGTGGCTCACAACCATCCATAATGAGACCTGATGCCCTTTTCTGGTGTGTCTGAAGACAGCTACATATAAGTAAGTACACTGTACATGGCTACATCTCATCTAGTTACCATCTTATTCTATATATACCTATTATTATTTATATTTATTATGATTATTTTATACTGGAAACTTCTTTTAGGGTGTGTGTGTTCAAAACAGAGTTTCTTTGTGTAGCCCTGCTAGAACTTGCTCTGCTGACCAGGCTGGCCTTGAACTCAGAGAGATCCACTTGCCTCTGCCTCCCAAGTACTGGGATTAAAGGCATGAACCACCATCACCTGGCATTATAATGACTTAATGACTACTTATTTGACATGAGAACACTTGAACTCTCTTAGTAAATTTAGTATATACATTATTATGAACTGTGCACTGTGTTCTTGATTCTCATAAGTGAGGTCTTGTATACTGTGACCAATATTTCCCCTTTTCTTCCAATTCCTCTAAGTGATGGTTAGTTTTTGTCACCATGCTACAGAGTAGAGTCATCTGGGAAGGGAAACTTCCACTGAATAATGACTTCCATCCCATTGCTCTGAGGGCATTTCTCTGAGGCTCTTTTCTTTTCTTTTTTTTTCCTTTTGAGAGAGGTTTTCTCTGTATAACCCTGGTTATCCTGGAATTCACTCTATAAACCAGGCTGGCCTTGAACTCATAGTGCTTCGTCTGCCTCTGGAACATTTTCTTCAGTGATGATTTGATGTGGGAAGGCTCGGTTTCCTGCCCTGACTCTCCTCAATGGTGGATATGAGACAAAAAACAAAAACAAAAACAAAAACCCCTTTGTTCCCCAAGCTGCTTTGGGTCAGAGTTCCATTCCAGCAACATCGAGTCAAACTCGGTCATGGCAGCTCCCCGGAGCCACTGGTTCAATGTTAGACATTCAACTTCTTTTCAGGTCCCACATACGGTGGAAAACAATTAAGGAGATGACCTGGTGTCAATCTCTAGCACACACACACACACACACACACCAATTAAAAGAGGGAAAAAAAGAATGAATCAGACGTCTAACTACAGAGCTCCAGAGATTTCTATGAGATGACTCAGGCCACACACACCCTTTCTCTTTGAGACAAGGTTCTATACAGCCTAGGCTAGCACTGAACTCACAGAGACATGCCTGTCTCTGTCTCTTAACTACTGGAATTAAAGGTGTGAACCAACCATGCTCTCTAGGAAAGCTTCAGGAAAACACGCCCTCCCCCCTCCCGCCCCCACATACACAGTAGAGAACAGGTTTTTTTTGTTTTTTGTTTTTTTTTAAGTAACTAAAACCAACCATTGTTCACAAACCTTCCTGGGTTCTTCTGTGAGACTTGAGTACCCCTGCCTTATATATCCTTCAAAGGCACACAGAGGCCTCCTTCCTGCCCCCCTTCTCTCTTCTCCACTCTGACACTCCTGTCACACAGAGTTGGTGGTAGAGGAAAAAAGAGAAAAAAAAGAGGAAATAGCGTTCTTTTACATGTTCAGTGTTAAGTTCTCTCCAAAAGTCTAAGAAGGTCTCCAGAGAGGTCTGCATTAGGGAAAGAACACCCAGGATCTCAAAGGAGAACCCTCCAAGAACTCGGCCCCAAGCCTAAGGGTACGGAAGAGTAAGGACGGACGAAGCCTTGGCACAGCCCCGAGCATCAGGGCCATGCTTGCAAACCTTATCCAAAATTGTGTGAGCCCAGAGTTTGGGAGCTCTAGTTTGTGTCATTGCTGTGGCCTATGCAAGGCATCCTGGAAGTGTCAGGAAATGACTTATTAGATTTCACAGGACAAAGTTCCTCCTGTCACATCAGAAAACACCAGATAGCAATGACCACACTCAGAGAGGAAAGTTCTGGCCTTCTTGCAAGTAGAGACAGGTGGGTATCCAACTTACTAATTAGAAAAGTAAATGCTACACTATCTGCCTTGAAATCATGTCCTATGATCACACACTTAAAATTACATGGCTAATAACATAATGATAATTTCTTATGAGTAAGTGCCTCAAGAAACTTATATGAGTCTATATCACCCCATGCCATACACAAACTCCAAGCAACACAGAAAAGACAGTAGAGACATCATCCAAAAAGAAAAGAAAAAAGACAAAGAAAGTGACTGCAAAGGGAGGCATTTTGGCACAGGAGAGAAAACGGTATGGAATTGTTATGTTTAGAAACCGTCTTAAGCAGCATCTTGGCTGTGGAGTAATGCAGGGTCGCCAGGCTCGCTCACATCCCCGGGGCATAACCCAGTGAGAAGAGCTTTGATCCAGAAGTTAAAAGTTGCAGAGACAGGTCACGGGAGAGTGGGAGTTGGCTTCTGCACAGACGGCAGGCACTGGAAGTCTGGACCAAGAGAGGTTGGCTTTGAAGGTCCTAGACAAAGGGAAGGCACTGTTCTTTCTTGTGCCATATGTCGGTAGATGATAGCATCAGAGGACAGATGTAACATAAGATGTTGAATTCTCTGTATTAAAAAGTAAGGAAAAGAGAAAAGCTGGGCATGGTGGCGCATGCCTTCAGTTCCAGCACTCCAGAGGCAGAGGCAGACAGATCTCTGTGAGTTCTAAGTCAGCCTGGCCTACTAGTAAAAATTCTCTCTCTCTTGATAGATAGATAGATAGATAGATAGATAGATAGATAGATAGAAAAATAGATGATAGATAGATAGATAGATGTGTGTGTGTATGTGAGAGAGAAAAAGAGGGAGAGAGAGGGAGAGAGAGAGGGAGAGAGAGAGAGGGAGAGAGAGAGAGAGAGAGAGAGAGAGAGAGAGAGAAACATCTGAGAGGATGTGTCAGAAAACAAGTAAGTTCTTACCTATTTCCGAGTAATGAAGTTGGCCCAAGGCTCGCATAGGTTTGTAGACAGGCACAAGTTCCTCAGAGACAGAAATATGTTAGGCCTGAGATCAATACTCAGCACTACAGAAAAAAATTAAAAATTAAATGTATTTTCTCAATATACTACCTGTGCTTAAAAACTGAAAAGTGAGCAGGGAACAGGTCTTGGAAGGGAACCTGGTAGAAACTGAGGAAGCAGTGGGTGGTAAGGAGCAGGAGAGGGATTCGTGATATTCCATCATGAATAATAATAATTTAATACACAGAGGGCTATTTGTCAAACATTGGGCTAAGTGTCTAAGTGTTTGAACAAGTCACATCATTAAGCTTATGTAGCAATTAATTCTTTTTTTTAGTGTTCTCTCTCTCTCTCTCTCTCTCTCTACCGCACAGCACACCAAAGTGGCAGTCATAAGGCACCAGAGAAGAAGTTTCGAATTAAGGAATCACCTAGTAGATAGGAACCAGACTCTTCAAGAAGGCAAGACCTATGAAAATGAGTGTGGCGAGGGCCACGGCCTGCTGTCGTGAACCAAGGGGACATACAGAAAAGGGTGACACTGAAACATTGAAAGGAAGGGGCTGTCACTTGACAGACACCCAATCCAGAACACAGAACTTCTAGGCAGGAATGGGCCTAGAAAATGTGCAATGGTAACCCACTGAGGACCTGACGTGCCTCAGGGTTTGGCGGCCTGAAGGTGTGACCTAGCAAGTCTCAGACTTTCCCTTCCTGCAAGTGGCAGCATCCTAGGTCCAGAAAACAGACCCTCCTGACCCTGGCCTAGCCGCCAAACGATAACATCTTAGTTCACAAAAACCTAGTTAGGGACTTGCACATGTGACAAAGTCTGCGTCCTGAGTGAGTTTCCCACTATTCACAAAGTCGCTACCAACTGTTGCTCTAACTGCTGTTCAGGACTCAAGGCCAGGAGATAACTTGGGAAGAAAATCCAACCTGGGATCCACTAAAGAAAGTTTCACTCACTCTCCTTACCTGGAAGAAATAAACACTCGAAACCCACCCATACCTGCTGGGCGTGTAACTGATTCTATACTGCACCCTCATACCCGGACTGCTACGGGTGTCTCCCAGTGGCGGATTTGTCAGGATTCACCGACGGAGGATTTAGATTTAATATGGCTTACAAGATTAGGATTTTAGTTGCTGTGCCCAGCAATTGAGTTTCTGTCATTTCTGAACTAAGTTTGTGGTGTGTTTTCCTTCACGAGGTGGCTCATCCGGGTTCAAGAGAGAAAGGTACAGCGGCAAATTGCGGGTTCGCCTGAGGTGCTCCACAAAGGCCGTGGGGGATTTGAAGCGAGGGTTTGGTGTGGCAGCAACCTGCAGTGGGAACCTATCGAGCTGGGTGGAGATGTTTCAGGAGCTCCAGACCAGAGAGTTTCCACCAGATACAAACAGGTCGGCCAACACCCTCATAGAGGCAGGAGAGGCTTCCAGGAGGGGGGAAACTTGGAAAGGGAATAAAACTTGAAATATAAATAAATTTAAAAACAAATAATAAATTTTTAAAAAAGAGTAGAGAAAAAACAAACAAACGAACAAGCCAGGTCAGCCATTGCCCGACAGTGCATGGCCAGCCAGGCCACTGGGACAGAGGTACAGATGCCGGAACATGCTGCTTTAATATTTTAATAATCTTTTAATAATATTTCCTGCAACAGGTGTGACCCATGACATTTTGTATACTTGAAGTCTTAAAGTCGGAACTGGAGAGATGGCTCAGCGGTTAAGAGCACTGACCGCTCTTCCAAAGGCTTTGAGTTCAGTTCCCAGAAACCATATGGTGGTGGCTCACAACCATCTGTGATGGGATCCAGTGACCTCTTCTGGTGTGTTTAAGACAGTGACAGTGTACTTACATACATAAAATAAATAAGTAAATCTTTTTTTTTTAAAGGAAGTCTTAAAGTCTTGATGTTCAGGTGAATGTGAGAGACTATGATGGTGGGGGGAAGGGAGGGGTGGGGTTCTAAGCCTGGAAACAGGCTCAAGGGGGCCTGGGAATCCCTGGGGGGTTATTTAAGGGGTGATTTCAAAAGCAGTACAGAGCAGGGACTGGGCATGTTTGGGGACCACAGATAGTCTAGCAGCTGGGCATCCCCCAGACACTCCTAGGCTTACCTGCTACAAGCATTCCTCTCAGCCCAGAAAGGACACGTTTCTCTCCTCTATTTGAAAAATCGTTTCGACCCCTTTGCAAGTTCCCTAAAAGCCCAGAGACCTTGGGAAGAGCCGGGACGCTCTTGCACTAGGGATCCTCTGTAAGTCTAGACTCCGCTGCCATATATAAGCTCTAAGCCTTCCCGTCCCATCCCCAAGCCTCCAGCCAGAGCCCCTTTGGTTTCTCACACTGGCTGATCCAGAGGCACAGCTGTCTCCCAAAGCCTGCTCTTGGGCTGGGCTAGCAAGTTCAGGCTAGTCTGGGGCGGGGACTTGGGAATGCCTAGGAGTTGTGAGGGCGGGGACACAGATGCATCTTTTTAAAGTCTTGGACCTGGCCCTGAGGCGACGGTGGCCCTGGGCGGTCTTCGAATTGAACTTGACTTGGATCGCCTCCTGAGAGGCCAGAGGGCGCCATGGGCCGCTACCGCATCCGAGTGGTCACCGGGGCCTGGCTCTTCTCGGGATCCCTCAACCTAGTGCGTCTGTGGCTGGTTGGGGCGCATCGGGAGGCAAAACTGGAGCTGCAGCTGCGGCCAGCGCGGGGCAAGGTCAGTGGGCAAGAGCTGGGGCCCTCTAGTGTCCTAGCAGGGAGTAGGAGGCTGGCAAGGGGACAGGAGGCTAGGACAGTAGACGGCGATGGAGTTTTGTGGAGGTGGGACCCCAGGGGTGATGTCGACTACGGGTCCGGGGTGGTCTCCTTTCCCAGACCCCGGCCCAGGCCGCCTCTGAGTCCTGCATTCATAGCCTCAGAGCCGATATAAATGCAGGACTTGTGGTCAGTCGAAGCTCCTCCAAGTCCCAGTGTGGTGGGAGCTCGCGAACGGGATGAGACCGTCATCATCTACTCAAATCGCTGCTCAATGCGCTGTAGACTCTGGTCTTCCCTCAGAAATGGGACACCTTAGACCCGCCAGACAGGTTAGGGGTGAAAGAGGAAAGGAGAGCAGGGGCGAGGTGTGTTCTTTGACGGCTGCGGTAAACCGAGGCTCCACAAAAGGGAGAGGCGCGGCCACCAAAAGGCTTCTCCCAATCCCTTCTAGTAAGTGTGGTCCCTGCAGGAGGAAGAGTTTGACTTCGACGTTCCCGAGGACTTGGGGCCGCTGCAGTTTGTGAAACTGCACAAACAGCACACAGTTGTGGACGACGCCTGGTTCTGCAACCTCATCACAGTTCAGGGACCCGGGACGAGCGCAGAGGCCGTGTTTCCCTGCTATCGCTGGGTGCAGGGAGAGGGGATCCTGAGCCTGCCGGAGGGGACCGGTGAGCAGGCAGCGTCCTGTCCTGGAGAAGTAGACCAAGCGGGAAAGGGCAGTGCTGGCGGCGATGGCATGGAGGAACGGGGCTAAAGAAGAGAGGGAAAGAACACGGAGAAGGAAGGGATGGGCAGTGAGTTTCTAGGGCACGGGTGAGGAAACGAGAGGTTATAAATTTCCCAAGGGTTTCCCTGAATAAGTGATATTGCAAATGAATTAAAGAGGGAAGTAAGAGATCTGGAGACTCTATTTTCCTAGATAGGAAGTAGGTCATGGGGAGGGAACACAAGGAGGGGGAGGGGGACACAAGCGGAGAAGCAAAAACAAAACCAAACAAACAAACAAAACAGTAGTTCTGAGATTCAGAAGCAATGAGGACAGGGACAGATGACAGCTCACAGAACAAGAACTGGCCAGTGAGCAGTGGGCAGCGAGGAAGGGCCGATGTCCAGCTGATTTGATTGGATGGATAGTGGGGACCAACTGGCAGAGGAGGGCATTCGAAAGAGCTGGAAAACCTCACATTTTTACCATGGGAAACAAGAGAAAGAGATGTACAGAGGCAAGTGAAAGCCAGGGTGGTAAGGGCAGGGACGCTTGGAGACAGGTGGATCTCACTGGGGTGGCACCCAGGACAAGTTGGTAGCTGTAGAGTGGTGATCAGCTCCGGAGGCGAAGCCAGGCAATGAATGAACAGCTGAGGTTGAACAGATGAAGTTTAGGGTGTGAGATTAGCTAAAGCAACAAGTAGCTATAGGTGTGGTGTGGGTGACGAAGATTTCATCACCTTAATTAGCATGATTCTCCCCCCACCTCACCCCCCACTTTAGATATTGATGTAATAGAGTCAGGTAGGAGATTGTGAGCTTAAGGAATAGGGAAGCAGGGCAGATATGGGATTCTTGTCTGGAAGGGAAACATGTGGATTGACATAAGTGAAATTGTGAGCTCAAACCTGCAAGAACCGGATGAATGTGTCCCAGGATCAGGCAAGGCTAGAGATAAAAGACAACAGAACTCAGCAGAAAACATGGACTCTGGCTACAAGGAGAGAGTAGGGGATAAGTAGAAGAGTGCTCAAGCCAGACAAGATGTATAGCTAATTGTGACTTTCCCCAGCCCGCCTGGCAGGAGACAATGCCTCGGATGTCTTTCAGAAGCACAGAGAAAAGGAACTAAAAGAAAGGCAACAGACGTACTGGTAATGTCTACCCACAGGCCTCCCTACTGCCCCCACTTTCCCTGCGCCCCACCCATCGCCGATCTCAACACTCTCTCTGAAGTGTTCTCCCCAACTTGTAGCTGGGCCACCTGGAAGGAAGGCTTACCTCAGACAATAGCAGCCGACTGTAAGGATGACCTGCCTCCAAATATGAGATTCCACGAGGAGAAGAGATTGGACTTTGAATGGACGCTGAAGGCGGGGTAATGAGGATCGATGCTCATGGGATGGGGGCTGGGAGATGCAAGCCTGGAGGTATACAGTGAGGAGCTGAGGGTCAGGTGAGGGGTTCACGTCTTAACACCCATCCTAGGGTTCTGGAAATGGGCCTCAAACGTGTCTATACCTTCCTGAGAAGCTGGGACCGTCTGGAAGACTTTGATCAGATCTTCTGGGGCCAGAAGAGTGTCTTGGCTGGTCAGTGGCTTCCTGTAACCTCCCAGTGGCCCCTCTTCATTACAATCCATGGTCCCCATGGGTCCTTGCCAAATTAAGATATATTATACCAGAGGCCTCGAAAACGATAAAAATAAAAATGGGCTGGCTGGGCAAGGGATAGTTTAAATCCCTGAGGGTCAATTCGAAGAACAGAAACATTGAAACGTAGTAAATCTGGTCCTTTCTGTGTCTCCTACCCACATCCCCATCCCAGAGAAGGTTCACCGGTGTTGGCAGGACGATGACCTCTTTGGTTACCAGTTTCTCAATGGTGCCAACCCCATGCTGTTGAGACGCTCTACTTCTCTGCCCTCCAGACTGGTACTGCCCTCTGGGACAGAGGAGCTTCAAGCTCAGTTGGAGAAAGAACTCAAGGTACCTTCCTCCTGCCCACCATTATTCTCTTGTTTCTAGTGTGTGAGACCTCATTAGGTTGAGACAATGGAAAAGGAGGCAGCTCTGGGTGCCCTGAAAACGGCACTGTGTAAAAGCTACAGGGAACTCCTGTATGAACAGGGAAAGAGGATGGATTCCTAGGGCACCGGCTGGGTCCAGAGACCTAAGTTGAAACAATGACATTCTTGCAGACTTTTTTTTTTTTTTTTTTTTTTTTTTTGGACTCCAGTGACCTTGGCAGATGTAAAGGAAAAGCCTGTGCTGTGGCAGGGAGATACTGAAGGTTTTCTGGGAAATGTTTAGAAATGAGAGTTTGGGGTGTGGCCACCAGGAGGGTGACCCTGTGCACACTGTATTCAGGAGCAGTGGAAGCTCTGGATGCTCAGTAGATTATTCCTCAGGGTAGGCGAGGTTCTTACAGAGCTGATGGGGGATTGCTGAGGTGGTAGAAGCTGAGAGCAGAGAGACTACTTAGGAAGGATAAGGCGGGGGACTGGCCATCTGGAAACTGAGTATCTTAGTCAGGGCTTCTATTCCTGCACAAACATCATGACCAAGAAGCAAGTTGGGGAGGAAAGGGTTTATTCAGCTTACACTTCCACATTGCTGTTGATCACCAAAGGAAGTCAGGACTGGAACTCATACAGTGTAGAGGGAAAGCAGGAGCTGATGCAGAGGCCATGGAGGGATGTTCCTTACTGGCTTGCTCAGCTTTCTTTCTTTCTTTCTCTCTCTCTCTCTTTTCTTCTTCTTCTTCTTCTTCTTCTTCTTCTTCTTCTTCTTCTTCTTCTTCTTCTTCTTCTTCTTCTTCTTCTTCTTGTTTTTTTTTTTTTGTTTTGTTTTGTTTTTTTGAGACAGGGTTTCTCTGTGTAGCCCTGGCTGTCCTGGAACTCACTCTGTAGACCAGGCTGGCCTCGAACTCAGAAATCCACCTGCCTCTGCCTCCCAGAGTACTGGGATTACAGGCGTGCGCCACCATTGCTTCCTTATAGAACCCAACACTACCAGTCCAGGGATGGCACCACCCACAAGGGGCCCTCCCACCTTGATCACTAATTGAGAAAATGCCCCATAGCTGGATCTCTTGTAGGCATTTCCTCCACTAAAGCTCTTTTCTCTGTGATAACTCCTGCTTGTGTCAAGTTGACCCAAAACCAGCCAGTACACCAGGTTGATAGTGCCTGTGATGCAAACTGGATTGAGCGGGCCTATTCTGTACCCAGATCTACTTGTATCCCCACCCAAGATACATGCAGGATCTCATTAGGCTGGGTTTGGTTTGGTTTTGATTTAAGATTAGAAGAACTAGACCTAGCTGGTACAATAGCTCTGCAAGAGGAAGGATGGGAATGTCTGTAAAGGCCTTACCCTTGGTCCCTCTGGGTGTGAACTTTGAACTCTAAGAATGGATGCATTCCTTTCTCCAGAATGGATCCCTGTTTGAAGCTGACTTTATCCTGCTGGATGGAATTCCAGCTAATGTGATCCGAGGAGAACAACAGTACCTGGCTGCTCCTCTTGTCATGCTGAGGATGGACCCCGGTGGGAAGCTGCTGCCCATGGCTATCCAAGTAAGGCTTCCTAGGAATCTCATTCCTGATGCTGTTCTGTTACTTAACCCTCTGCATCCAGAAACCCACTTTCTGGGTGCTTGGCTCCTGGGCCCTATCTCTACTGAGACCTACCCTCATTTCACTGTCCAGTCCTCCTGACTAACCCAAATGAAAGTGCTCATTCGTGAGTCACCAAAGCAGCTGGCAGTAGTGGTGCACACCCATAATCCCAATACTCTGGAGGCAGGAGGATTTTGAGTTCAAGACTATCCAAGGATACATGACAAGTTTCAGCCCAGCCTGAGTGACACAGTAAGATCTTAAAACAAACAAAAGCCAATAGCCTCTCAAGCCCTCATCCCAGTATCAGCAGCTCTCAAATGCCGGTGTGCATCTGAATCACCTCTAGTGCTTGATAAAAACACAGGCTTATGCACTGGGGCTGTAGCTCTTACCCCACATGCACAAGGCCCTGGGTGGGGCAGAAAGGGAAAGGAAGTCTGTTAAGTCCTACCCCAAGACTTTCTGGTTCAGTGTATCTGAAGTGGAATCTAAGAAAGTGCTTTCTTTACAAGTTCCAAATTAATTTGGAAACTAAGTAGCCACGGCCAATCCCTTGGTGTCCTCTGCTTCTGAACACCCGCTGTCACCTGACTGTCTCTTCACCCATTGCTTCCATCAACCATTGGCGAGCACCTCAATAGTCTCACACATCCCTCTTTCTTTTGTTTCTGTTGTCCTTTGAGATGGGGTCTCGCTGTGTAGTCTTGGCTGGCCTGGAATTCACCATGTAAACCAGGCTGGCCTTGAACCCAGAGACCCACCTGCCTTTGCTTCCTAAGGGTTAAAGTGTTGCACACCACAGCAGCTCACATCCAGCCAGCCTTTGCTTTCTCCCTCATTGCTTGAGCTCGGAGCACCACTATATTTCCCACACCATTCCTAGGAGCCCCTTTCTGGACTCCCTGCCCCCCATCTCTAGCATCTGGCCTGCCCACTATGACGCTATAGCTAGGGAAGCAGAGTGACAGGGTTCTCATCCCTTCTACTTGGTGTAAGCTGGAGGGAAACGGTTCTGCTCACTCATCCACTTCCCCAGGACCTGTGACTACTGTCATTCCCGGAGTGGAGTTCAGTAACTACTCAATTTCTCTTTCTCCCAGATTCAGCCTCCCAACCCTAGCTCCCCAGCTCCAACACTGTTCCTGCCCTCAGATCCTCCACTCGCCTGGCTCTTAGCTAAGATCTGGGTCCGAAATGCAGATTTCCAACTGCAGGAGCTCCAATTCCATTTGCTGAACACTCACCTCGTGGCTGAGGTCATTGCTGTTGCCACCATGAGGTGCCTCCCAGGACTGCACCCTATCTTCAAGGTACAGACTTGACCCCTTGTCCTGTCGCCCTTAGTCCCAAATGAGCTATTTGGAGATAGAGTATCTATCTGGACCTGGAGCTCACATTTTGTCTAGACTGGCTGGCCAGCAAGTCCCTGGAATCCACCTGTCTCTACCACTCCCCCAATTCAAAGGAGGTAGATACAACATCAAAAATTCTCATAGCAATCTGTGAGTGAGAAGTTGGGGATCGAAAACAGTATCAGCACCTTGGAATTTTAACGTATCTTTGGGACAATTGTAAGTGAGATCTCTGAAATTCCCAAGTATCTGGCAATCTCACAACGGGTTTACAACATAGTGGGAATATTGTTAGATGGTGGGGGCGGGGGGTTGTTCCTACCTTAGAAGATTTAGTGTTTAGCCAGGAAGACAAGTGGCTAAGAAGCAGTGGAGGACGAGGAGGAGCCAGTGGATGAAGGGTCTGCTGCTCAAGCGTGAGACCCTGAGTGCATCCCGGCACCCCTGTGAAATCCAAATGTAGTGGCACATCTGTAGCCCGGGCAGTGTGGTGGAGGGAGGAGGGAGAGGGGAGGGAACCAGCTTCCTCCAGCTTCCACACGGGCACCACGACATACGCATTCCCCCACACACTCCAAAGCAAATAAAACAATAATAAAAATGAAAAGATCTGAGAAATCTTGATGACATTTCACGTGCAGAGAATATGCCAGAGATCACAAAATTGGTGAAAGCTTCTTTAAAAGAAAAAAAAAAGTGATGGTCAGAGCTAGCTCGAGGGACAAAGGAGGTGTGGGGTTCTAGCTGCAGGGTGTGTAAAGCGCTGGCTGGCAGGGTATCTAAGTGAGGTGTGTGGCAAGAACAATTAAATCACTCCAGCTGGATACTTCCATCTGACTGCCCAGGCCTGGCCAATGTAGCTGTGACCCCTTTGGAATTAGCCCTTTGGGTAACAGTCTGATTAATAGTCTTGGAGCTGGGCGGTGGTGGCGCACGCCTGTAATCCCAGCACTCTGGGAGGCAGAGGCAGGCGGATTTCTGAGTTTGAGGCCAGCCTGGTCTACAGAGTGAGTTCCAGGACAGCCAGGGCTACACAGAGAAGCCCTGTCTCGGGGAGAAAAAAAAAGAAAAAAAGAAAAGAAAAAAACAAATCCAAAAATAAATAGTATCTTGGATTTTGTTGACTGTGTGAGGCCACCTGCATCTGTGTCTTCTGGCTGACGTGTATAGTTAAAGCCTCTATCACACAGGGAATCTTCCTTTCTGGCTCAGCCTCCTCCTGTATCCACCCACCCCAACAACTACACCCCATGGCAAACTGCTTCATATCACAGGACATAAAGGAGAGCCAAATGTGCAAATGTCCCAAGGGCCTCCTTATTGTTCACTCTATGAACTTTACTATTGTCACAGTCTAAATTTCAAATCTCACCTGGATATTTTCCAAATATCCACTTTTCTGTTTTGTTTTGGGACAACGGACTCATAAAGCCCAGGTTTGCCTCAAATTCTTTATAACCAAAGATTTCCTTAAACGTCTCTGATCCCCTGAGTCCATCTCCCACATGCTTGGGTTAGAGGTGTGCACTACCACACCCAGCTTACGGGGTGCCGGGAATTGAACCTGGAGGCTTTATATATGCTATCCAAGCATTTTGCCAACTGAGCTACATACATCTCCAGCCTAGATGTGCACATTTATAAATGATGTCAGGTCTCTGGTAGGTTTGTTAAAGGATAAATGACATAAATTATAATGTGACACATACTAAAATGTCTAAACGCTATCCAGAAAGTTCTAGAAATCGTTGTTAGGGGTTGTTCCCAGGCGTCTTTTCTCCTCATTCGGGCTTGGGGCGAACTGCCTTAGACCAGTGTGAACTGCTTTGATATCTCAAAATCAGAGAGAGTACTGAGTCACTCCTCTGTGAGGCATAAACAATTCAGATAAACACCAAGATTAGATGAAGCATGAATATTAACTGTGTAAAAAAGAGGACAGAAGGAAGCGAAAGAGAATGAGGTGGCATTTCGTAACAGCCGAGGAGAAGGAGAGGGGAGGCCAACAGTGCCAGCAAGGCTGGGGACAGGATGGGTGGCAACACCTCTGCTGTGTAAGCAGACAGCTTCATATACCCTCCCCTCCAGGCACTCCTGAAGAAACACAAGAGTCAAATAACCAAAGACTGGCGGTACAGTTTTGGTAAGGAATATACAGGCTAACTTAAGCTATGTGGATATAAATGATAGAATACAAAATAAAAAATGGGGCTGGAGAGATGGCTCAGCGGTTAAGAGCACTGACTGCTCTTCCAGAGGTCTTGAGTTCAATTCCCAGCAACCACATGGTGGCTCACAACCATCTGTAATGGCATCAAATGCCCTCTTCTGGTGTGTCTGAAGACAACTACGGTGTACTCACACACATAAAATAAATATTTAAAAAAAAAAGAAAATCAAAAGTGGCTGAGAGCCCCTAAAAGACACCCCCACTCAAGGTAGAAGGGACTGAATAACAAACAGTAATAGGGATCCTTTCTGTGGACAAAACACTTCACAGATCACCTACATCTGCATACACATTGCTACTGCTTCCCCAGATAAGAACCTCTTGCCCCCTGTTGGTAGATGAGGGTTCTGCAGATTAGACAGTAATTATCTTGGCCAAGTGTCTGAGTGGTAAGGTGTGGGTTGAAATCCTGGTCACAATCGGCTCTAGAAGGCAACTCCTGAGGAGTTTAGAGAATATGAATAAGTGATTGAAGAAGCAAGAGACCATCTTGTCAAGGGGTTCAGCCTGAAAGAAAGCACCCAGAGGACAGGGGGACATCATGCTTGGTGTTGGGTGTTGCCTTGGTGTCAGATCCTACAAGGAAGGTCTCGAGTACAGCCCCCTTTCATTCCCGCCCCCCAGCTCCTAGTTCCACACATCCGTTACACTATGGAAATTAACACTCGAAGCCGGACCCAGCTCATCTCTGATGGAGGAATATTTGATCAGGTAAAAGAGATATGGAGCCACCTGCTGATGATCTCAACACTTGGGGATGCCAGGCTAATGCCCATGAAAGTCTCTGGCCTTGACCTATGAGTCCCATCCCTCCATATACATGACATAGATCTGAAAACTCCACCTCTGAGCCCCAGAGCCCTGGTTCTCTACCCCAGCTTCCATCCATCAAGACTTGTCAACTCTCCTGTCCCAGGTAGTGAGCACAGGTGGAGGCGGCCATGTTCAGCTGCTCACTCGGGCAGTGGCTCAGCTGACTTACCACTCTCTCTGTCCTCCTGATGATCTGGCTAACCGAGGCCTGCTGAGGATCCCAAGTGCTCTCTACGCTCAGGATGCTTTACGGCTCTGGGAAGTCACTGCTAGGTGAGTGCGAGGGAACCGGTGACTCAAGGGAAATGGATGAAATCTGGGTGGGGGCAAAAAGCACCTCTCCAGAGAGAGAAATTTAAGGACCAGGTGGAATCAGTTGTAAGGTTTAAAAACAGAGACCAGAGTAGGTGCGGGACCCAGATGAGGGCTGTCAGAGGGGAGGCTGGGGGATCTGGAGGAGTCACTTTTGTTAGGAGTGACTAGCAGGTGTAGACTCAGAAAATTACTAACTTTTATTTCTTTTCCTTACATCAATATACCCAAGCCCTGGGTGTAAACCACAGGATGCTTGTTTAGTCTGAGCAAGGCCTTCATTTTGACCCCAATACTGTAATAAACTAATTGAATTTTTAAATGAGAATTAAAACCTCGAAACACAAGTCTGGTAGGGTCTGGCCCAGGCACAGTGAGAGCCAGATAAGAGGCGGCCACAGAGCAGGGGTGCAGCATTGAGAGGAGCAGGGGTGCAGCGGTGAGAGGCAGGAGCCTTCTCTCAGCTCGGCTTCCTTCTCTGGGCAGGTATGTGAAGGGGATGGTCCATCTCTTCTACCAGAGTGATGATATTGTGAGGGGAGACCCAGAGCTGCAGGCCTGGTGTCGGGAGATCACTGAGGTGGGGCTGTGCCATGCCCAGGACAGAGGTAAGATCTGTTCCAGAGATGGTGCCCAGACAGGATCCCAGCAAGTGTCGCTCCCCAGACCTCAGGGACAGAACCCGCCCCCCCCAACCACACTGTCCCTTCTACTCATGAAAGCATCTGCCATGCCTCCAAACATCCAGGAGCATCCCGTATACCCATGTTGTCCTCATACGGAGACCTGCCCCTCACTCATGTCCATTACATGCCATAGCACGAGGCTCAACCAGTCCAGAGCCACAGCCAGTGAGCCCTGCCCAGTCCCTGCTGAGGTCTTGCACTCATGGTTCCCTGCCTGAAGACATAAATGGGCAAAATTCCCCCGCAAAGCCCTTCAGGTCCCACCATGGCTATCTGTTTTCCTCCTGCCTGTTACTGTCCACACACAGAGGCCAGACTGCAAGGTCATTTCTAGGTGCCATTTCAATGATATCTGCATGCTCAAATCTGAATTCAGTGCCCTGATCCTTGGGGTTCTCTGGCCTTTGATGTCCACTTCCCCTACCAGTAGTGAGGGTGCAACCTCTATTTCCAGTCAATTTCTATCCATTTCCTCCTTTACCTACTGAAAGAACTAGCCCTTCGTGGGTTATCTAAACATAGGGTCTCCCCCCTCTGGCTTCGAAGTCCCTTCCACATTCAAGTGGAACTACTGTCTTAGTTAGGGGTTTACTACTGTGAACAGATACCATGACCAAGGCAACTCATAAGGACAACATTTAATTGGGGCTGGCTTACATGTTCCGAGGTTGAGTCCTTGAACATGGAGGGAACATGGCAGCATCCAGGCAGGCATGGTGCAGGAGGAAGTGAGAGTTTTACATCTTCATCTGAAGGCTGCTAGCAGAATACTCACTTCCAGGCAGCTAGGACTATGGTCTTAAAGCCCACGCCCACAGTGACACGCCCACTCCAGCAAGGCTACACCTCCTAATAGTGCCACTTCCTGGGTGAAGCATATACAAACCATCACAACAACCAGCTGGCATCCCATCCACCGCTTCTTTATGGCACTGGGGGGACCATCATGACTAGACACCGCAATGCAGGGACATCTGCACCCTGGAGAGATCGTCTCCTTGAGAAAGCAAAGGATTCATGGCCCCAACCTTTCGAGGACCAAGCTTTCTCTAGTGTTTCTCGGTCCTGACACTTAGGCTTAATGTGTTCAAAAAGACTCTTCTCCCTGGCCGTCTCCTCAAGCAGTATCTACATCTGAAATTTACGATAAATATTCAGTGTCTTAGTCCATTTGTATTGAAATAATGAAGTGAGACAGGCTTAAGCATGGGAGGTGTGTTTCTCACCGTTCTGGGGGCTGAAAGACCGAGGTCGGGTGCCAGCACGTTTGGGCTCTGGGGGACACTCTTCCAGGTTGCACAGGTGACTTTCATGGCACCACATCCTCTCTCATAAGGACAGTGCCATCACTCATGAGAGCTCCACCCTCATGACCTTATAACATTCCAAAGACTCTTCACCTCCACACTAGTGGATGATTTCAAAACACTAACTTGGGGTTGGAAACACAAGCAAACACTCAACACCAGAAGTGTTGACTTTTAACGCCCACAAATAGCTTCTCAGCCCCTCCTCGCTCCGTTCTTCTCTCCTGAAGGGCTCATTTTTGCCTGATTTTCCTGATGGACTTACAGGAAGTATGCTGAAATTAAAATGGGTAATAGAATAGCAGCCAGGAACCTGAGTTCAAAGCCAGCCCCTGCTTTCCCTGCACAGGGTAACCTTGACTAGCAGTTTAATCTCCCCAGTCTTTGATTTTCCTATCTAGAAAATGGGCATAGTTACATATATACCACTCAACTCAAAGCTCCCACATGCACTGTAAAATAAAGTTGGCTCCATGCTCTTCCTGCCCCAATCCCCCAAGTGCTGGGGTTACAGGCATGTAACAGGTTGTCTCTTACTCTTCATTTTACAACAGAGACTGTCTAGAAATAGAGTCATGAAATTCTTCATTGACTAGGAATAACTGATCACCCAGCCCCTAATCCTTCCATAAGAACAATATCTATATTTGTTGAGTACTATTTAAAATTTTAAGATTTATTTATTTTATGTATATGAGTACACTGTAGCTGTTTCCAGACATACCAGAAGAGGGCATCAGATCCCTTTTCAGGTGTTTGTGAGACACCATGTAGTTGCTGGGAATTGAATTCAGGACCTTTGGAAGAACAATCAGTGCTCTTAACCACTGAGCCATCTCCCCAGCCAGCTCCCTGTTTAAACTTTTTGATGTCTTCCTTCCTTCCTTCCTTCCTTCCTTCCTTCCTTTCTTTCTTTCTTTCTTTCTTTCTTTCTTTCTTTCTTTCTTTCTTTCTTTCTTTCTTTCTTTCTTTCTTTCAAGACAAGACCTCACTATGTGGCCCCATACAATGGTGCAGGCTGGGCTGGCCAGCACTCACAATTTTCCTGCCTGAACTGGGGCTACATGCATGCACCACTACATCCATTGTGTAGATGGAAAAACTAGAATGTGGAGAGGTTAGGTAATTGGTCTAAAGTAACCAAGATATAAGCGATGAGGCTGGTATTGAAACCCTTGTCTGATACAAATATATCTATATAAAAAAATACACATCATTTAAAATACAGACCCATCAAACCATCTTTATTTCTTTTCTCCTTAAATCTTGTTCTTTCCCTGTCCAGGATTCCCTGTCTCCTTCCAGACCCGGGCTCAGCTCTGCCATTTCCTCACCATGTGTGTCTTCACGTGCACATCCCAGCATGCTGCCATCAACCAGGGTCAGGTATGGAGAGCTGAAGGCCCAGGCCGGGAAAGCAAGTGTCTGAGACTTGGGAAAGCCAAGGCAGAGGTGGGGATTCAAATCCTAGTGCCTGGGTTCTAAAGCCTCGGCTTCTTTCTGCAGCTGGACTGGTATCGTTGGGTACCTAATGCTCCATGCACAATGAGGATGCCCCCACCTACCAACAAGGATGATGTGACGATGGAGACCGTGATGGGGTCGCTACCTGATATTCAGAAGTCCTGTCTTCAGATGACCATCACATGGCACCTGGGTCGCCTCCAGCCAGACATGGTGAGTGAGGATCACGGAGTGGGAAGGAACAACTGGGGGAACCGTGTCAGTGCAAGGGGCTGGACATCAGGAGTTCTGTCTTCTGATTGGAGCCTGAATGATCCTTCCTTTCTCAGGTACCTCTAGGACGCCACAAAGAAAAATATTTCTCAGACCCAAGGACCAAAGTTGTGCTCAGCCAATTTCAAGCAGATTTGGAAAACTTGGAGAAAGAGATTACAGCCCGGAATGAGCAACTTGACCTGCCCTATGAGTACCTCAAGCCCAGCCGCATAGAGAACAGTATCACCATCTAAGGCAGAGCTGCTGGGACCCAGAAGACTCCATCATCTCCAGAACTGCCACGACCCACTTGATTCTGTGCCTCCTTATATCTGCTGCAGAGACTCTAACTTCTCTTCTAAATACTCCACATCAGTATCCTACTACAGGGCACTAAATGTTTTGCTGTTAAGAGGAACAGTTTAGTCTTTGGAGGTCCACCCACTTTCTACCACAATTACTTAGCTCTCTCACTATACTACTAGTGTGTGACTATGTTCCAATAAAACTTTAGGTGTGGACACTGAGATGTGAACATCACATGTCACCAGGTAGTCTTTGGACTTGTCCAGCCATTTAAAAACAAAAAAACGAAGCCAGGTATGGTGGTGCACGCCTCTAATCATGGCAGGCAGATGCAGCCAACCTCGAGTTCTACAGATCTCTTGAGCCTACAGAGTGAGCTCCAGGACACCCGGTTTGTTGAGACCACATCAAACAAAACAAAATAAAACAAGGTACAAAAACAAAAGTACTAAGCACGATTTCAGGTTAGATTTGGTCTAACTTCATACAAGCCTCAGGCCCCAAACCCAGTTTTCAAAACATCCAAGAGCCCTGGCTGAGGAGAGGAAAAGTGTATTTCTGGATAGAATCGACCACTTTGGCTAATTCTCCTTTGCCAGGAACCAGACCTCATGCTTGATGGTCAATGTGTAAATTCCAGCCTCTTCCTCTCCACTTTCCCATTCTGAACACATACCCTGGAATAGTTCTAAATAAAGGTATTACTGGCCCCAAATAAAAACCATCTCACCAAATTGCTTCCTTCCCTAACAGTCACAAACAAGAGAGGCAGGAAACCCTGTTTCAAGACTACACTTCCAGCTCACTCGCATCCAGCTACGACCGTGTGCTTCACAAGTTCTCTTCCCAACCATTTTAAGAACAATATCCACAAAATAAACAGAAAAACGTGGCACAAGCTTCCAGTCCATGACCATGTTCCTGTCTGGTGCGGAGGTCTTGAGATTAAAATATTCTGTGGATGCTGTGCTTACTAGGATGGGCATGCCAATCTCAGTGCAAAATTCTTTTTCATCACTGGCCCTAAGCTAGAACCCCAGCCCTAGACGGGTGGGAGTGTTTTTTTAAACATCTCTACCCCCAAATACTACAAATGTTTCTCACTAGTGGAGTTACCAAATTTCTGTGTTGGGAGAGGAAGGCCTAGTCTTATTTTTACATCTGGGGCTTTGGATGAGAATGGCACCACAGGATCATGTAGGTGAATGCTTGGTCAACAGCAATGGAATCCTTTGAAAGGATTACAAGGGCTAGGAAGTGTGGCCTTGTTGGAGGAGGTGTGTCACTAGCGGTGGGCTTTGAGGTTTCAAAACCCCATGCATCAGTCCTACCTCCCACCTCCAAAACAGGATTTAGCCCTCGGGTGCTGCTCCAGGCCATGTTGTGTATGCTGCCACGCTCGCTCCCCCCACCATGATAATGAACTACGTTTCTGAAACTTTAGGTAAGCCCCCAATTAAATCCTTTGTTTTATAAGAGTTGCCGTGATCATGGTGTCTCCTTACAGCACTGGAACAGTGGCCAAGTCATAGCTTGTGTCCTGTCTTACTCAACATAGCAGCAGCTTCTTTTGTGGAGAAAGAAGCAACAGCAAATACCTCTGTTCTTTTCTCCTCTCTCCAGTTCACTTAGCAAGGCCACTTTCCTTCATGTGACATTTATAACGATACTGAATTTCAAGTGAAGCATTTCCGGCATCACGAAGTCAACTATTTAAAAGCATTCCTCAAAGCAGGATGCTTGGCCTGAGGAGGGGACTCCTCCTTTTTCTTTCCAAAGTGTCAAAGCATCTTTCTAAAGGGAGCCCTGGCTAGAAGCGATGTGCCCGCCTATCGAATCTCCCGGACTCGCTTACCGTCTCCCCATCACAGAAGACCACCCAAGACTAAGAAGGTATGTGAGGATCCAGACGACCCCAAGCTTCTCGACCTGACGGAACATCCCTAACGCTACTCAACAGTTTTGTGGCCTCTTTCCTGACAACGCGTTACAGCTGGTTCCTGGTCACGTGATCTGCCAAAGTAGGTCATGTGAGAAGCCTGCTCCTTCCATTCCAAGCCGGGGTAGGCGACGGGCGAGAACGCTCAGACCCTAGTTCTGCACCACTCACGGCCCTGCCACCCGGTTCAAGGAGGACTTGTAGGGTTTCTGCTTGTTTCAGACACTGTGTCTCCCCTCCCCAGGCTTGGCCTACCACCCGTCACAGCGTTCGGTTCTGGGAGTCACCCCTCGGAGTGGTCCGCGCCCGAGGCCACGCCTCCCCGTCGCTCGGCGCCGCGCAAGTCCCCAAATCCTGCTCCCGTCCCAGCGTCTCCAGGGTTCCCTCTCCCTGCCTCTGCGCCGCGCTCCGCTCTGTCTCTAGCGATCCCTCCCTCCCTCCCTCCTTCCTCCATGGCGTCGCTCCTGTGCTGTGGGCCTAAGCTGGCCGCCTGTGGCATCGTCCTCAGCGCCTGGGGAGTGATCATGTTGGTGAGGGGACTAACCCGCGAGAATCGGAACGGGTCTGAGGGGCTCTGGGGTTGAAGGGCTGGGACACGAGGAACCCGCAGGCCTTAGGAGGCAGCAGACTGATGAGGGGCTAAGTAGCCGCTGGAAAACGCGACGGAACTCAGGACCAGCTGGGGAGCTGGAGCGGAAGGGTGCTGGGGCAGGACCCCGGGGATGGGAGCCCGCTCCGGCAAATGTGCGGACCCCTCAAGGTAAACAGGCGCGAGGTCCCTGAGTCTTGCGTGAGTTGGAGGCGAGGGGGAAGTGTGTTTGCCCCGAAAAGCGTAGCTGAGGCCGTGCTCCCCCAGGGCTCCAACGGCCGCCACTTCCACAAATATGAAGTGCTGTTTCCCCCATCTCTTCCGTCTGCTCCCGTGATGGTGACGCGTCTTGGAGAGCTGTTTGCTATAAACCTCCTTAATACCCAGTCACTCTTCCCAGTGACCTGCCTCGCCCCGTTCCCGAAGGCCGAGTCCGGATCCAGATCCAACCACCCTGCTCCCAGCCCCTTCTAGTCCATCTCTGGCCAACACGAGCCATGGGAGGAGCCTAGGGAGCCTCCACTGGAGTAAGGTAAGACTGTGACAGCCCACCATTTCCTTACTCTTCCAGATAATGCTCGGGATATTTTTCAATGTCCATTCTGCTGTGTTAATTGAGGACGTCCCCTTCACGGAGAAAGATTTTGAGTAAGTGATCCGGGGCTTGGGCGAGTTGGGGCGTAGATGAGAAGTAGTAGGCATGGTTTGGGGGGTTGTGTGGAGGATGCTTCTGAAGACTGGACATTTATGGCCCTAGCTCGGGGACTTCAAGAAGAGGGCTGCTGTCTACACAGTAGCTGGGTGGTAACACGCAGGGTCCTGGTTTCAATCCCCAGCATGAGAGACAGACAGACAGACAGACAGACACACAGAGAGGGGGAGAGGTACTTGGCAGTCTCGCAAGCCGGGTTCCCGCGGCCACCCCAAGCCCACCAGCTCAGCCGTGGCCCGCCTGCTCCTTAGCCTACCTCTGTAAAGTGGATACCGGGATAGAACGCATCTGGCCTGATGCTCGCTCGCACGCCTAGAAGGCAGAGCGCCTTAGCGTGGGGTCCGGTGCGTAGAGCGTGCGTGTTGGATGCTCTGAGTGGCTGACATGTCCCTGCTCACTCGCCACCTTCAGGAACGGCCCTCAGAACATATACGACCTGTACGAGCAAGTCAGCTACAACTGCTTCATCGCCGCGGGCCTCTACCTCCTCCTCGGAGGCTTCTCCTTCTGCCAAGTTCGGCTCAACAAGCGCAAGGAATACATGGTGCGCTAGAGCGCAGTCCGACTCGCCCTCCCCACTCCCCTCCTCTATTTAAAGACTCCTCAGACCGTCGTCCCACTCCTCTGGCGCCCTTGGGGACTGTTACCCTGACTGTCATCCCTGGCTCTGCAAAACTGCTGCCCTGGAGGGGACCGGGGGTGACCGCGCCCTGTTCTGAACTACAATAAAAAGAAGCGGTTCTCCTGAGCTTGGTGTCTGTGCTTTCAGGGAGGGGGCGGGCCTGGGCTTGAAGGACTGAGACCGGCCTCAGCGAGGAGTCCAGACCCTCCGGCGGAAGTGGAATGAAGCCAGCCGGAAGTGAAGCGACGTCTTCCACTCCGTCTGCCTCGGCGCAGCGAGACAACTTGAGTGACTGGGGAGAGGTCGGGTCTCAGCCAATCGGCTGCAAGAAGGGCGGGACTTCCTGCGCGGGAGCGAGAGCGGCAGGCTGCCGGGCTCTCCGTGGTTTCCAGCTCGCGTGGTGGTGGCGGCGGAGCGTCTCCGTGAGGAGGTGCGCGGGGCCATGACGTCAGCGTCCACCAAGGTTCGACCTCCCTCGCGGACTGCGCTCCCTGGCGGCCACGGGAGGGTGGGCCCCCTGCCTGGCTCCCGGCTGGTGCGCGCTGGGCGGGGGGCGGGCGGATCCGAGGCTGGGGTGGGACGGCGCGGTGCCGGCCCCCCGTAATGCTGCTCCGCCCCCAGGTTGGAGAGATCTTCTCCGCGGCCGGCGCCGCCTTCACGAAGCTCGGGGAGTTGACGATGCAGCTGCATCCAGTATCGGACTCTTCCCCAGCCGGGTACGTGAGACCAGCCTGGGACCTGGACGCCGACGGCAGACGCTTGGACTCAGTCACAGACACGACCCTCTAGAGCAGGGAAATGTATTAATTTCTCTGTGCCTAGCCAAGTGTAGTGTAGGTGTTAATTGTTAAATTAGTGAATGACAGGTAAAGATACTACTGAGTCCACAGCCCTCCGCTGCAAACCGTCATACTGTCTGCTACCTACCCCAAGCCTTGTGGATTCCCTCAAACTGCTGCCACACATCTTTCAAGGGTTCTGTTTGTAAGGCCCCTACTTGTTGCATTGGTTTCCGTGGGCTGTTTATGGAAACTGTTACATGATGAAGCGACGTTTTCAAGTGACCCTGGATGCAATTTCATGTGGCTAGTGGTTTGTCCCCAGGGCTTTTTAAAAAGAAGGTCCTTTTTATGAATCTTTGAAAGGTGCCCCTAGAGACTAGGGGGAAAGAGGCTGCTGGCTGTGGACGGAATAGCCTGTGGGCTGGTTCCACACGTGCCTCTTCCGTTTTTTGCTATCACCCTTCTCCCCTTCCGACAGTGCCAAGTGGACGGAGACGGAGATAGAGATGCTGAGGGCTGCTGTGAAGCGATTTGGGGACGATCTTAATCACATCAGCTGTGTCATCAAGGAACGGACAGTGTGAGGGAGGGTGGCTGGCAGAGAAAGGGGAGGGCGGGCAACTTTCTTTCTCCTTACCCATTGTTCTTTCTCAGAACTCCCAGCCTAGCATCTCTCCTACTTTGTTCCTAGTTTTGTTTGCGTTTCCTTGAAGACTGAAAGACCCTAATTGTGGCAGTTGGTCGGAAGTACAGGAAATGCAATGGTCACTAGGGCCTGCAGAAAATTTTATTTTCATGGTTCCCAGATACTCAGTGAGTGTGTTTGATGATAAGAGTTCCCTGACTATTGATATAAATCCTTTGAGACTAGCATGTCCAGGGATTCATTCTGAACTAATTAATTGGTCAGGTTCTATGACAAAGCCTCAGTCTACCTTTATGTCACCACAACATACCTGGTGGCCCTACAAATCCATACATCACTCCCAGAGGATCATGAAAAGGGCCTTTCTGACCACTCAGTTCAGAGACTCCTTTCATCGTAATCCATTCATTAGCCCTAAGAGAATGCAAAGGTTCTTAAGGGATGTGTGGGGAGGAGGACATGTGGGGAGGACCCTTATTACACGGGAATTAGGGCCTTGAGCTGAATACTTATGAAGGAACTCCTAGAATTCCTTCAGGGTGGCCCTTTATTCCCTCCCCTTCTCTCTCCCCTCAGTTTCTCGGATGACACCCTAATCTGCTCTCTCATCTTCAGGGCTCAGATAAAGACCACTGTGAAACGGAAAGTGTATGAAGACTCAGGCATTCCCCTTCCAACTGAGTCACCCAAGAAAGGACCCAAGAAGATGCCATCCAGTGTCCTCTCACCTCCAAACGCCCCTCCACCCAGCAGCTCTGGTGTCCCTGAAGCTGGGGCCCCCCCCATAAAGAAACAGAAGGCTGGTGAGGCTGTGGGGTCGCTGTCTAGGGTGGGGTTAAAGGTCCTGTCTTGAGATTCAGTAAGAGAACTGGGCCTGGGGTAAAGATGGAGAGGCCTCTCTTCTGTACTCTGGTGATTCCAAAGCGGGTAGAGGGGTGTGGAGAGCATGAAGCTTTGGCAAACCGGGAGGAGGGGAAGACAGCAGTCAGGGAAACCTAGAACCTAGCCTATGCCCCTCCCAGATGTGACACTCAGTGCTCTGAATGACTCCGATGCCAACAGTGACCTGGTGGATGTCGAAGGGCTAGGAGAAACTCCTCCAGCCAAGAAACTCAACTTTGACCAGGGTAGGAGTCCTCCTCCTCCCACGCTGGCTGGGGTGGGGAAAGCACTCACCTGGATGGTAGGGGAGGGTCCCTACAGAAGCTCCCTCCTGGTGCAGGGGCCTTAGAAGGAAGATTCAGCGCAGGGGATTGGGTCAGCTGACCCAGCGATGGTTGAGGAGGTGAGGGTTTTCTTGGAAAAATCCTTCGCGCTTGCTCCATCGCCGTCCATTTTACTTCCTGTTCCAGACAGCCTGACCCTGGACTCTGGCCTTCTCTCCACCTCTGCTGATGCTCCTCTCCTCTCCTGCTGAGCCTTCCACCTCAGACCCTCATTGTTCACCCTGGACCTGTGGATTCCCTGGGACTCTAAGCAAGGACTGCCTGAGAGAGGGTCAGAGAGCTGCTGGAGCCGCCCCCCTCGTTCCTGACAACCGTGCCCTCCCCCTTTGACTTCTGTCTGATGGACATTTTTATACAGAAAATTATAATTAAAAAAAAATTCTCTCAGCATGGTGCTGCCAGCTGCCGTTCGATCCTCTCCTTCGCCCTCGGGCGTGGCCCCTTCTCGGCAGCTCTCACCACCCTGCCTGGAGCAGCACAGCCAATACTGGCAGACTCGCTTCCCCACGCCAATATTTCTGTGCTGCTAGAGCCAGGAGAGCTGGGTGTGGGCAACAAAGACTCCACTTTGCTCTGTGGGACCAGAGCTCATTCCCAGGGTGTCTGACAGCAAGTAGCAGATGACCTGGGGGTTGTGGAGGGGCTCTTCCCGGTGGCTCCTGTCTCACCTAGCAAGAACTTCATCACAATACCCTAGACGTGTGTGTGTGTGTGTGTGTGTGTGTGTGTGTGTGTGTGTGTGTGTGCGCACTCGCGTTGCTTCTCCAGGGTGGCCTCCCAGGGCCAGGCCTCCGCGGTGCTTCCCGTACCCTCGCTCTAACACCACAGTGTGGTTTGGACGTGGCCACAGTGCCGTACAAACCACAGTGTGCTGCTGGGGCGGGAGCAGGACTGGGGTGTGTCGAGAGAAGACAGCACAGACCATGCCACGAAGACCTCCCCCACCCCCTCCTAGAGTGTGACAGAGGTGTGAATGGCAAACATGGTCCCCCCAAAACACTGGGCAAACAAAGGATGTAGCCAAGATAGCTCAGCAGGCAACAGGAGGACAGGCCCTGAAGAGGAGTCCAGTGGTAAGCTTGGAGCATTCTTCACCTCTGAGGAGTTCAGCTCTGGGGATCCTTAGGGTATGGCAGAGGAAATAGGGGATGACTGGGGAAGACCAACAAACTGCCTCCCACAAAGGCAGGGCCCTAAGGCTTCCTGTGTCCATTCCTCCCTCCCTAGGTCAGAACCCAAGAGAAATGCTAGAAGAGACAGGGCCAAGGACAGCAGGGTTGGGAGTTGGCAGTCCAGAGGTGGTGGGGCTGGAACACGGTTGAGAGAGGGGGGCCGGAAGTCGCCCTGGGCCCCGGGCCTGCCACAAGATGGAGGCCAAAGGCAGGAAATGGAGGCCAGGGAGGAAGGGAGCAGCAGAGCCCAGGAAGAGGCTCATCTGGACCAGAGGGCAAAGGATTCACCCCCAATGCTGCTTTCATTCCTCATGGTCCCCAAGACACACGTCCCACCCACACAGCAGCATTCATTGGCCCCTTCACCAGGCCCAGGCAGGCAGGCCCACCCCTGAGAGCGAGCCACGTTTAAGCAGAGACAAACATGCCTTTCCCCACCCCCACCCTAGGCCTTCCTTACCCCTTTACTCCTGTCCAAGACTTGATTTGAAAAAGAACCTCCCAGAAGGCAAAAGTTCCTTCTGGAAATTTCAAAACAAAACAAAACTCTGTAAAGCCCAGATATTAACCTCCCGTGTCTCATCCCACCTTTTAGTACCACCAAGCTTCCGACACACCCCCCAAAACTCTTAGCAACCAAAAGATCTAAGATGGTGTGTGTAAGCAATCTTTTTAGGCCCCCCTAGTATGCCAGACCCTCCCCAAGACTACCGAATCTATATGAAGCCTGCCAAGACCTCCTGCTCCTCGGGCCCTCCTGGACCCCCAGAAACAACTGCTGCCCCCAGCTCCCATCCCAGCAAAGCTTTTGTGAGGGTAAAAAAATAAAATAAATTCGAACACTATCCTAATGTCTGGGGATATTGGGGGCTCTCGAGTCTCAAGCTTTGGTTTCAATATGAGGTGCTACATCTTAGGGGTACAAGAGAAAGCTTCTCTGGTCATCCCCCCAATTCCAAGAGTTACAAGGCGCAACCCCACCCCAGCACGCACCTCCAAACCTCCCCCCCAACCGCCACGTCTCTCCTGAAAACAGGGGACACTTTCCTCCCCACTTACCTCAGCTACTCTCCCCTGAGATCCTGGTCCCCTATTTTGAAAGGAGCAAATTTTGGGGTGCATCCCTCACATTTGGGGTGCAGGAGAAAAGAGACGCCCCAGTCGCATCGCTGGCCTCCTTCCTCTCAGCTGGCTCAAGGACTGGGGAGTGCCCTGGGGAGGGGGACCCCCACAAGAGAGCTCTGGAGGGGTTCCTTCACTCCCAGTCAGAACTGGGGACACCCCCCCCAAAACCCGTCCCAGCCCATCCGTCTCCAACTCGGCGGGAGAGGCAGCTGCATTGCCCCAGTCAGATTCCCCCAACACTACATTCCTCACCCCATCTAGAGGGGTCCCGGGACCCCCAAAAAATCCCAAAAAAATCTAGGATGTTGGGAAGACGGTCCTGAACTAGCTACCCAAATTTGGGGCCCTTAGATACCCCCGTTTTTTCAGGAAAATTCTGTCTTTCTCCTGCCTCCCGCCAGCCCTGCTCTGTCCCGATGCCAATTTTGGAAGTCACTCCCTCCTTCCTCCTCCCCGTTTCTCCAGACCCCCCCGCTTGGGGGCTAGGGTCCAGGACACCTGGCTTCCAGACCGGGGGACACTCTTTAGAGGGCTAGGGGCCAAGAGGTCAAGCTCATTGCCCCTGTCTCAAGGAAGCAGGAAAGCCCGATCCTCCCCTCCCCTCCCCTCCCCCCTGGCTGGTCTCGGTGGTGGTTTAGGAAAGCCTGGAGGACTGGAATCTGCCATTGCTATTGCACAGGCAGTTTTTTTTCCCTTGAGTTGGGGGGGTGGGCGGTGGGAGGGAGAGAGGGGAGGAGAGCCGAAGAGAACTGGGACCTAGGCGGGAATATCTGGCCTGGCTTACCCTCTAGCCCCTGCTGCCGTTGGGAACCCCTCCCCCACTCAGTTCACCCTCATTTCCAATCCTATGTCTGCTTTCTCTTTGGGGCTCTTATCCTAAAAAATTAGGGTGCAAGATTCACCCCCTTTTAGACCACCACAGCCCCTCCTTGACAGTTTCAGCAGCACTGTGTTAGTCAGAAAGTACCCACTTTAACAGAGACACCCCATCTCCTCCAAACGGATTTTTTCTTCCATAAGAAATTGGGGTTCAGAGTATGAAACCACCTTCCTCCCTCAGCTCAATAGGCCATATGCTAATGAGTCTATGATGGAACATACTGCTCTTCCCAGGCTTCGCCCTTCAGATTCTGGCCTTATTTGGGGGTTCACTAATTTTTTAAAAAAATTTTTTACACTCTGGGGCAAGAGATAACCTAAATCAGAAGAGTGTTCTAAAATAGGTGAACCTCCAAATCAATTTCAAGTTACAATCCATCTCTCAGCTTCACCAAATGTGGCCAGTGACAAAACACCCAGAAATTGGACACCCCAAACTATCCTTCTACCCTGGGGGGTTTCTTACAGTTTCTCCTCTGGAGGAATTTCACACCTAAACATGTACACAGGAATATCCTACCCTCAAAATGAGTTTCCACAAGATTCAAATATTAAACTTTGTCCGCCCCACCCCCATCAAGCCCTCAACTACAGAAAGCCTTCAAATTCCCTCCTAGCTTCCTGCTCTGCCTCCAACTCTCTCTAAAAAGCCCCAATTTGATCTTTATGTCCCCAAACAATCTCATCCAAACCTTGAAACAGCACTTGGAAAGAGACTATATTCCCCAAATTAGTAGAGTACTCATGCTTCCCCAGTAGACCAAACTAACAGAAATGGACAGTCTCAAGTGTGAGCATGAGCCTCCCCACCCCCCACCCCCCCACCCTCCCACCCCCGAACTAAGATGTCTTTCAAACCAGCCCCGCATTTCCAATTTGCTATCAGCTCTCAAGACTAAAGACAGGCCTTATTGACTATAATAACTTCTATGGCAAGTGATACCCCAAAACTCCAAATAGCTAACTCCGTTCTGGCATCAAAGGGAGCCCTTAATGTCTTCCCCTCAAAACTGGAGATGAAAACTGGACACCAAATAATCTTCACCAAAGTAAAGCCACATCCAGAGTCCCTAGCTATCCCCAATCCCCAGCTGGTCTGAGGTTTTCTTTTGTTTGCTGTGTGTGTGCTTAAAAAAAAAAAAAGCAATAATAAAATAAACAAAATGCACCCCACCCCCAAGAAAAGAAGGGAGAGGCCTCAGGCCTAGAAATGCAGGTCCATTCTTGTTCAACTGCTATGCTCCTAACCCCACACTCAAAGAGCTCCTGCTTCGAACCTGGGCTCAGCTCTGCCTCTCTTCTTCAAAGGAACTTTGTCCTCCTACCCCAAGGCTCCCCAAACAAAATCTAAGAGTGTGGTCCCTGCCTAGCTTCTGGAGTGAGTACTCAATTATCAGGTTCCTCCTGCCCTTTCTCCTCTGTCCTCTCTGTTTACTCCGACCAACGTTCATATTAATGTGCATTGAAAATTCATGTCTACAGACATCTGGGTAGTAGTGTCTATCAAATTAGAAAACAAAATAAAACAACCCAAAGCTCTGTGTTCCCAGGCTCAAGACCCCACCTCATCCTAACCAGTATATTCATTCCGAAGCCTTCCATAAGAGTTCTAGCCTGAGTTTCCTGCGGAGACCCTAACTCTTCTGCTTCTACCTACTGCCCCACTATGAGACACAGAGGTGCAGAAGAAATTCTCAGAAAGAGAAGGCAGCTGAAGGTTTCTGAAGCCTGGACTGAATGCATCCAGCTAGCTGGTCTGAGCACATCCCCAGGCGGGAGGAGACCAAGGGGCGAAGCGAGGCTGGTGCTCGTCCGCCCTCTCGTGGAAGGATGCAGACATTGCCGAGCTTTGCCTACTTGCCGCGCTGGACCCCGGCGTCCCGCCAGACTCTAAGCGCAGCCGACGGGCGGGTGCTCGAAGCCCGTGTGAGCTAGGACTGATGGAGAGCGTCAGGGCTCTAGGCGGGAGTCTGTCTCTCTGGATCCCTATAAGGGTTGAGAAGAGAGTCGAGAGTAAGAGGCCGGACGCCTAGGTCTCCCGAGCGTCTCTCGGTCCCCACCCGGGGTTTTCCCCACCTCCTCGAGGGGAAGCAGCTGCAGGAGCCGTCCGGTCTCAGGACAATGGAAGGAAACGAACTAGAAATCATATCCGCCCTCTCCTTACCCCGCCTGGTCAGAGCTCCACCTCCCCCTTTTCTGGACCCTGCCTGTCAATCACGCCTCCTTTTCTCACTCACTGAGACCCCCACAGGAGCCCACTAATGCCTCCCCAAACACGATACCACTTTCTATTTTCTTCCTGAATCCAATACATTAAAAAGAGGAGTTTTAGGATATTTCCTTTTTCCCTTAACTGGCTGTTGGCACTCGCCTCCAAAACCCAACACACCAATGCTCGCTGTCCCAGGTCCTCCGACGACACAAGGCTCCTATATTACCACCCTCCGCATCACTAACCTCCCCAATTCTAATATCCTCATCCTCGGGTGTTTATTTAATGAACCAAAGCCATCCATGATACGACCACCCCGAGATTCTGAAATACAGTTTGAGACAGAGACCCCGCCCCGGGCTCACCATCTGGAGAGCTACAGAGGAAGGAAGGATACGGACTCACGGGTTCACCCCACCTCCACCCCCGCCCCCGCCATCCCAGAAGAATAAAGGAGCAGAGACCGAAAGAGGAGAGAGACCCCGCCCCCCTCGAGAAGAGAAGCCGCAGCCCCTGCAGGACAGGGGTAAGAACCAGACCTGAGGGTATCAGATTCTGAGTCTCCAAAGAGGGCTTGGGGTTAGTTGGTAGCAATAAGACTTGAACTCCCAGATATTGTGCTAAAAAGAGATGGGGAGTATTGGGTCTAGCAATAGGAGTCGGGTAAGACGGGCGTGGGCTATAGATCATATTTGGGCCCCCCCAGGTAAGGTCTGGTACCTGTGACCCAGGCGCCCGGGAAGCAGAGGAAAGGAAGGTGGTAGATGAGGTAACTAGAATCGAACCAACGCACAGCGCGCGGGAGAACGGGATTCCTCACGTTCGCCCTCCAGGCGGAGGTACGAGAATTTCTAACTTGGTCCAAGATCTCTGCGCTCCAGCAAAAGGAAGGAAGCGATCGTTCAGGGCAGAGGGAACGAGAGGAATTAAGTGGGGCTGGTGATGCTGGGCCCGCTATCTGATGGCGTTGACTCGAGGGGTACCCCAGTAGAAAACATCAGAGAAGAACGGAATCTGTTTTAGTAATGCCTGGATCCTTTAACTTTTTCGGTGGCTGGCGCAGGCCCGGGTCGCTATGGGTTCCACAGCGGCCCCAGAGGGAGCTCTGGGCTACGTCCGAGAGTTCACCCGCCACTCCTCCGACGTGCTTAGCAATCTGAATGAGCTGCGCCTGCGCGGGATCCTCACTGACGTCACGCTGCTGGTTGGCGGGCAACCCCTAAAAGCGCACAAGGCCGTTCTTATCGCTTGCAGGTTCGAGGGGGTAGGGCACCTGGGGGCTAACTGGGTAAAGAGCAGAATAACATGGCTGTTGAGAGGTAATCCAAAGCATGAGAGAAGCTGGGAATAGTGGTCCACACTTTGCAATCCCAGAACTGGAGAGTCAGAAGGGGGGAAGGGAAGGGTGGGAAAGAAGCTTGGGAGAGCATCTAAAAATTGGGGCAGCAGTGCTAGTGGGGAGGCAAGACTCCCAGCTCCTAACATGAGCCATCTGCCCTCTCTCCAGTGGCTTCTTCTATTCAATTTTCCGGGGCCGAGCGGGAGTCGGAGTGGATGTACTCTCTCTGCCCGGGGGGCCAGAAGCCAGCGGCTTTGCCCCCCTTCTGGACTTCATGTATACTTCAAGGCTTCGCCTCTCTCCAGCCACTGCACCTGCTGTCCTTGCAGCCGCCACCTATTTGCAGATGGAACACGTAGTCCAGGCATGCCACCGTTTCATCCAAGCCAGGTGAAGGAACCATGCGTTTGTGTTCCCTAGGAGAAGTAGTGCCCAGATAAGGGCAAAGGCAACATAGGAAACTCAGTTAATGATCATCGTACTTTTTCTAGCTTTGAACCTCTAGGCATCTCCTTGCGACCCATGGAGGCAGAACCCCCAAGACCCCCAACAGTCCCTCCACCAGGCAGTCCCAGGCGCTCAGAAGGACATCCAGACCCACCTACTGAGTCTCGAAGCTGCAGTCAAGGTTCCCCAAGTCCAGCTAGCCCAGATCCCAAGGCCTGCAACTGGAAAAAATACAAATTTATTGTGCTAAATTCTCAGACCTCACAAGCAGGAAGCCTGGTTGGGGAGAGTTCTGGTCAACCTTGCCCCCCAGCCAGGCTCCCTAGTGGAGATGAAGCCTGTAGCAGCAGCAGTAGCGAAGAAGGAGCCACGCCTGTTCTCCAGAGCAGGTATAGAATCTATAACTCCCAAGAGTTTTAGAGTCTGGCCCACTCTAGGAGGAGAGCCATTGAGGGGGCCATTGTGGCACGATCCGGACCAGGTTTGAGATACTAACCCATCTTAGGGGGTTGGCCAAAGACCAGAGTGGGGTGGGACCTAATGATGAATATTAGCTCACTTCCAGAAAATAGGTCTTGAAGCCTGTATTTTCCGGGGGGGGGGGGGGGGAGCCAGTGCCCCACTCCCAATCCCTAACCTTTTCTATGCCTCCTACCATCTGCCTAGACTATCTCTAGCTAATACCACTGCACGATTCAAATGTGGAGCTCTAGCAAATAACTCCTACCTCTTCACACCCCGGGCTCAAGAGACTTCTCTGCCAACTTCTAAGCAGGCTAATCCACCACCAGGTAAGAGGCTTTCTCTTCTGGCTTCTCTCCTATAGCTGATCTGGGTCAATCTGGACCAAAAGACCTCAGAATAGATCTATTTAATAGTTCCCAAACTTGAGTGCATTAGAGCCCCCCACCCCACCCCGGAAACTTTCACCTCATAAGCAGAATGTCTGAGAGTGAGGACCAATCATAAATATTTTCAAGTTCTCCATGTACTTCCAAAGAGCAGCACAGTTTGGGAGTTTCTGGCCTAGCCCAATCCAGGACTGAATGATCTGCCCAGAGTTTGGCAGGGCCTCTCTGGCAGGCTGTCACCCAGAGTGAGGCAAGAAAGGAGAGAAACAGAAACCTCCACCCACTTGTAAGAACCTCCACATACTGTCAGCACCATTGAAACTAGAAGCATGCTGCTAAATCAGACATCTCTTACTGTATGGCATGAGCAAGCCACAGGAGTCCCAGAAGCCTCCACGAGAATCTAGAGCTTAAAAAGGCCAACAGACCCTACTAGTGTGCTGTTGTAGACTTATGAATACCTGGGGAGTCCTCAGCATTTACGAAGCGTGTCATTGTCCTCCACCCTTCTTAGGAAGTGAGTTTTTCAGCTGCCAGAACTGTGAGGCTGTGGCTGGGTGCTCATCAGGGCTGGAGCCCTTAGCCCCAGGGGAGGAGGACAAGCCCTATAAATGTCAGCTGTGCCGATCTGCCTTCCGCTACAAGGGCAACTTGGCTAGTCACCGCACGGTGCACACAGGTAGGAGTGGGTCTTGGTCTTCGTGCCCACCGCTCTCTTGGGGCGATCTGACTGTCTTTCTACTTGCAGGGGAAAAGCCCTACCGCTGCTCCATTTGCGGAGCACGTTTTAACCGACCTGCTAACCTAAAAACACACAGCCGCATTCATTCGGGAGAAAAACCTTACAAGTGTGAGACCTGCGGCTCGCGTTTTGTTCAGGTAAGGAGAGGGCTGGGCGGCAAGTGGGAGGAGCGAAGAGGGCTCCGCCCCTCCCCGAGGCGATCTCAATCAAGGCTCGGCCCCTCAGGTGGCACACCTACGAGCACATGTGCTCATCCACACCGGAGAGAAGCCCTATCCGTGTCCCACCTGCGGAACCCGCTTCCGCCATCTACAGACCCTCAAAAGCCACGTTCGCATCCACACCGGGGAGAAGCCATACCACGTGGGTACCCTACGCAGCCTAATCGTGGAATTATCCCCTCGTATATACGCTGTGGCGAGTCTTGCCCCAGAGATGCTAGGTTTCTTGGAAATGAGCGACAGCCTAAAGAGTCCTAGTGAATCATAGGCTTGCACCTGGTGAGGGGTGGAGGTAATTATATACCTGGACTAGGTGCTATTGTTCCAAGGACCTAACAGGTGTTGATGCTTTTGTTAAGTAAGGCCAGGTGCTTCTCCTGGGCGCCCCCAGAGGACGTAGAAGGGCCTGAATGCCAAAAGGCTGAATGTCAGCGGAGAGCTGGACAGTTCCCCTTCCCGTCCCAACTAAAGGGTGGTTGTAGAAGGGTTGGGACCTGACAGACCTGTCCTCCCACAGTGTGACCCCTGCGGCCTGCATTTTCGGCACAAGAGTCAACTGCGGCTGCATCTGCGTCAGAAACACGGGGCTGCTACCAACACCAAAGTGCGCTACCACATTCTTGGGGGACCGTAGCTGAGCCCCCCCCCCATCCGAACTTCGCTCCCTAGGGGCTGTGAAAGGTGTAGGCTCAGGCTTGGTTTCCCTGATGGTCTTGATATGGGGGTGTGCTGGGCCACCCTAGTATCAGAAACTACTAACACCTTAATTTTGTACTGGGGGAGAGCAGGGGTGGCAGATCCTGGCTAGATCTGCCTCTGTTTTGCTGGTCAAAACCTCTTCCTCACAATCCAGATTGGATAGCTAGGGACTGGGGTGGGGGGTGGGGGTGGGGAAGGAGAGACACAGGGGACTTCCCTCTCCTTTTCACATGGTTTATCTGTAAATCTAATTTATTGAGGCCTGGAGTTGGTAGCAGGGCCTTTCTTCTGTTTGCATTGCGACTTTCTTCCTCCACGAGTGTGATCAAAAAAGACTGGAAACACAGAAGGGGAGGGCGCCACTCTGCTGGCAGAGGTCCCTAGTGCTTGGCTCTCTCCTTTGGTCTGAGTGTCTTACATTGTTTTTTTTTCTTTTTGTTTTTTTTTTCTTTTTTAACTTTTCTTTCTGGAATTGTCCTTTCTTTTCCTCTCTTTGTTTGCCTATTGGTTTATCTCTCCAGTTCTAGAAATGGAACCTTTAGTTTTTCTGGGCCAAGCCCTGAGAACATAATAAGGTTGGGTAAGGAATCCTCAGGTGTTTTGGATGGTGAAAGTCCTGTAGCAGACCAGACATGGAAAGAAAACTTTCAACTCTGAGGGTGATGGGAACCTTTTTTGATGAACCCAAAATGTAGATAATAAATTCCCCCAGAAGACTGGGAAGGTGGGAGCTGGAGTCCTCCTCATCCCAAATGGAGGCAGGTGGGCTCTGCCAAGAAGGCCCAGGATCAACCGTTCCAGCGATCTAGCTGTCAGGGTTCGAATGCACTATGACCGTCAGACCAAGCCTGCGAAAGGGTTTGCACTGAACACATAATCCTCTGACCGGGGCTGACTTAGTATCTCCAGAGTGAGAGACCTGAAGATCCTTACTAGAGATTATAGGACTTTTTCTTATCTGTCCAGTTTCTGAGAATGCTGCGACCTAGAGAGAATTAATGACATTCCTTGACTATGAGGAATCCTCCACTGCGTGAGCAGCTGGGTTTAAATGTCCCTTGGGACTCAGTATGCCCTGCTTCTTTGAATGTGTTTTTTTGTTTTGTTTTGTGTTGGGACAGCTTCTGGCAAGTGTCCAGATTGCAAAACTTTCATCTTTCATGGGTGCTTGGTAGCTTTCTTACCTTAGAAAATCTGGGTTTGAGACTCAGACTGCCCATCATTACATTCCTGTCTGGGACCAGTGAATGTACTAGGACTTTACAACAGAAGAAAAGGGGGCTGGCTTCCACGGTGCATTTGTTGTCACCGGGGATCACTGTTGGAATTACATACTTAAAAGCCTTCAAAGCCTGGTTGATGGATCAGCCAAAGGCCCCTTCCACTTGAACAAGTTACCAGATAGTGTTAGAAGGTTGGTTGAGGGCTGCAGTTTCTGGTGTAGAACACGTAGATAAAGATGGCAGGGATGGAGTTCCATGGTGAGATGGAGTGTCTGGGATGTGAGATAGCATTTGGGAGCCTTGATTTACAGTCCTGCTCCTGTTGCCCTGGGACCTATTTGGTAAACAGTAAAAGGACTTGAGTTTGTAGGGCAGAGACTCCTGCAGTAAGGCAGTCCTTGTGGCCAGCAGCTGGGGACAGGTGAGAAAGGCATTCATTCTTTCCCTTCTCGGTTATCTCCTCTATCATCTGAACAGACTTGAACTGTGGAGAGTGGGGTGGGGGCGCCGACAGAGCAGAGACTTGAGAAGGCGATTTGATTTCTGTTTAGCAGACTGGGTGGGCGCATGGGAAGTGCCAGGGGTAAGATGTCAGATCCTGCAAGATCAGATCCTTGGAATAAAGAAGCCCTTCTTTGTGCCATCTGTTGTGTCCCAGGTTTGTGTTTGTGTGTGCATTGGGGGCGGGGGATCCGGGGACCTGGAAAGAGGTTCTGGAAACTAGTAACTCGGATTCTGTGTTCGTCCCACTGTTCCATCCCACTAGTCTTCTGTGGTCTTTGCTCTCCCTTCGCTGCCCCAGCCTTCCGGCTCATTGTGTAGGAACCAGTGACTTCATGAAGTCCCTCCGGAACCACCTGCATCCTGCCGGTCTGAAGTCACTTCCTGACTGAGGTGGGGAGGCTTCGAGGAGAAAGTAGGAAAGAACCTGGGAAGTGCATCTGTGCCAGCTCTGGTTCTTAGTGCTTGTGACCAACCCAACCCCACCTCCCCATAGGACTTGGGTCCCATAAGAACAACAGGGGCTGGCTAGAGCAGCCACGAGGGACAGGCTGAGTACTAGTGCCCACGTGCTGCTCAGCTCCCGTGGGTAGCATCTTGGGAGTCTACCTAACATCCAATACATGTGTCTTTTCCCGTGACTTGTGTGACTGGGGTGCACAGGTTTATTCCAGCCCAAGGCCAAAAGTCACTAATTCTAGTGTTCCCTCCCTCTGGACTTTCCTCAGATGACATAAAGACAAAGTTGATCTCTGAAGCACCCTCACCAACTACTGGCTGTGGTTGTGTTTTTTTCTTCAGTCTAATGTTCTTATTTTAAACTTATTTTAGTGGCTGCTTGTATGTCTTCATTTTTTATAGGTCCATAACCTAGGATATTTAAAAACAAAAACAAAAAAGCAGCAAAATACAGAAAGTAAGCAGAAGTTTCTGTCACCTCCCGTCACAGGTTAGCCCCTATCAAAAATAAGACCAGCTATAATTACTTACTATATGTTAAATGCAACAGACTTACTAATTTAACCCCTGGCAGCTTTAAAAAGTAGGGAGTGTTCTCTTCAGTTCACAGATGACATCAATTGAGAAGTAAAGTATCTTGATTGTAAAAAAGTGGTAAAATCAAGATAGGGACTGTAATCTGTTCCTAAAGATCTAAAGACTGGGCTCTTTTGAGATTCAACTATTTTCTATACCATTGCCATATCCCTAGTATGAGTCTGCTTATAACGAAACTGTAGACCCAAAGCATGTTGGCACTTCATTTCCCATATATACAACTGAGAAATGTAACGTGGTTTGTTTTGGTTTTGCTTGGTGCAAGGGATTGAAACCGGGGACTTCCATGAGAGGCCAAAACCCCTTGGATTTAGGGAGGGACGCTTTTCATTTTATAAGTCTAATTAATTTCTTATTGTGCATGCGCGTGTGGTATTTTTGTGTGCACACACCATGGCATGTGTATATTAGAGGACAACTTTGTGAAGTCAGTTCTATCCTTTCATGCGCCTGTGAGTTTCAGGGATTGAATTTGGGTCATCAGCCGAGATCTCAAAGCAAGCAGTTTGCCTGCTCCGCCATCTCTCTAGCCCCTCCCTGGGCTTGAGGCAGTTTTGTATGCAGCTCAGGCTGGTTTCAAACTTGACTGCCTCCTAAGTACGGGAGTAACAGGAGCACGCCAACACAGTCAAGTTCACCATTTATTTCCTGAAGATTGGATCGCATTAATTGCCCAGGCCGGCCTTTACCTCAGTCTGAAGTCCCGGCATGCCTTGAGCTTGCTACCCTTTTACCTCAGTCTCTCTCTCTCTCTTTTTTTTTTAAAGATTTATTTATTTATTATATATAAGTACACTGTAGCTATCTTCAGACACCCCAGAGGAGGGCATCAGATCTCATTACAGATGGTTGTTAGCCACCATGTGGTTGCTGGGATTTGAACTTAGGACCTTTGGAAGAGCAGTCAGTGCTCTTAACCGCTAAGCCATCTCTCCAGCCCTTACCTCAGTCTCTTAACTAGCTGGGGTTGCAGACAGTCCTGTGCAATCAAACTTGGTTTATATGTTTATGTGTAGTGTTTTGCCTACATGTATTTAAGTGACCCACGTGGGTATAGTACCTGTGGAGATCCCCTGGAACAGGAGTTTCAGACTACAGTGTTGACCAGTGCGGGATCTGACAAGACCTGAACCCTGTTCCTCTGAAAGAACAGCAAGTGCTCTTAACTGCTGAGCCATCTCTCCAGCCCCTACAGTAGGATCTCTTAAAAAAGTACAGCTTCTTATCCCATCCCCCTCCGGTTTGCTTCTTTCCCTGTTGGTCTCCATATGAACTCGGGGCCCAAGGTCTCAAGATCAGAGTCCCGGGGAGCCTGAGGTATAATAAAAGGAGAGGAAAGCCCAAGCCCTTGCTCTCACGAGGTGAGGGGCAGAGCCAGACGGAGCCCTGGTTAGATAAGGGACTGATTGCTCCAGTGACCAAGGTCAGAGCTTGTCTCTCTTAAGTAGTTCAGCATAAAATCAAAAAACCAAAACAACTGGTTAGGAAACGACCATTACTAGAAGGCTAAGAGAAAGCTTCCAGCACTGCTGAGGAAAAAATAGGTGGTAATGGGGGACTCGGATGATGTGACAGACGCCCTTCCTCTCCCCAGTTATTTTTGGTCTCAGTGACCTGCAAGTTTCCTGCTAGTGGGGTCAGAAACTGCAGGGGAAAAAAATCTCATTACAGAAACGAATGCCAGGACTCCAACACGCCACCCGTCCCTGCCCTTTATAACAGTAATCCTGAGAACTCAATCAGGATCTACTGTTCAATAGGTCCTGTAAAACCCCTTTTAATTGTTAAAAAAAACTTGAGACAGGGTCTAGCTAAATTGCCCAGGTTGACTATGAGCTTGCCTCTGCCTCCGGAGCAGCTAGATTCAGTCTGCGCCTTCCTGTCTTCCCTCTTCCTCGGCCACCCTCGACTCGGCCGTGTAGAATTTTCAGGGCTTTTCTAGTTGCCCCAGGTGCTCTATCAGCTAAACTCTTACCTCATAACCTATCCCTTCGTACCCGCGCTGCCTGGCAATTCTTGGATTCCCTCACTAAGCAAGTGAGTTTCTGCCTGGCCAGGACCAGTTTATCCACTACCAGCCCTTTGATGTAAGTCCGTAAATGCGATGGACCCAGCACTGGCAGAATCCTCGCGGTAGGTCCCTTGTCACGTGGGACCTAGCTTCCTCATGCCCCTCCCTACGCATGCGCCCCTCTCTCACTGCAGGTCCAGAACAAAGCTGTAAACCCCGCCCAGCCCCTCGGTCCACCCCCTGTTCTGGAGACCTGCATCCTAATTGGCGAGCCAAGTATTGGCTGTTGGCCCACTTAGGCAGGTGTTGAATCCTCAAAGATAACATATTCCACAACCATACTACCTTTCGTTAGGGTTGTGGTCCGAACCTGGATTTGTTTTCTGGCCTCTAAAGAACTCATCTGGCTGGAGCCTGGATCTCAGCTGCGGGCTAACCCGACCCTGTGGCCCTGTGTTGGTGGCAGGTCCCGGTTTATAGGCCTCCCTCCTCTTGGGGAAAGGCGCAGGCGCCACATGCTTTATCAGTAACTTCCTAGCTACCAGCCCCAGCTTGGCGCAGAGCGCCCTGCCGGGTAGGTGGGAGGGCCAAAGTGAGCGATTTAAATCCCAGATCAGGCAGGGGCTCTTAGGAGCTGCCCCTTTGTCCCTTCCGGAATGGTGCGCAGGGCTGAGCCCCCCGACGGGGGCTGGGGATGGATGGTGGTGCTCTCAGCGTTCTTCCAGTCGGCGCTCGTGTTTGGGGTGCTTCGTTCCTTCGGTGTCTTCTTCGTGGAATTTGTGGCGGCGTTTGAGGAGCAGGCAGCCAGAGTCTCCTGGATCGCTTCCATAGGGATCGCGGTGCAGCAGTTTGGGAGTGAGTGCTGCGTCCGGGTGCGGTGGCCTGCCACCCTTGGAGAAAAGAGGGAATTTGGGGACCAGAAAGGGGAAAGAAAGGGTCGGGAGAATGCTGAGGGAGGATGGTGGAGACCACCTCGCAGAACCCATCCCAATTCCCCAGGCCCAATAGGCAGTGCCCTGAGCACGAAGCTGGGGCCCAGGCCCGTGGTGATGACTGGGGGCGTCTTGGCTGCGCTGGGGATGCTGCTTGCGTCATTGGCTACCTCCTTGACCCACCTATACCTGAGTATTGGGCTGCTGTCAGGTGAGACCCCGGGCAAGGGCGCAAGTCCACGGCCTGGATCGTGAGCCTCTGGGCTTTCACCTTCTTCCGCCACTTTCCAAAAAGGCTTAGGGAGAACCTATGCCCTAAAGGGAATTCTTACACTGAATGACTAAGTCAGAGGTAATCCCGGTAACATGCCCAAACCCATCAGACTGGAGTGTAGAAGGGAGAATGTCTTTAAGACTGCTAGGTAGCGCCTGAAAGAGGTATCATTGCCTACTTGAAAAATAATAATACAGAAATTTTCAGTGCTTATCGATGCTTACACACCTAAACAAAGGGAGATTAATGTAGCCAGAAAAACAGTAGAGATGGAGCTCTAATTCCAAAGTTTTGTGTTAGTTACTTTAGGAACACGGTCTTTTGTCTTCCCAGATCCCATAAAGCAGTGGTTCTCAACATGTAGTTATCGATCCCTTTGGGAGAGTCGAACGATCCTTTCATGGGGGTCGCATAGCAGATACCCTGGCATCAGATATTTATTTACATTACAATTCATAACAATAGCAAAAATAGGAAGTAGTAATCAAAATAATCTTATGATTGGGGGGGGGGGTGACCACAACATGAGGAATTGTATTGAAGAGTCAAAACATTAGGGAGGTCAGGAGCCACTGTCATAAAGTGTGTTCACCTCATTTTGCAGATGAGGTCATTGAGCCTGGGAGAGGAAGCAGGACACACAAAACCACACAGCTAGGAAGTGTTAAAGCCAGCACTGTGGTCTGTGGCAGTGCAAAGCAGGGGAGTAGTCTGCTACAAGGTAGTGTTGGAACCACTGGGTGTTCTGAGCACCTCCAAAGCCCACAGCCTCCTGCCTTGTTTTCCTTTTGACAGGCTCTGGCTGGGCCCTGACCTTCACTCCGACCCTGGCCTGCCTTTCCCGTTACTTCTCTCAGCGTCGATCTCTGGCCATGGGGCTGGCCCTGACTGGAGTGGGCATCTCCTCTTTTGCGTTTGCCCCCCTCTTCCAGTGGCTGATCAACAACTATGCTTGGAGGGGAGCCCTCTTGCTCGTGTCTGCCCTCTCCCTACATCTGATGGCCTGTGGTGCTCTCCTCCGCCCACTCGCCCTGACTGAAGACACTGCTGTGGGTGGCCCTGGGGCCCAGATCACCTCCCTCCTCCATCACGGTCCCTTCCTCCGATACACTGTTGCCCTCACCCTGATCAACACTGGCTACTTCATTCCCTACGTCCATCTGGTGGCTCACCTGCAGGACCTGGGTTGGGACCCACTGCCTGCTGCCTTCCTCCTTTCAGTGGCTGCTGTTTCTGACCTCGTGGGGCGTGTGGCATCTGGTTGGCTGGGAGATGCCGTCCCAGGGCCCGTGGCAAGACTCCTGATGCTCTGGACCACCCTGACTGGGGTGTCGCTCGCTCTGTTCCCTACCGCTCAGGCTTCCACAACCCTGGTGGTTCTGGCTGTGGCCTATGGCTTCACGTCAGGAGCCTTGACCCCAGTGGCCTTCTCCGTGCTTCCTGAACTGGTGGGGACTGGAAGGATTTACTGTGGTCTGGGACTGGTGCAGATGATAGAGAGTATCGGGGGGCTGCTGGGGGCTCCTCTATCAGGTAAGAGAAATGGGGTCGCCAACTGGGCCAGGGCTGGCATGCTGCATAGTTGGGGGAAGGAACTATTTTCACGATGGTATGTGTTCATAGTGTTCTGTGACATATAAACAGGGTACAGCCTGCGTAGCCAATCATTAGCAGTCCTGAAGTGAGTTCACAGGAGGACAGAACTTGGGTCTAAGAAGGTCTGAGTGGGAAGACAACAGTGGGACTGACGGCTTGGTTTTCAGAAGACCTGGCTTGGCCTAACATGTCAGTGTCTTGTCTTTTCCTTTGACCCAGTGGGCCCCTGCCCAGATGTCTGAAACATCTGGTTAAAGTTTTCCGTGCTCAAGATGTCAGAACCTTCTGATCGTTAACATCTTCCCCTTAACTATTAACTGGAGGCTTGAAAGGGCCACTGTTGCCAGAACAAAACGCACAGATATGCTTGACTTCATATGGCTCCCCAACACCTACAGACTGGTTTGGAAATCCTTTCTGCAGGGAGGGGTGGCAGCCGAAATGACCTTTTGAGGCTGTTTAAGAAACTCTAATCTCATATTCATCCATTTCTACCTTGGGAGTTCCTTCTCTTCCAAGACAGTGGGTTTTCCTTTGCCCACAAATGGGTCTAGGCCATTGGTCCCAGTGTGCAGATCACCCATGCATGTTTCTTTTTCTCTCTTGGGCCCAGGCTACCTCCGGGATGTGACAGGCAGCTACACAGCTTCGTTTGTAGTGGCTGGGGCCTTCTTACTCGCAGGAAGTGGAGTTCTTATCACCCTGCCCCATTTCTTCTCCTGCCTCTCAGTTTCTACCTCCAGACCCCAGGACCTTGTGATAGAGGCACCGGATACCAAAATTCCCCTGCCTAAGGAGGAGGGACCAGGAGAGGACTAATCTCCACTGAGAGCAGTGCTCATGGAAACCAGAGTGTGGCAGTGCCAGGTCTTTGGCCTCATCAAGGCATCCACAGAAGCACCGTGCCTTAGGATTCTTGATCCGTCTCCTCCAGAGCAGGCCCAGGGCTGTATTATGTTGAAGACTCACCTATCACCTTTGCTGTCCCGAGCTTTTTTGAAGGCTCCAGGAGATCTCACTCCACTGAATTCTGAATCAAATCTGAAAGTCAAAGGCCAAGAGTCTTCTCATGTTTTTATATGTGATAACTGGTGTTCCTTGAATATAAAACAAATAAGGAAACTGGACAATAATTGTAACCTTAAAAAGAGCTGGGGACCAGGTACTTGGGGCAGCTACTAGGGCCATGGCAGGTAAAGGAATGGAAATGTCCTTGCACTCTGGTGGCCCAGAGTTCTCCCCTCCCGTCCGCTTATCTCCCTCTTCTCCACTATTCCTGTGACACAGGGGGAAACTTTAAGAGAAAGGCATATGTATGAAAGAAGATGGCTTGGGAGCAGCAACTGGAACTGAAAGAGCTAATGTGTGACCTGAGAGCCTTGTACTTTTGAGACAGAGCCTCGGCGTGTAGCCCAGGCGGCTCTTGAACTTGAGAACTGGCCTCTTCCCAAGCACACAGGTGCACACAACCATACCCAGGTGGATTTTTATTCCTCCTAGGCTAACAAAGGCGGATCAAAGTGCAAGAAAAAAAGGAGGTTTGGGAGCTAGCAAGAAAGAAAGCTCAGCAGTTAAGAGCACTTCCTGCTCTCCCAGTATGCCTGAGCACCCCACTAAGTGGTTCACAACCGCCTCTAATCCAGAGGATCCAATATCCTCTTCTGGTATGCATGGGCACCCCCCAACACAGGGTATACAGCCACACGAACACACACATGTAAGGACTAAAAATCGTTTTAAAGGTAGGTTTGAAGAGAGTGCAGCATCTAAGAGCACTTGCTGCTCTTCCTGCTGACCTGTTGAGCTCCAGGTGCCCACACCCAGCAGTTCACCCTGCCCTTAAGTCCAGCTCCAAGACATTTGTCCCCCGCAAACACACATAAATAAAAGTAATTTTTAGAAGTTAAAGTGTAAGGTTTAGATATGCCCCTAACAAACTAGAACTGGCCAGCTGACAGTCTCTCAAAGATCCTCTTAAGGCAAGAATTTGGACAAATAAAACCTGAAAAGATGTCATTCCCCACCCCACCCCACCCCACCCCCCAGGGCTGCTGGGACCCTGTTGCTTTCAGCTAGTGTTAGGAGATATCTTAAGTAGAGATTCTTGGGGTCCCGAATTGGCTAATGGAGCTCTTAGGAGGGTGAGATAAAAATTCTTTATTAGGGAAGGGGACAGCCAAGAAAATGATCAACAAGTGGTATCCCGGATGGAGCCAGCGCCCCCCGCGGAGAGCAGGGAGACTTGTGGAACTGGGAGCAGCTCCCCTCTCTCAGGTGGAGGGGTAGCTGGCGGTGAGGCTGGCCGGCACGGGGGCAGGGCTCTGGGCAGCGCCATGTAGATGAAGCTGCCGGAGAGGATGAGAGAGCTGCACACCAGGAAAGAGGCGCTGAAGTCTCCGGTCCTATCCCGTAGGAAGCCTGAGGAGAGGAGTAACGGAATTTAGAAGCCTGGCATCCCAGGGACAGAAGGCAGACTTGAGCAGAATCTGCAGGCTTAGCCCTTACCTGACAGAGGAGGGCCCAGGAGTCCCCCGAGGCTCATCAGCATCATCACCAGCCCTGTGGCCTGCACCACACCTCCAATGCCCACCAGCCCCGGGAGCACACCGAAAACCAGTGGGGCATAACTCCCGGCGCTCATGCCATAGGCCCCAGCAGCGGCTAGCAGAGGAGCCCCCCAACCCTCCTCCGTCCCCACAGTGGGTACTAGTCCCACTGCCAGTACCCCTAATCCAGTCAGAGACCCAAACACCACCAGAAGCCGAGGAAGGGGCACCCAGCCCTGGTCTGCCAGCCATCCGCTGACCAATCGGGCACAAGCATCTCCCACTGCAGCGACAGCCACCACCAACGCTGCCCCGTAACCACCCATGCCCTGATCTAAAGCGTGCGGACCCAGATGCACGTAGGGGACGAAGTATCCGCCCCCGATCAAGGCGGTGCCCAAAGCAAAGACTGAAAAGGCCCGGCGCTTGAACAGACCTAGGCCGAGGGCAGCTAGGGGGGTACGAGGTGGGGCCAGCGGGTCACCAGAGAGAGCTAAAGGTCGCAGCAAGGCGCCACAGGGTGTGAGGTGAAGGGTGACAGCGCCTAGGAGGAGCAAGGCACCCCGCCAGCCGAAAGTATCAAGAAGGAACTGTAAGGCAGGTGCCAGGAGCAGCGAGGATGCCCCATTACCGGTGAGCGCCAACCCTACCGCCAAGACCCGACGGCGGGAGAAGTACCGAGAGAGGGTACCCAGGGCTGGGGCGAACACCAGGGCCCAGCCAGAGCCTGCAAATGGACAGGACAGGATGAGGGTACAGGTATGGCTTTGCTAGCGTTCCTTAGCCCCGCTTCTCCCCTGCACGCGCACACGGACAGACACACTCCGCCTTGTACAGTCCCCTACCCGACAAGAAGTGTTCCTGTCCCCATTATCACCCCTTAAGCACAGGGGCACCCCATTCTTCTTACCAGCGAGGAGGCCCAGGCCGAGGTAGAGGTGCAGGAGGCTTCGGGCGAAAGCCGAGAAGACCAAGCCAAGCGAGGTTAGGACTCCCCCAACCATCACCACGGGGCGTGCCCCCCAGCGAGTGCTCAGGGCGCTGCCCACTGGGCCTAGAAGGGGGCGGAGTCAACGAAGACATGCCCCGGGACCCCCAAACTATCCGCAACATTTCTCATTGGCTGTTTTGCCTGGCTTGGTAACTCCTCCCTTTGACCTCAAGACCCACTCTTCTAGAACTTGGTTCCACCAGTAGCTCTCAGGTTGTCTGGTAATAAAGTCTGCTGTCTCCCATCACTACATCCACGGCCTCTCCACCCGGTGCCCGCCTCCCACCTCGGGGGCCCCCCCTCACTGGCTGCCTGCTGCACGGCCAAGGCCAGGGCGCTGACCCACGCAGTGTCCTGGGCGCTTCGTTCAAAGTGCTCCGCGAGGTCGGGGAGGGCAAGGCCCAGGGAGCGTAAGAGCCCGTAGGAGAGCCCGTTCACGGCGAATGCTGCGGCCGCCACCACCCAGCCCCAGCCCCCGTCCGGGGGTCCGGCCGGCTTGGGGGTCATCGCCGTCTGCTGGGGTGGGGAAACACCTGTGAATGAAGTCTCCACGCCTGGGCCTCCGCTAGGGAGCTGACGTCCCTGAGATCCAGCCTCGGGCTGCTCGCCCAGGGTGGGCACGTCGCCCGGAGCATGGGCGCGGGAACCAGGCCTAGGGATAGAAGTCCTGGGTGCGCGTGAGGTTCTGGGATGGGAGGGCAGCAGGATCCCCCAGGCCAGGGGTTCATCCATCCCAAACCCTTTCTCTTACCCGACCTCTCCCGGCGTTGGGGGTAGGGAAAGGGCGAAGGTGGGTTCGGCCGGATTGTCTCCGCGCTTTCCGGCAGGCAGGGTTCTGCCGAGCAGCTAGCCAGCGCAGAGATGGAGCCCAACTTGGACCGCTCTCTCCGGTAAACAGAGATCACCACAGGGGCCCGAGCCACCTGGGACACGGGGTGGGGGTGGGGGTGAGTACCGAGGGCGGGGGAAAGAGAGACAGCCAATCCACCCAGGCCTGGCCGAGGCCTGACGCCGAGTCCCACGAGGATTGAATTATCCACACACAACCCCCAGCCCTGGATAGGAAACCGCGAGCAATGAGTGTACCTGGTGTCTGCGCCCCGCCTCTCCCCGCGCCTCTCGGCGCCGCGGGGCTCACACCCACGCACCTGCCGTCGGCTGCGCACGCAAGAGGAGGCGGGTTGCAATCTTGTCCGGCCGGCTGCCCACGCATGAAAATAGCGGTGGTCTCCAAAACCTAAATGAGTTCTTGGATTCTCGGATTTGTTGCTGAGGATCCTGTAAAGCTCTGGCATCAAATCACTGGCTTCCAATGGACAATACCAGCATGTTCTCACTGGGAAGGAAGGCGACTTCCCAGTAACAAGACCTGGGATGTTCCTGGCAGCCTTTACATACTCTGTTATTTCATCTATACTATATCCCTATGAAGACGACACTATCTCCATTTTACAAATGGAATAGCTGATTCTTAAAGAGGTTAGGTGTTCTACCCCAAATCGTTCAGCTTCAAAAAAAGAGAAAAAAAGTGAAAATATTTGAATTTAGGTTTATCCTATTGTGGGAGGAGACAGGGAGAACAAACCTGGGAGTGGCACAGAAACTGGTACGGTCGAGGGAAATAGCCTGGAGACAGATTGATGTGAACTGTCGTGGAAAGAGAAGAATCCGTGCGGAGCCACAGTGCGTAGGATTCTAACCCAAGGGTGGCTGGGAATAGCTGAGCTCTTTGCCGCCAGACTCGCTAAAGACTTAGGCTAGATTTTTTTTTTTTAAACCAAGGCAAGAATGCAGAGAAATAAACTCGGGTGTTTTTCGTGAAGACTTTAACGAGCATCCTTCTTTAGCAGTCGCTATTGCTTTACCTTAGCCATTTGAATTCATTTGGTTTAATCATTAAACAAGGCCATTGAAATTTCAGCGATTTGCAGGTTGGAGCTTATATCAACCCGTAGCCACAGGATGGCAGTGTTTCCTAATTGATGAGAAAGTATCTGCCAAGAAAGGGAAGAAACAGCTCAGGAGTCTTGAAACTGGAAGACTGAAGAGCATAGGCAGACAGACTTTCAGCAGCACACCATTGGGGGGTGCGTGGAAGGTCTCACAACCACCGAAGGCGAGCCCGGCTACCTTCCTATCCCCCACTCCTATCCCGGGAAATCAGCTTTCTTCCTCCTCAGCAAGGCTACCCTTTCCTCAGTTCTAGGTTTTATCATAAACGGATTTTCTGCTGAAATAGAAGTCTCCTAGAAGAGAAGACCATGAAGGTTCGAGGCCCTGCCACATATGTCTCTCTGGATTCACCAGCCAGGAGCTGTCTGTGAAAGCCACTGGAGTGGTGGCACCTGCAGGCGCTCAGCCACCAGGGAGACAGGGAACAATTGGTTGGTTTCCTGAGAAGGCCAGTAAGGACTCTGCTCTCTCTAAGTGGAGCCCAGACAGCCGAAAGGAATGGTTCTCTCCATGGTGAAGTAGAAAGACATTCAGAGAGGAGAATATTTCTGGGTTGTACCAAATAATGCCGTGTGCTTTGGCAGATTGCAAAATCGAGAGCCTAGGGTGTTGGTTGTGAAAGGGCATGCTCCTCGTCTTCCTCATGCTCATGGCCAGAGTTGATGTGTGCTGATCATGGACGTAATGAACCCTGGAAAAATGGACCCCCCCCAACAGGCTTACTGATCTTGACTTTCGCTTAGCTATCTGAGTGCAAACTAGTGTCTGTTTCCTTGTTTTTAAGAAATGGTTATAATAACAGTTACCTGATAGTGTTGTTGTAAGGATTAAATTCGTCATGGTGTATGCATGTGTAAGTAAGAGACTTAGAACAGTGTCTGAATAGGGTATGTAAGAGCCCTCACAGTCACCACTGTAGCCCAGGGCAACTGGACGAGGCTCCACTCCACGGCATTGCTTCCCCTGCCAGGTGGCTACTTCGGACTCCAAAGGGATCTGGGAAACTCAGGGTCAAGAAACCACATCAATCCTGTGAGTTTTTGTAGAATCACATGGGTTATAAAGTATGCATGTTTTTAAGAAAATTAAATGGAAAATGTGACTCCTTTTCTTTTTTGGGGGGGTGGGTGGGAAGGATGGGGGCTCATGAAGCCCAGGCTAACCCCAAGTTCACTATGTAGCTAAGGATGACTTTGAATTTATACTACCTCCCAAGTGCTGGCATTAAAGGTAATCAATCCCCTTTCATCAATATGCAATTCCACCTCTGGCCTTTTCTCCTACCAAGCTAAATGTACAACCATGTGTGTTGTCAGAAGTTTTGTCTGCTGTGAAGATTTCCCTTCACCTGTGCCCTTTAAGGTTCCCTAGTCCCAGACAGAGACTGGAATGCTGCAGCTGTCCACTTTTGGGTGGTGCCTGCACAGCATGCAGAACATTTGTAAACAAGGGTCTAGCCTTCTCTTCTTCAGTCAGCAAACCATAAGGCACACCCCATGAACGTGCAGGTGTGCGTGTGCATGTGCTCGGGGACACAGAAAGCATTGTGAAAGGAGTAGGGATAAGAGGCATTTGAGCAACTTCTCCATGTCGCTTGCCTGTGTCTTCAGGACCTGCTCAGGCCCAAACACACACATACCATTTCGGTCCTATGATGCATTGCAGCTGTGCAGATCCAGCTTTATGACATGTCCAGGTCAGAGGGCACCCAGCTCATGATGCGCAGCTCAGGTCGCATGATAACCTGGTTAATCCACCATCACATTTCAAATGTTTACTTTCCACTAAGGCCCAGTAGCAGGCCAATGGCTGTCTGCAGTGGAGAGTCATGCCTCCACTGTGATTTACCTCCAAGAGTCTGACAGAAACTCCAAACAGCATCTCTATCTGCTGCCAATACCTCAAGTACCATCATCAGGTCTGATGGATTTCATGGTCCAAGTGGTAGAGCAGCCTGAACCGGCTGAAGAGCCTTCTCCTGTTCCAGGCCCCACACAAAGCTTGCAACTTTCTGAGTTACTCAGTATGAGGGCTAGTATAACACGCCCAGGTGAGGAATGTGTTGTCTCCAGGATCCAAATAGACCCTCTAAACATTAGGCTTTTTTCATGGTAGTAGAAGGGGCCAAATACAAAAACTTATCCTTCACCTTAGAGTGAAGGCATATCTCTGCATGCCCTATACCACTGGACTACTGAAAATTTCACTGAGGTAGCAGACCCTTGAATTTTTGGTTGGATTAATTTCCCATTCTCTGATTTGCATACGTGTTACCAATGAGTTCGCTGGTTTAGTTTTTCTTGTGTTTTCCAAGCTTGTGAGAACATGCTGACTTCCTTATCCTAACCAAAACTAAAACCAAAAGAGGACTCAGAATAAGTTTTATTCAATTTTATATACGATGCTTATAGAATGGTAATATACACCTATAATCCTAGCACTCAGGTGGCCAGGACAGAGGGGTCACAGGTTCAAGGCCACCCTGAGCTACATTTTAAATAGCTCCAGGTCAGCTGTACTGTTGTGGAACTATGTCCTTCAGAGATGGCACGCCATTGCCATTGTGACACCAGAGCAGCTGTGGCTATCTGGGTGAGGATGTACACTGACATTTCCTCACGGAATTGGGGAGACTCACTCCCTGTGTGCAGACACACAGGTGGTCTGTGTGGTACTCAGAGGCCTCATCACTTTCTGAGAATATGCAAGTGTTGAGTTATTTGTAGAGAAAGATTTTTCTTTACTGGTCTAGATGTTAATAAGCCACCCTGTCACCCCTTCAGGGATGTGCTGCTGGATTTGTTTGTTTTCCTGGGACTGAGGACGAAGCCCAAGTTTTTTTAAATTCTTCCTCCGCATTGACTCACCAAGCTAGATTTCAGTGGCTCCTCTTTTTGGAGGAGGGAGGTTGACACCAGGGTCTTACCGTGTAACTCTGGCTGGCCTGAAACGAGCTGTATGGTAGACCAAGCTGGCTGTAAACTCTCAGAGCTCCACCTGAGGATGATACTGTGGGTGGGGTACGGGGTTAGAGGTGTTCACCACCATGCCTGGTTGAAGGCATTTCTTTCAACTGTCTTCAGTGCTCGAGCTGGAGTGAACAGACTCTTCTTTTTAAAACATCTGTCTGGGAAAACTATGCACCAGTTGGCACCCAGACTACCACACGGTGGGACCCAGCTGCTTTGGGAGAAGCAGTCGACTTGTCTCCTACTGTGGGTGGGTGATGAGATATGCAACTGCAGATAAACTGAAGGTGGAGTACCTTCAGAGGCAACCCTGACGCAAGCATCCTTCCCTGCGTGGTATACCCTGGTAGCTTTCCTTTTTGCTGTGGTGGCAGTTGGGCTGTTGCTGCTATGCAACCGGGGCTGTGTCGTTCCAAAGTGGAATGTCTGTGGAAGGGGCCCCAGTATGACCATCCTCCTCTGTGTGCTACAGACTCACACACCTCCTTGGTGAAAGGAGACGCCCGTCAAGTATGAGAACCATTTCCCAACCCAACCAAATGACTGACAGAGTAGACCATACCTGGCAATCCCCTGAAGCCACATCTGAGGCAAGGTTACAAGAAAACATTGGTATAAGTTGTGTGACCTTTGCTGTGATGATAAGGCATGAGGGTCCTGAAGGAGGGCTCAGTGGGTAAAGACACTTGTCATGATACATGGTGACCTGAGATTGATTTTCTACACCCACAGGGTAGAAGGAGAGAACCGGCCCCCACACTTCTCCTCTGACTACACACGTACACACGCTTGCACACACAAATGTGTGTGGTAGAGGAAAGATGTATAACAGTGGCTCAACTGTCTCCCCAGGAAAAAAATGTAAGGGAAAAATTGGACTATGAAAAAGCCATTTGGTTTCTATCTTTATTGATAGGAAATTGGGGGGAAGAAGATATTGACTTGCTGTTTCTTAGGGTGGGGTATATAAGGCATATAAGAGAAGAATCCAAATTAAATCTGTATTAAATAGCTGCTCCTGAAATCCAAAAACTTGGAACCCATAGGACAGTGAATCTGTCAGTGGGGAGAGGCAGAGGGAATAAAAACCTTTACTAGCCAGGCATGGTAGTGCACGCCTATAATCCCAGCACTTAGGAGGCAGAGGCAGGCAGATTTCTGAGTTCGGGGCCAACCTGGTCTACAGAGTGAGTTCCAGGACAGCCAGGACTACACAGAGAAACCCTGTCTTGAAAAACAAAAAAAAACAAAAACAAAAACAAAAACAAAAAAACCAACCAAACCAAACAAAACAAAAACAAAAAACAAAAACAACAACAACAAAAAACCTTTAATAATGGTCCAGTGCAAAAAACCATGATAATCAGAGACCCACTTCTGTGTTATTAGAAAAGACTTAATATGGTGCATAGAGGTGAGTGGCATCGGGTCTGAATGCTATGGAATCAAAGAAACAGTAATATAGCTACTCTTTCATCCTTGACTCAAAGCTTGTGTATCTGAGACAATAAGAGAGAAAGCAGTCCATTGGGGACATGTGGTTATTACTGGTTGAGGTCCCTGTGAGTATCGGGACGGGAAGACAATGGAGGAAGGAAGCATTACTGAGGGAATTGGGCATAGGAGAGGCAGTGTTGGTGGCGAAGTTGCCCTGACCTGGTAGGGCTGTGTACACAGAAGAGTTAGAAACGAAGCTAATGCAGCCGGAACCTCAGGCCCTTAGTGGTTTTGCTGAGCTCTACAGTGGGCTATTTTCTTTACGAGATAGGAGAAGTGCTGGTGGATCTGAGTGATTGTTGCTGGCATGAAAATCAGATCTGTAAACTGCCAAAGCAAGCAATACAGGATGCAGAGGGGGAAAAAAAGCAGACACTGAGTTTTTCCAGGTCACTTGAAAGGAAATGTGGCAAGATTTTTGTGGAGTCGGAGTCCCTGGCAGGGAAGTTGTCCAAAAGCCCAAACCAGTGCCTGTGAGCCTCTGGGGATAAAGAGGAGTGAATGACAGAACTGTAAGTGTGAGACAGAAGTCAATATTCACCATCTCACCAGAGGATGCTGCATACTGTTCTTCTCCAAGGATTGCTTGCCAAGCCCTGGGCTCTTTGGCAGGCAGATGTGCCCAATAGAAAGGCAGTAGCACTGTAGAACCCATGAGATCCAGGCAGCCAGAACCTGTGTAGCAAGCAATAGGACATACAGCCCTGCTCCTGGTTGCCTCATACAAAATAGGACAGTGTGAGCCAGACCCACTGAGCCCTTCAGTGTGCGGAGATGCAGGGACCAGCACCCATCGTGAGGAAATGGAATGAGACTGGAGGATGAGCATGGGATACAGAAACCTCAGCAGGCTGGTGCCTCTCATCCGGGAAACCACAGCCAGGACTGATCTCTAGAGGAAACAGAGGCAAGGTGACGGAATAGTTTCATGCTGTCTTGGACTTCACTAACATTATTTTCTAGCATCCCTTTAGCTGCTGAATCCCAAGATCAATTAGTGTTTGCTTGAAATGGTTGGTGGTGGTACATCCTGCCTGCCATGTGCAGAAAGGTTTCATTATGTGACGGCAGCCTAGGAATGTTTTACAGGTTTAGAGAGTGTGTGTTTGAGATTGCCACAAGCACGCCTAAAGAAGCAAGATGGGAAGCAGTCCACACAGGCTGCGAGGGCCAGGAGAGTGCTGGTCCTCGGGAGGGTTTATGATTGCCTAAGGTATAAGTGACGCCCAAGAAGATTGACAAGATATATATATATAAAGAAGATTGACATGAATCTTACCAAAAAAATAAAAATAAAAATCTTACAACAGCCAGTGCCTGTAAGTTAAAACAATGGTTAAAGACTTTGAATTAAGGTACTGGATAGGAAAAGGCCTGCTTAGACCCTGTAGGGTCATTGAATGAAAACCTTAGTATCAGAAATGGGCTTTCATCTTTTGAAATGTTGAGCAGAGATGTCCTGGAGGCCCCTTACACAAAACTGGCTATCACCACTGTCTTTGGGTGCATTCCGGCATTCGACTTTAGAGTGCTATTGCTGAAGACATCACAGACTTTGTATACAAGATATGGAGAAATCAGATTGGAATTGAACTCAGAGCTCCTTCCTTTCTTGGTGGCTTTTGCAGGGCCAGAGGTGCTATGTAGACTGCTGAAGGAGAATTGTCATCCACAGTCTTGTTTAGTTACGGACCCTGCGTGCTACACTGTGACGAGCCAGGCAAGATGTACCCATTGGCACAGTAGTGGCACAGCTGTCCTGAGTGCAACCAGCTGCTTTCTGGTTGGATTGAAGGCCCACTCCACAGGAAGCAGCACACATTTGCTATTATAAGATAAAAACCCCCAACAGAGAAGTTACTGCTTTTGTTTCTTGACATGGGTATGACGTGCCTGTCAAATCACCTTCTAAACATTTATGTTTACACTCCTCGGTTATTGCTCTTGTCGGTCTTGGCTAGGGAAGCTTTTCTATAGAGTGGGTGGAAGTTACATTTATACCGTGGAAAGTATAAATGAATCCTACTCCAGGATAGTGGACCAATGATCAGTCTTAAGTGGGAAAAATTATGCATTTATACTATCTCCTCCAAGGCTCAGGCAACATGGCAGAAGAGAGGGCGGGAGGAGTGAAGAGCTGGAGAAAGGGGTAGAGTGCTGTGGAGCTGTGGAGCTGTGGAGCTGTGGAGCTGTGGAGCTGTGGAGCTGTGGAGCTGTGGAGCTGTGGAGCTGTCTACTCTGGACATGACAGGGCTGCTTATGTCCTGGAATCATGTGGTCATCTGTGTGAGACGCCCACGACTGGGCCACTGATGTCCCCGAGTGAAGGTGGAAGCGCTCACAAGGCTCACCATGTGACATGAGTGCAGTCTGAGGGACTCATGGGAAGTCCCGTGCACCCATCCTTCCTCGAGGGTACGTAAGTGGATAATACTTGCTGGGAAGGGGCACTTTTCTTCTATGCCGTCACCCATAGCTTGCCTGTGCTCCTGTAAGTAACCCTCCCCCCCCCCAATTAAACTTGTCGTTTCACCAAGCTAGATGGTTTCTTTGTTCAGTCATCATTGCATTGTCTGCGGGTGAATAGGTTCACATTTCCCCCAGGAAAAGTCATACAGGGGCTATATATAGTGAGCCCTGCCTGAATGTGTGTGTGTGTGTGTGTGTGTGTGTGTTTATCATGTCCATCACTGGCCTTAGGAATAAGGATACATGCATGGATAATATATGTCTTTCCTCTCCTAGCACCCACAATCAAATCAGAGAAATAGACACAGAAAAGAAATCTCAGCACAAGGATTAAGAAAAACCGCTCTCTAACGTGGCCTATGGGAAGATCCAGCTCACTTAGCTTGGGCCTGCTCGGAGGTTCCACAGAAGAGGATCCCTTAAGCCAGGCCTTGAAGGGTGAGTAGGAGTTTGCCAGATGAATGTGGTGGGTGGGAGGCCTCCCAGGAGAATGGCACTTGTTGGAAACTTGGCATATTGTTTCTTGTTTGCAGTGCTGTAAAAAGTTACAGTGTAGCGCAATGATGTAGGGCAGTCTTACATGCAGAGTCCTGCCTGGAAGGCCCTGCGGCCAAGCAAAGAATGTAAATGTTTTTCCCCTTAGTTTCCCTGAAGGAGGAGTCACTAAAACGGGCAGCTGGACTTGGGAAAAAGGAGTCATGCCACAGTCAAAGAGGTAAGGAGAATAGGCTTTACACCTGAGAAAGTTCTCAGCCTTGTGTTTAACTTGAAAATTCCAAGGGAATTTTACATCTGAATTTGATGACTATTTATAGGAAAACTAATGCTTACACATCATCTCTTCATTTCAAGAAAAAGAAAACCCTAACCCTAACTCTAACCCTAGCCCTAACCCTAAGCCTAACCCTACTCCAGAAAGAGGTGCACAATTGTCCCACGGTTTGTTTGCCCTGGAACACTGCCAGTATGGGTGACAAACCCATAGATTGAGCAGAAGGACTCCTCCAGGAAGTCTCCCCAGACCACACCTACACCAAACCTGCTTGAGGCGGTTGTTCTCTACCTTTCTAGTGCTGTGCCCCGTTAATACAGTTCCTCCTGCTGGGTCCACCCCTCATCATAAAATTATTTTTGTTATTACTTCGTAACTGTAATTTTGTTACCGTTATGAATTGTAATGTGAATAGCTGTGCTCCCTGATGGTTTTAGGTCATCCCTGGGAAACGGCCGCTCATCCCCAAAGGGTCTGAGATCCATCTGTTGAGAGCCTCTGACCTTCACATTTATTTGTTTGCTTGAGGTTGGGTCTTGTTATGTAACGGAGGCTGCTCTGAAACTCACTATGTAACCCAGGCTGACCTCAAACTCGTGATTCCCCTGTCTCAGCCCCCCACACGCTGGGATTGCTGGGATCATCAGTAAAACTGGCTTAGTCAGCCTGTGTTAGCCTCCTTCAGAATGCGATAGCTTGCCTTTTGTCTTTGACTCCCCATTCCCCTGCGTTATGTCGTTCTTACACCATGAGGCCTTGGACATTGGAGCCCAGCATTTTAACCTCTGGGGCTTTCACATCCAAAGGCAGTAAAGGTGAGCAGTGAGTTGCTGAAGGAGACACACACCTGAGAAAGAACGAGTGAGCGGACTCAGTGTCTAAAGCACCACAGCGTGGTACTCGGCCTGCTTGTCCATGTGGGACGACACAGAGGTAGATGAGGGGCCAGAGAAAGGCTTTAGTTAGGGAAGCATAGCAAAGATAGGACCGTGTAAACGGCATTTATTTGGGGGACACAGGATCTAGGAGTATGGCTACATTAGTGAATTATAGTGTCTTCTATAGGAGCGCTGTGAATCCTTAAGGCCTTCTGCTGACAACCTCTGTGAAGCCTGGTGTAGCAGAGGAGCTGTCTGCAAAGGTGGCTAGGACTGGAAGGGCAAGGGATGCCGTCGTCCACAAGAAGCACTGCTGTTTGAGGAACTCAAAAACAAGACTCTTTCCAGTATTGGCTTGGTCAATCTTGGGCTTCCAAAACTTAATAGATGCGCCTCCCAGCCCTCCCTTCCTCCCCAGTCCTCCTCCCCCACTTCCCCAGCTCACCCAGTGACCAGGTCACAGGAAGTCAGAGTTCAGATGCACAGCCTGCAAAAGGACATGACCTGAGAAGGACGTAAGGACATATTGGCCCAGGGCTGAGGTTCAGGGCCCGAGGAACACTGCTGAGACATGTAATGATGTTGGAAGGTTGTGAGGCCCCCTGTGCACAGGAACAGGTCTGCTTGATGGCCTCATGAACTGGCTGGAGAGAAAGCCACATTGAGAGAGGTGCATGGTGGCGCACGCCTTTAATCCAGCACTCTGGAGGCAGAAACAAGTAGATTTCTGTGAGTTCGAGGCCAGCCTGGACTACTGAGTGAGTCCCAAGACAGCCAGGGCTGTACAGAGAAACCCTGCCTCAAAACAAACAAATAAACAAACAAAAAAACAAGGATGAGGAGGAGAAGGGAAAGAAAGTCAAACTTAGCCCCAAGAGCATGTGTGCACATGTGTGTGTGCATGTGCGTGCGCGTGTGTTGTGTGAGTCCTGCCCCACATGAACACCTTCAGATCCTCTACCAAATCTGTCACCATGGCCTGTTCCAATCCTGTCGCTGTCCGTTCCCTCTGTCACCTGCTCCCCCGACTCTCCATCCCTGTTACCATGCTAAGTCTGTATGTAGGAGCTGCGTCCTGAATTCCTCATAAGAGCAGTCTCTGCCCCAACTTGACTTATTTGAAATATTTTGGTTTCGGTTCTTTGGCCATGGTCAGTGTTAGAGTTTAAAATCTGTGTCAGACTGTTAAACCTCCACGAGCAGGGTTGGGGAGGTGTCCAGTGGCCGTGCCCAGGACTCAGGTTCCCGGCACCCACGTCAAGCAGCTCACAACCATCTGGAACTCTAATTCCAGGGGATCAGGTGCCCTCTCCTGACCTTCCCAGGCACCTGCATACATACAGTGTCCATAAACTCACACAGGCACTTGCACATACACATATAAATAAATCTTCTTAAAAACCTGTAGATATAAACTCTAGCACGATTAAGGAAGGAAATGACGGGTTACATGAAGGTGTGGAACTCACAAATTCACAAAGAAGGCTACAGAAATAAGTTTGTCAAGACAAACTTATTGCCACAAGCCTAAGTGGTGGCTCAAGCCACCACTAGGCCACTAGGTGGCGCTGCTGGCAGCCCTCTGCAAGCATTGGGGTCTAGTGACCTTCGCTACTACTCTTCAGAGATGTTCTCTGCCTCTTGGCTTAGAAGCTCCCAAATTCAAGCTCAGAGTCACGGTCACAGCCTCTGCAGCCTTGGTCCTGCGTTCCTCTCCCTCGATTGACCGAGCCCAAGGAAAGCAAACACCTGGTGTTTTCCGCGTTTGCAGATAGGCGAGTTCTGCTTCCTATCAAAAATAATTTGGTAAACTCACACCCAGACGTGCACACCTGTTATCTTGGCTATTCTAGCAGTTAAGGTGGGAGGACAGGCTAATTCCAGAGTTTAGGGTCACGGTAAGCAAGACAACAAGACATCTTATCTGAAAACAATAAGTGAATTAGAAAAAAGCAAGCCAAGTGTGGCGGAGCACACTTTTAATCCCAGCAATCTGGAGGTAAAGGCAGGAGGATCTCTGTGAGTTCAAGGTCAGCCTGGTCTTTAGAGCTAGTTCCAGGACAGCCAAGGTACCCAGAGACCCACCCTCGTAAAACCAACCAACCAACCAACCAGCCAGCCAAATAAACCAACCAAAAAAACCTTGTGAGGAGGTACATGCCTGTCATCCCAGGACTCAGGAGGCTGAGATAGAGTTCCCAAGACCATCCTGGGCTACATAGCAAGATCATATCTTAAAAATAATACACAAGGGGCTGGAGAGATGGCTCAGCGGTTAAGAGCACTTACTGCTCTTCCAGAGGTCCTGAGTTCAATTCCCAGCAACCACATGGTATCTCATAATTATCTGTAATGGGATCTGACGCCCTCTTCTGGTGTGTTGGAAAACAGCTATAATTGTACATAGACTAAATAAATAAATCTTTAAAAAAATAATACACAAACAAATGAATAATAAGGTAGGGGGATTTCCAAAAGGACAAGGTTCTCACTCAAGGCAGCTCACCATGCCTTTTAACTGTTTCAGTCCCAGTAAGCAAATTGCATCAATCTAAATGGTACCTGTGGTTGTGACAACAGCGTATACGCATCGTGTAGCGGTAACTGGGGCCTGGTGACTTCTGAAAAGTATTCTTCTAGACACTACTGCTCCTAGGCATCTGTAAAGGAAGGACTACCAGCGGCCCTCTGGGGAATGGAACCCTGAAGGGGCCATCACAAGTCAGGCACATCACAGGTAGGTTCGCTGATTGCCAGTATGGGTGTCTTTGCTGCTTTTCGGTTCATCACCATTTCCACCCCACCAGTTCTCACCCGGTCTTCTCCACCCTGCCCTCTCTCTGCCCCAGGCTTGGGTGATTTTTCCTGTTTGATCCTGTTTGATTTGATCTGGCAGACTGAAGAGGCCAAGAGTGAATCTGTCCTTTTTCTCTCTACTCTGCCCATCTCGTTTGCTACCACTGAGTATTCTGTGTCTCAGTCCCAAACTGGTCCCTCAGTGTGCAGCTTACGGGTCTGTTAGAAGATACATCCAGATAAACCCTAGATAACCCCGCTGGGCTGCAATGGCTTGGCCTGGCCAGGATCTCTACTTAGCTGAGTCATATGAGCCTAAAAGCCAGAAGTGGGAGGAGAGAGGGAGTTGGATAACAGGTTTCCCTGCAGCTGTGGGAATGCACACTAGACACCCTGTGGGCGCTACCCAACCAGAGTGTACAGGAGGTCAGCACTGCGTGAAATAATGATACTCCAGGCAAAAGCATACCTTGGGCAACATTCCTACCGAGGTGGTCTTCTGCACCAAGGAAGCAGAGGGGCCTGCTTTCAAGATCAAAGCAGATGCCTGGGTGAAGTCCGGTGAGGACTGGGAAAATTCCCAGTCTGAAGGTTTCAGGACCTGGCAGCCTTCACACACCCTCTTCTTGTTTTAGATCTTTTTCCTTTCAGTGCTTTTGCTCTGAACTGAGTTCCTCTTATCTGCCACAAATCTCCTTTGCCCTTGTCCAACCCTGTGTCGTTTCCTCTGAAAGCTTTCTCCTGCCCCGTTTTTTACAACCTAAAAAAAAAAAAAATCCCTGGGGATTTCTGTTCTCTATCGCATTCAGACAAATAGGTTTACCGAGCTTTATGTAACTGAATTTCAAACTCTCTTCGGAGCTCCCCTTTCCGTAATCCATAACCAGGAGTCATTTGCCTTCCTTCAAAATGTATTTGGGAGGGCAGCGTTATGATCTCACCTGCAACTGGAGACATCCTGATTTATAGGGAATGAGCTTACACCTCACTGTATCCAGGGATTTGGGAGATAAAAAGTTTGTGCCAAAGGCTTTAGAGCAGAAGTTTTAGGATGGGGTGGGGGTGGGGGTGGGGTGGAGTGGGAGTGGGATGGGGTGGGGGTGGGGGGCAGTGAGTGCTCGGAGCGCTGAGCTAAGATTCCATTCTGAACTCCACAATGTATAAGGCCTGCTTGACTCTCTTCTGTCCTCTTCTTTTGTCTTTTCTTCTCTCTCTCTTTCTCCTCCCTCCCTCCCTCCTTTCCTTCCTTCCTTCTATTCCTTCTTATTATTGAAAGGAAGGTCTCTCTGTGTTGCCCAAGCTGACCCTGACTTCTGGGCTGAAAAGACCCTCTGACCTCAATGTCATGCGTAGCTGGAACCTACAATGTGTGCCACCTCTCTTGGCTCCTTGGTAGGTCTCGAGAGGCTTGTGGTTTCTTTATTTCCTTGTTGTCTTTAGGCAGAGACGACGTGTCTCTTGGGTAAGCAGGCTTAAACTAACCCTTCCCGAGTGTTTACATAAATGCTTGAGAAGTGAACACCTTTATGGACTCTAAAATACGGGAAGCAAGATTCTAAAATAATGAATGCTTAGATACGTGTCTACAAAACAGAACGTTAGCCGGTCAGCCGCTTTGTGGGAGTCTGTGTTCCTGAAGTGTCACTATATTAGGAAACAACTCGAAGGTTGATTTTCTTTTCTCACTGCTGAAAACCCTGTTTCTTGTCCATTTCATTATGATCCATAATAATTTATGAGAAATCAATCAACACTAAACTCGTTGGGCTCAGGATTTGTCACTCAAACCATACAGACACTGGTCTCAGCTAAGTAAGAATAGTTTATTGACCGCACACCTTGATTCTGAATGTTCAGGACCTGGAAGAGGACTCAGAAGCCTAATTGTGGCACTAGTCTGCTCTCAGGGTAGGCTTTTTATAGGAAAAACCAGGTTCAAACGCTTAAAGGACAAAGTGTTATCAGCTGACCGTTAAGCTGATTGGTCCTGAGTAAGGTAAGGGGGTGGGGGATGGGTGGTGAACAGTGAAATTTCAGAACATTAAGATAACACAGCACGAGCATTATAACCATAACTTTTGGGCTTATTAGTAGCATTCTTCAGTGTCAGCCACAAAAACCGCCGTGAGTTCATACATAGGCAAAGGAAGGACTGCCCAGTGGTCAGCTCCAACTCAAGATATTTTAGACATAACAGTTCATCATGAACTTTGACATGATGGGTCCTATGTAAAACTCCGTGGTGTTTCTTCAGATGAGCAAGCATTGTACAGAACATTCATACAGAACAAACCAGAAACCACCAGGGGCTGTGGTCAGGACGTCCTTGCTCTGAGCCAAGTCACCTTTCTGTGTCAATGGCTGGCAGGCATGTCACAGCAACACTATGAAATAGCTGCAGTCACGGAACAAGATGGCCACAGCAATGCTGGGTTGGGTGTCAGAGCATAACAGACTCAGTGAGTTCTTTGTAGATAAAAACATTCTTAAAATACATATCCTTTCAAAAAATTAACAGTCACTGAGCCTGGCAGTTCAGGCCAATTATCGTAATTCCTTTAGAGCCCAAGGCAGGGAAATTGAACTTTTAAGACTTGGGTTACGGAGATTAAGACTAGCCTGGGCAGGACTTTTAGTAAGACTTTGTCCTGAAGTAAAAGGTGAAAAGAGCCTGTCGTGATGGCGTATGCCTTCAATCTCGGCGCTCTGAAGAGTGTAATTGGGTAATAGTCTGGTCTCCATGCTGAACTCTAGGCCAGCCAGGGCTACAGAGTGAGACTCTGACTCAAAAAAAAAATTTTTTTTAAGTCAAACAAACAAAAAACAAAAACAAATAAAAGTAAAAAGTTCAGAAACACAGGCTGAAGAGATGGCTCAGTGGTTAAGAGAAGGACTTCCAGAGGTCCTGAGTTCAATTCCCAGCAACCATGGGGGGCTTACAACCATCTGTAATGGGATCTGATGCCCTCTTCTGCTGTGTGAAGACTGTGGCAGTGTATTCATATAAATAAAATAAATAAATCATAAAAAAAAGTTCAGAGAGACAGCTTGGCAGGAGAGTATATGTTTAACATGCGTGAGGCTCTGGGTACCACAGAAAATGCACTAACAGTGGAAATGTTACACTCAGCATGGAATGCGAGTGTTTTAACACAGACTCAAGAGGTTCTGCCGAATGGGAGTTAGAATATGAATGCAGAAAGGAGCCAGCTGCCTTCAGCTCCGCCTTAGCCTCTTAGTGGCCATATGAATGAGAGGAAGTATTGTTCTTATTATGTAACGATTCCCTAATTCATTGAAAAGATAAGTCCTCTGGTCTGAAGGTTCACATCCCTCCGGGTCCACATGTTGAGATCTAATCCTCATGGCAATAGTATCAGGAGGTGAGGATCTCATGAGGCTGTGAAGTGAAGCCCCTGTGAATGAGGTTCGGGTCTTTGTAAAAGGTCTGAGAGCTTGTGGCTCCCTTCTGCTCTTTGCGTCCTCAGCTAGACGGACCCATGTGTGAAGCGGAGAGTTGGCTCTTAGGAGACACTGACTCGGGGCTCTCCAGCCTCCAGATTGATGACCAATACATTTCGATCATTTATAAATTATTTGATCTACAGTATTTTGTTAGAGCATCTCAAGTGGACTGAGGACTGAATGATTTAGTATTTATAAAGTGGTAGGAGAAACTCCTAGAAAGAAGTAACACTATTTAAGGATATATTTAAATATTTAAGTATATTTAAACAGGGTAGGTAGATAGATGGGCGTAGGAAAGCTTTGTGATCCATGAGTGTTTACGTCTTCAAGAAGGTTCTACCCAGTTAACCCGTGAACCTGGGAGGAAAGGGTGTGACCCCCCCTCAGCCATGGCTATGAGAAGAATCAGGGCACTTGTCTCTTAGGCCCCAAGCAGAAGGAAAACGCAGCTACCAGAAGGAGCAGCACGGTCTGAGCGCGCCTCCTTCTTGGGCGGCTCTATCTCCTGTTTCATTTGGAGGTTTGGTTTTCTCTGGAAACAGGATCTTACATATCCCAGGTTGGCCTCTGAAAGGATCGAAACTGGCCCAGGACACATCAAAACCAAGTTCTCAGTACAAAAAAATATTTATTTGCCCCAGAGGGACAAAGAGCGGGGGGGGGGGGGGGGGGGGGAGGAGGGGAATAAGAGGCAGAGACAGAAAATAGAAGATGAGAGAAAAAAGGGGGCAAAGGAGACGGGAAAGGATATTTGCCACTGAGGAACAAGGCACTGCTTCTGGATAGAGAGAAAAAAGATGTGGTCCAGAAGCAAAGAGCAGTTTATAAAGGAGGAGGGGGAGCACCTACCCTCCCCCCCATCTCCACCCCTGCTCTCCACCCCTGTTAGAATGAGGTGGTTTGTTTTGATTGGGCATGTTAATTAGGTGAGGCGGGCTTCTGATTACTTCAATACTTTGATAGCTGGACCTTTGTAGTCAGCCTCAGGGGGAGGAAGTGGCCGCGTAAGGGATGAGACCTTGGTGGCTGGCTTCAGGAATGTAACCTAACAGTTTAACAAGGCTTGCCAGGATCATGGTTACCGTGCTTGGGCCCACTAGGACCCTTCCTTCTCCAGTTCACTATGTAGCTAAGCATGGCCTTGAACTTCTGATCCTCCAGCCTCTCTGCCTTCAAATGCTGGAATTACAGGCATGCACCACCATGCCCAGCTTTATGTAGTTCTGGGGATCAAATCCAGGTCTCCCTAAGTGCTAGGCAACTGATCTCCATGCTCGGCGCAGGGAGATGTATTTCTAACTCTTCCCAGCTCTGGATACCCCTTTGTACACCACCTATTGAGCTCCTCCGCGGTCTTTGTTTCTAAGTTATTGCTGCCCCGTTCTTATCAGCCAGCTCCTAATCTGTCCTTATTATTGCATGTTTGTCTCCATCTTCACTAAGGTCGGTCCATATCAAGAGGGGCTCTGGGCCCACAATATTAAGAAGGATGGTTGAGATACCATGCCTCCAAGGGCTGATTTGTCAGAACAGGTCCTAGGTATGGTGATGGTGAGGTGAGAGAACCCAGTGGGCAGTCATTAGATTGATTGTTGGTGAGCTCTCAGGGTGGCCTGTCTCTCTGATTGCCTGTTTGACAATATAATCTCTCCCTGTTGTTCATGTCCTCTGTTACATCACCAGAACCATGCGTTGGATCTCTAGGAGCATGAGCTAAATAAATAAAGTTTTCTCTACTTCACAAAGTTAGTTTGGCTTGGCTGTTGCTTACAGTAATAAAGAAAGAAGACTGGACTGACACTGGCATCAAAGAGAGCACAAGCAAGGGCTGGAGAGATGGCTCGGCCATTATGCTCTTCAGAGGACCTGGGTTTGGTTCTCAGCACCCGCATCAGGCAGGTGCCTGTAACTCTGACTTCAGGAGGTCCGATGTTCTCTTCTGTTCTCTACAGGCAACTGCATTTGAGTGTACACACACACACACACAATTAAAAATAAAAATAAAGCCAGGCGGTGGTGGCGCACGCCTGTAATCCCAGCACTCTGGGAGGCAGAGGCAGGTGGATTTCTGAGTTCGAGGCCAGCCTGGTCTACAGAGTGAGTTCCAGGACAGCCAGGGCTATACAGAGAAATCCTGTCTCCAAAAAACAAAAACAAACCAACAAAATAAAAATAAAAATAAAGCTGGCTTTAGTGGTATACACGTTTGATTTCTTGGGAGGCAGAAGTAGGCAGATCTCTGTGAGTCTGAGGCCAGCCTGGTCTATGGAGTGAGCTCTGGAACAGTCAGGACTACACAGAAAGAAAGATCCAGCCAAAACAAAAGCAAACAAACAAGCAAAACAAAAACAAACAAACAAAAAAAGAACTCCACTAAACCCAATAACAACAACAATACTGTAAGAAAAAAAGTCAAGATCTTGTTCTAATTTGGCATTAAAACAAAAAAAACTCAAGTTGAATGGTTTATAAACTATAGAAATGTATTTACCACAGCTCCGGGAGCTGAGACCTATAGAATGAAGCTACTAATAGGTTGCATATATGATGAGGATTCACATCAGTCCATGATGTCTTCTAATCGTATTCTAATACACAGAAGGGCATGAAGGAGCTCTGTAAGGTTTCTCTCAGACCAGCACCGACCTCATTACTGGAGCCATCCCTATGCCTCGTCACTTCCAAATAAAGTCACGTTGTGTCTTAGGGACTTTAGATGGGGTTGGAAGGAAAATAAACAAATATTCAATCTATAGCATTACAGGCACCAATAAAGCCAAGCGAGGCTGGGGAAATGACCCGGTGGGCAAAGTGCCTGCTGTGCAGCTTGAGGGCCTGAGTGTGGACCGTCCACACCTGTTTACCCATATCTGAAGCCCAGCACTTTCAAGGGAAGGAGATGGTCAGATTCCTGTAGCTCATTGGCCAACCAGTTTAGCCAGCCAGTGAGTTCTAGTATCATTGGGAGACTCCACCTTAAAGAAGGAGAAGGAGGAGTTGGAAGAAGAAAAGAAGGAGGAGGAGGAAGAGGGGAATAAAGACATCCAGTGTCAATCTCTGACCTCCACACATGCATGCACAAAAACTGAAATGCACATATGCATCAAACACACACACATCACCCCCATACATTCAACATACACATTCATAGTACACACACAACACACATATACACAACACACACATAGAACACACACACACACACAGTCAAGCCACATTCAGAAATACAGCCATTTTCTTATCTGTGGCTCAATGATATATGGAAGGAACTAGGAACTTTCCCATATTTTTAATCTTTGCCTCAAATGTTTCTGTTTTCCTTTTCTTAATTATTCATTGTTTGCTGCAGTCTCAAACATGGCACTTGGGCACAACGATGTGCTAAGGAACATGAATGCTTTTCTTCTAGTGTGTCCTCCTCAGAGGTAAAGATACCTTCCTTCCCAGCAGGTATCCCTTTGCTCAGGGCCAGGCATTTACCACATATGTCTGCTTAAACCAGGGACTGGGGAGACAGGAACAGCGCTGGAGTTCCTGTCAGGTCCTAGCTCTGAACTAAAACAGGGACAGCCTCATCTGAAGTTCATAACTGTATGGAGTAGGGTGGATTCCTAAATACTTAAGGGGCCAGTGATAAGAATGGAAACTTTGTACATCATGTTGCATAAAAAAGAAAAAGAGCCAGAGACAGACAGGAAGACAGACACTGACTTTGCTTGAGCCATGTGTGAACTGCCTACTGGTACCTGAAAGGACACAGCAAAGCTGAAAACCAAAGATTACCTGAGCAGAGCACGTTCCTGGACCTGTTTCCCTGCCTGGCTGGCCTGGAGCTCAGATCCATCTGCCTCTGGCTTTTCAGTGCTGGCTCAAAAGCATGTGCCACCATGGCTGGCTGTTTGTTACTATTAACGTGATTTGTTTTCTCTGAGTTTTAATTACCAACTCTTCCCTCTCCTGACACACACACACACACACACACACACACACACACAGCCAGAGTCTTAAGTAACTCTTATACTAGGAAGAACCTGACCAAAGGCCCTCAGAACGGGCAACAATGTAGCAACCATAATGTGTCTCTTTCTGGCCTAGAGAACAACAGCCACATCCCAGGATGGTCTCCTGGCCTCCTGGCCTCCAGCGGGACTCTACCGCCCTATCTCCTTACTGCTACAAAGTGAGTTTTCTCAGTAGTCAGCTCTGCACTTAGGACAGAGTCCTGATTGCTTAGCCAGAGACACAAGATGCTTCATAATATTAACACTTGTCCTTCTTGGGGTTCCCTATCCAGTACCCTCAGGCCCAGCCTTGATAGATAGGGCCATAGCTGAAGGATGAACAGCAAGGATGGTTTGAAATTAGATGTTGCATCATACCAATAAATTCTGAGGTGCTGTATGAGTTGCAGCAGCCATGGTCTGATTAAAAGAACAAAGGGCTGGAGAGAGGGCGCAGTGGCTGAGAGTCGGGGTTGCTCTTGGAAAAGACCCAAGCTCAGTTCCCAGCACCTACATCGCAGCTCACAATCATCCTTAACACCAGTTCAGTTCCAGGGTATCTGATGCTTCTCCTGTCTCCATGGGCACCGCACATGTGTGATCCATAGATATGCACACAGGCGAGACATACGTACATAGAATAAAATAAAAAGTGAATTTTAAGGAAATTTTTAGTAAGAAAGAATAAAACTAAATAAAATAGGCCTATTAGGAAATTTGTTAAATCAACAGAAGTAATTTCTGTAAAAAGAACATTTTTCTAAAGAAGAAATCACCAAATCTATTGAACGTAAATGAAAAATAAGCAAGATACTCCACATACCTTCTATTCATCAACAATTTCTAGAAATTCTAGAAAGTATAAAAAAGTACATAATTATAGTCTGAACACCTGGAAAATAAAAAAAACACTTATATATAAAATACATAAACTTCTATTATAATATATAACACACACAAATATATACATACATACATATATACTTAGTATAAAATAGCAGAATTAATAAAATTTTGCAAGATGGCTGGATACAAGCCCTGTAGGTGTAAAACAGTATTTTAAATTCCCTATGCTAACAACAGGACAACTAACTTTTCTTGGAACCTTACTACTTCAGAACTACCTAAAGGTAGGCTAAAAAGTAAGAAAGAAAAACATCTCTTACGTTAGCAACACAGCTATAAATAGTGCAGTGGGATTTTTTAGGTCTAAAGCATAAATCACAAGACACAAAGGCTGGAGACATAAGAGCCCATGAACTGAGGGCATTCCCATGTGGCTTACAGAAGACAAAACAGAGGGACAGCTCATGATAGAAGGCTCAGAAATGACTGTAGAGAGAGGGCAGAAGAAACCTGGTTTGAATCCCCACCACTGGGCAGAGAAAGCACCTCATAAAAATTCAGAATTAGTGTTGGGTGTGAAGCACATGCTTTTAACCCCAGGGCTTGGAAAGGAGCAGGTGGATCTCAGTGAATTTGAGGCCAGCCTGGTCCATGTATAGTTCTAGGCCAGCCAGGGATACATAGAGAAACTCTGTCTCAAAAGTCTGCAGCTACAGCAGCAGCAGCAACAACAACAACAACAACAACTACAACAACATAACTGGAAATGCCTGCTCCAAGTCAGATCAGGGCCGGCACATGTGACACATCTGAGGTCCAAGATACCCACAGCTGAGCATCTATAGCAAAGGACTGCCAGATTGGACAGGCACAGACACTGGCTGAAGCAAACGCAAGCCCTCTCTGGAGGAGGATATCCACAAAAGCATCCCTGACAATTTTTAAAGAAACAGATTTCTAGAACCGAGACCTTACAGCTTAGAAAAACACAACACTCTGTGTGCTTGTGCCTCTCTCTCTCTCTCTCTCTCTCTCTCTCTCTCTCTCTCTCACACACACACACACACACACAAAATCACAGCACAAGACTGGGTATCACAAATGAGTCATCAGAGATGAGAAATGGCAGAATTAGACCCATTGGAATTTAGTTATATGAATTTTAGAGATAATAAAAGTAAACACATAATATATGTAATATACTTAATAGGATAAAACTTGAACGTGAACAAGAGACTATTGCCAAAAAGGTGAACAGGCTCGCTCTGCGCTAGACTAGTGGAGCCACACGCCCGTCGTAGCCAAGGGTAGGGCTGTGAACATGCATGTGCTGACCACTTCTGCTTAGAGGAGTGGGGCCTCCTCTGGTTCAAATCGAAGATCAAGAGGATGACTCATAGCTCCCCATGCTGAAATTCATAAAAGGCACGGTCTGGTCATTACAAAGTTGGAGAACCAGCTTCCAACTCCAGGCAAAGAAGCTAGAGTGAGTCTTGAATAAGAAAACTCAGACTGTAAGTAACTTAATCCTTCTTTGTCACCCCCCCACCCCCATTTTTTCCTGAGATGGTGTCTCTTCACGTAGTCCTGGCTGTCCTGGAGCCCATAATGTAGACCACACTGGCCTCTAATTCACAGAGATCCTCTGCTTCTGCCTCCCGAGTCCTGGGATTAAAGGAGTGCACCACCATGCCTGGCCTTCCCTCTGACTTTGGTAAGAGTGGTGGCCATGATCTGATCTTTAAGGAAGAGAGATGGCTAGGTGGTCTAGAGCCCTTGCTGCCCTCACAAAAGATCCAGATTCGAGTCCCAGAACCTACATGAAGGCTCAGACAGCCATTTCAACTCCAGTTCCAGGGATTTCTGACCTCCACAGTCACCAGGCATGCACATGGTGCACACACATACAGGCAAAGTGTTCATGAGCATAAAGTTAAATAATTAAGAAAAGAAAGACGCTGCTGTGTGTGTGGTGGCAGAGAACAGAGAAAGCAAAAGCGAAGGATTCCATCCGCCTATACTGAGAAGTATATTAAGACCTCAGCATGGACTCCACTAGCCTGAGGCGGGACTGGAAGAGTTCTTGGGATTAACACAGGTGGCCAAAGGGCACAAAGATCACTTCCATTCTCTTTGCTGTCAGCAGAGCCCCAAGAGGAGGGACTTTCAACAGCTCTGCTGAGCTTTGTTGATACAAAGAAACAAGGGGTTTTAAGGTTTTTTGATATTTTGCAACAGACATGGTTACATTTTTTTTTTTTTACCAAGGTCAAAAGCTACTTAGTTTATATGTGTTCTATATGACTTCCTGGAACATAATCTCCCCATTCCTAGTTCCAGTTCTCCCTGCTTAGGGTACCTTAGGGTAAGTGTGCATTCTTTAGACTGTTGATTTAAGTGGTTGTAGCTATCCCTTAGTGTTCTGAAGAGAGAGTGAATCCATCCATTTTCTTTTGCTTTAAAAGGCATCTGAGCTTGGGAATTTTATAAATTCAAGAGTCCTACTTAGCTTATGGCTTTAGAGGCTTAAGGGCAAAAGGGTGCTCCCGGCCGAGTTTTCCTGAAGGACCCACAACAGATGAGATCATGGTGGTGTGATCATGGGCAAGAGCAATCACGTGGTGATACAGGAAGCCAGAGAGACGCAAAGGTCAGGCTTGCTCTTTTCTAACGCTCATTCTTGTAGGCGCCAACTCATTGTCTCACAGCAGCATTAATCCTTTGTGAATCCGGCGCTTTCAATGGTCTAGCTGCCATCTACTTGACATTGCCTCTTAAATGTCATCGCATCTCAGGGACCAAGCCCCCAAGGCCTGAGCCCTTAGGGAACACATCTGCGCAGTCCCCAAAGCATAACAAATGGCTGTCCTGCCACACTGTCAGTGCAAATCACCCTGTAGAAAACTGATGTTGCGGGGTGGGGGTGGGGGAAGGGTGGTGCCCACAGCTCACTGTGTTTGTTTAATGGCTTTCCTCTCTTATTCAGCAACCAGTCTGTCAAATGGTGATAGATTGTTCCTGTCCACCCCCGTGAAGTAATCATGCACCCTGTGAATAATACACAATTGAATTGCTTTTTAACTTATAAAACATGACCAGTTATGACTCATTCCGACATTTCAAAGCCTAAAAATTCCGGTGGCACCAGAGCAAGTGACTTGTCTTCTTTTCTACTGAAATGATTCATACATTTCCTTCAGATTCTGTTAACCCATGTCATTCTTTTCCCCAGAACCTATATGAGCATTGACTCTAAGATGTGAACGTATCCTCATTATAGGGGAGAAGTAGGAGGCACGGGGCCCAGTGCACAATGCCTGCTGCAAGTTGGCTGTGATGGTTTGTATATGCTCGGCCCAGGGAGTGGCACTATTAGAAGGTGTAGTCCTGTTGGAGTGGGGGTGGCCTTGTTGTAGTAGGTGTGTCACTGTGGGTGTGGGCTTTAAGACCCTCATCCTAACCTGCCTGGAAGCCAGTCTTCTGCTAGCAACCTTCAGATGAAGATGTAGAACTCAGTTCTGTCTGCGCCATGCCTGCCTGGACACTGGCATGCTCCCACCATGATGATAATGGACTGAACCTCTGAACCTGTGAGCCAGACCCCATTAAATATTGTCCTTATAAGACATTCATTGGTCAGGGTGTCTGTTCACAGCAATGAAACCCTCAGACATGGCAGTAGATCCATTAGACAACTAAACACTCAGATGGCTGTCTTCCCTATGGGAAGGGGACCGAACCCAGGGCCTCCTGCTTGCTAGAAAGTACCTGATGCTGAGATACATCCTGTTCCTCCGCCTTTCTCTTTTTATCATAAAAGAAAATTTCAACCTAGAGAGATGGCTGGTGTTCTTCCTGAGGATCCAAGTGTGGTTCCCAGCACACGTCTGGCATCTTACAACCATATGTAACTTCACTTCCTAGGGATCTAGAACCCTCATCTGTGCTCCATGGGCACACACACACACACACACACCACACACCACACACTACACACACACACCACACACCACACACACACACACACACACAAGCAACTGTAATTGTTGTCTTGGAGGCTTACTACCTGTGTCTGCTAACCTAGGCCTAGTCCTGGAAGATTCTAGCATATGTACAATCCAGGCCTAGAATGTTTTCAGCCTCTGAGACTGCTGAATAATCTCCTCTCTTTCCAGTTCTCTCTGGACTCTGGCTTGCTGGTCAACTCAGCTGTTCTGACAAACTCCTCTCCAAGCTGACTGAGTCAATCTAGCTTCTCTCTTGGCCTCTGACTCTTTTACTCTGCTTGGTCTCAGACTAACTCTGGAAATCTGTTCTAGTCTTCTGGCTCCTTCTCATTCTTTGTTCTGTTTTCACCTGTATCTAGCTTGTTTTCTCTTCAACCTGTCTCTGTACAATTGTCCCAGTAGAACTGCCTCTCCCTCCCCACGCTCCTCTGCATTACCCCTCAAGCACCTTCCCTTTCCTCCCTCTTCTTGTGAGAGTTAGTCATATCCTGTTCTGTCAAATCTTCTGTAATTCATTGCTTTGTCTGCCACTCAAGTAGCCACCACTTTCAAACATGGGTGCTTCCTTTACCTTCACTGTTTGGGATTAAAGGGGTGTGCTAAGGCTGAGCCACACCACTACTAGAAACAGGTTGTTCCAGTAAACAACAAAATCTTGGAGTTCACAGTGTGATCAAATACCGCCTCTCTCTCTCTCTCTCTCTCTCTCTCTCTCTCACACACACACACACACACACACACACACACACACACACACGCACAGACACTACTTCTCTTTCACAGAAGCTTCAGAAGACATATTTTCAAGTGTCACTAGCCAGCACATGGTTACTTCTAAAATAATCATGATTAAAATAGAAAGCAGGCATGTCCCAGCAGACTTCAACCAATCCAATTCTAGCCCTCAGAAGCAAAAGGGGGAGGGGCTACCCTGAACTTGTTGCAGCCCCAGCCTGCTTTCCCAGACAAAAGTGCAGGAAATGACCACCAAGAGTGTTTGTCACCTAGATAGAAGGGCAGTCTGTAGTGGGGAAGAGGAGAAAGGAGAACACAGCAGGGGGTAGATAACCTGGGATCCAGTTCTCTCCTCTGACCTCTCAGGTTTTAACCTTTCCCTGGCTCATGGTCGGTTTCCAGGGATGCTTTAACCATGTACCACCACTGGGTGGCTTAGAACAACAGAGACATCCTCTTACTGGAGTCATGATCAGGCAGAGCCACACTTTTTCAGGAACCTGCAGGGGAGAATTCTTAGCTTCTCCCAGCTTCCTGCTGGTCTTCCAGTTACAGCACTTGAGGCTGAGGCAGGAGCTCAGTGGTAGAGAGCTTCCCAGCACTGGGCTCTTCAGGTTCTTCTTCTGCCTTTGCACAGCCCTCTCCTTGCCCTGCCCTGTGTGCATCTGTGTTTGTTTCTTTGCTTCTTAGAAGGACGTCAGTCATATTGGACCACGGTCCAGCTTACTGTAACATGACCTAATTTCATATATCATCAATGAGCATTTCCAAGTAATGTCGTATTCTGAGATTAGGGAGCATGAGAACGGGGTGGGGAGTGTTAGAACTTCACCAGATAAAATGTCTTAGCGGTTACAATTTCATGCTTAACAGACCCTTGTGTAATGAGTGGCCTCTTGCATTAGGTAAGACCAGAGGTTTTCTCTAGTTTGTATTTCAACAGTTCTAATGTAAGGCATATTTTATTTTATCTTATCTTATTTTATTATATCTGGCAGGGTCTTGCTACAAAGCCCAGGCTAAACCTAAACTCATTGTCTTCTTGCTTCATCCTTACAAGTGCTAGGCCCCCCCCCCCCCCCCACACACACACACACTCACACCACACGTTCCACAGTACTGGTCTCACCTGGACTCTAATCCAAGTGCACAGCTGTAGCTCACCACCCGCCTCATGGCCTGATCCCCCTCTTGCTTGCCTCCAGAAGCAATTTAGAAACATTTATCTCCTTCTGAAAAGTGGGGGGAGTGAGGAGGAATTTTTGTTTTGTTTTGTTTTTTTGGATTTGTTCCCCCCCCCCCCCACCCCAGACAGGGTTTCTCTGTATAGCCCTGGCTGTCCTGGAACTTACTTTGTAGACCAGGCTGGCCTCGAACTCAGAAATCTGTCTACCTCTGCCTCCCAGAGTACCACCACCGCCTGGCGGGAGGATTTTTCAGAAGAGAAGTGGGTCTTAAGTATCTGTGAAGGTTTCTTTGCATAATCAGAAAGCTGGCCTGAGACATTTCCTGAAATTGAGAATTTAAGAGGTTTTGTTTGTTTGTTTGTTTTGTTGTTTTTTATGTTGTTTTGTGAAAATGCAACTTTTTAAAGACACCCTCTTATTCAGCCTGTGAGCACCCCATGTGTCAGTCGTGCTGGGTCTTTTGTGCCTCCTCCTAGTCCCGGCCCCATTTTCTAGATGCCGATGGTTACCACATGGAAGAACTTGTCACGAATTGGATAGATTGCCACACACTCTAATCTATCCCAACCACGCCTAACTTTTCTGGATTTTTTGATCTGGAACAGCCTTCCTTTGGGTGTCTGGCCCTGCCGTACTCCAGCCCTTACCCTGCCCAGGGCACAGTTGGTGGATCCTGGCTTTGCTGTGGGTGTAATGACTACAGTGTGAACCAGGAGAGCCTGTGTGATTTGGTAAAAGTTCTCGGTGTTTTCCGGCACCATTTAACTGTTGTTTACCTTCATCTTGATGTGTGTGTGTGTGTGTGTGTGTGTGTGTGTGATGTGGGCAAGCATGTTTACATTGTAGGACACATATGTGTGTAAATGTGTATAGAGGCTGAAGGCTGCTGTTGGGAGTCTTCCTCAAGGGCTCTTCACCTCATTTATCGAGGCAGGGTCTCTCAACTGAACCCAGACATCACCAACATGGCTGCTCTAGTGTAATTGTCAATAATAGAACCTAAAATCATCTGGGAAGAGTCTCAATGAGGGAATGCCTATATTGGATTGGCTTTGTGGGCGTGTATGTAGCAGATTATCTCAAGTTAATTGATGTAAGAACACCTAGCCCACTGTGGGCAGCACCAGCCCCTAGGCAGGAGGCATGAACTGCGTGAGAAGAGAGAAACTGAGCTGAGCACTAGCCAACACGGAGCTCGGCATGCTCATGGGCTTTTTTTTTTTTCTTTCTTTTTCTTTCCTTTCTTTCTTTTCCTTTTTTATTTTTCCTGCTCCTGACCGTGATGTGACTAGCTGTCTCACACCCTGCCAAGATCACTTCTCTGCTAGGGTGGACCGCAATCTGAAGTGATGAGTAAAATAAACTCTTCCACATGTTGCTTTTTGTCAGTAGATTTTTTTTAAAAGACTTATTTATTTATTATATATAAGTATACTGTAGCTGTCTTCAGACACTTCAGAAGAGGACACCAGATCTTGTTACAGATGGTTGTGAGCCACATGTGGTTGCTGGGATTTGAACTCGGGACCTTCAGAAGAGCAGTCACTGCTCTTAACCGCTGAGCCATCTCTCTAGCCCCTGCGTTTGCTTTTTAAGATTTAATTTAAACTGTGCATATGTATGTGCATGTGTGTGTGTGTTATGCATGTGCACAGACATGTGTAGGTGCCTTCAGAGGCTAGAAGAGGCTGTTGGACCCCCTAGGACTGGCTGTACAGACAATTGTAGGCCACCTTATGAGTGCTGGTAAATGAATCCCTCTGCACGAGCACCTAAAAATGATTAACGCTGCTTTTTTGTTTGTTTTTTTAGTTTTTTGAGACAGGGTTTCTCTGTGTAGCCCTGGCTGGCCTGGAACCTACTGTGCAGACTAGGTTGGCCTTGAACTCACAGAGATCTATCTGCCTGCCTTCCTGTGCTGGGATTAAAGTCGCATGCAGCAACAGCAACAGAAAGGAAACTGGGCCTTCTAGCGGGCCAGCCAGCTCATCTTTGCTCTCTCAGTGCTAGACTTACAGGCGGCCTCTGTGCTCTCCCAACCTTGACATAGGTTCTAGAGAGCTGGACTCTGCTCTCAAGTGTATGCAACGAATGTTTTATCCCCTCCCCCCAGCCATCTCCCCAACCTTATGTGTGTGCGTGCTGGAGGAGCTACTAGATCCCCTAGAACTGTACTTGCATGGTTGTGAGCTTCCTGATGTGGGTGCTGAGAACTGAAATCCAGGGCCTCTGTAAGAGAGCAGGAAGCACTTAACCAATGAGCCATGTCTTCAGTTCTTTGTTGTTTAATATATAATAAATATACAAATAAATATATTAATATGATATATCCCCATTATATATATATATATATGGGGGTCAGAGGATGCCAGAGGAGATACCAGATCCAATAATTTATTGTATGTATACACATATATAACATGTATATATTACATATACATGTGTATATATGCATGTTATATATATTATATATATATATATTACACACACATATATTACTTTTCTAACTACTTAGAAAACTGAGAGTTAACGACGTCAGGATTTACTTTAAAATTTGTTTTTGTCTAAATGTCACACAGAAGTTAAGAGGTCTTCTTCAAGACCAATAAAGCTTCTTCAAAGTGTTTAGCAATCAAAGCTCAGAGTCCTAAACTGGAGAGGAAAAAAGAAAAAGTCAAAAAGAAAAGCCAATATGTTGGCTCTTGCTCTCCAAAGCCAGCCAAGACCCAGGGGATGACAGGACCCTTCTAAAAAGACCCTTTGTCTTTACTAAGCCGCGCCTGCCCTTTGTCAGAGAGACCATAGGGACCCTAGATGTTAAACTCCTGCCAGTATGTACTGTGCAGAGAAAGTCACTAGAAATAGATCACCATCTGTTGTCAGGTGGAGATGAAATTGTGCCTAAGCAGGGACAGACCAAAAGGCAGAAGCAGGCCTCACAAGCAAAGGCTCTGCACTTGCACACCACCCTCCACAGTGAGCCAGGTCTCTCTCCCTGTTTCCCAAGTGAAGGGATAGGGTCAGTTTGGTATTTGGATTCAGTTGGATAGGATGCTATCTGGCCACACTGAGGGGTGGTTCTACAAGAGAAGATACATATTCCCAATGGTGTGTGTAAGAACAAGTGGTCTGAGGTAAGAATGTGTATCAGCCTTTGGGTACAATGATCGAGACACTCATAATTCAGGGCAGGGAGTAAAGAAATGGAGAAGCAACCACAGGCTGTGTTTCTGGTCCTTTCTCGTTCACTCCCCCTCCCCCAGATGTCAAAAATAAGGAAGTTCATGCTGGCAAGAATTCAGAGAAAAGGGAGCACTCTGGCAGTATTGGGGTACAAGGGATGTACAATTAGTACAGATTTTACAGAAAACTGAAACTTAAAAATAGAACATGTGACCTTGCAATCTCATACCGTGTTTACATTCAAAGGATCAGTAGTTAAGGGCACTTGATACTGGTCCAGGGAACATGAGTTCAATTTCCAGCATTCATGTCAACAGGCTGACAATTGCCTGTAACTCCAGTTCCAGGAGATCCAGTGTCCTGTTCTGAATTGACAGGAACCTACATTTGACAAATACATACACACACACACACACACACACACACCACGGAGTCTATACACACATACATACACAGACACACACATATAAATACACACACAAACACACATTTAAAAATGAAGTACCAATATTTTGAGAACTTGGATGGAACTGGTATGTTAAGAGAAATAAGCCAGTATCACATGATCTCACTTATACCTGGTACCTGGGATTTGAAAACATTAATCTCACAGAAGCTGAACTGATTTTTTTTTTATTTAAAAAAAGGTGCTTTAGAAAACGACTCAAAAGGTGTTAAAAATTATTTAAGCCTTAATCTGCTAAAGCCTTATTCTGTAAAGTTTGGACTATCTGAACCGAAACTGCTTTCTTTTCTTTTCCTTTCTTTTCCACACCATGTGCTGTACCAGGAAAGGCAAGGATTGCCAGTCTGGGTTAAATGCTTGCCTGGCCACTAATTCAAGAACCTTTGTTGAAATATATTCTATGGCGGTTTTCCTGGGAGTTTCTCTCATCCATTTTAGGCGTCTCACTTGGCTTCATCTGTTGTGCCCCTCACTCCAGGCTGTTCCAGGCTTGTGTCTCCTGTGGTAGCCCGTGTGTAGCAACTGTAGATGGACGGCTTCTCATTATCATCTGGTAGCACCGTCATCAGAACCCTGCAGGGCCATTGAGTGACCGATAAGGACAGTGGTGGGGGCAGTAAAGGACTCACGTTGGGAATGACTGTTGGCTGTGTCACGCAACTGGGCTATGTAGTCACATTACATCACCTCCTAAGTGGCAGAGTCGTGATATGCAATACTGGATGTTAGCAGTGCCAGCCTGAACTGGGTAACTGTATCTTCTGAGCATAGAGATGTTCTCATCAGTCCCAGACATCTCATCAGATTCCAAGTTGCTTAAAGGAACTGGTTACCCTGGGAACCACTTTCCCCAGTGACACCTCAAACACAGGGGCTGACATCCAGGCACTCACTTCCAACAGCAAGGAGGCCTTGGATGGGTCCCTGGGCTAGGGATGTTTCAGGTACATAGGATGAGTCATAAATTCAAGCACTTGGCCTTCCAGGCCACACCTTGCAAGAAACAACACCATTTATGAAAGCTGAGGTAGAGAGTTATAGGCAGGAATTGGATGTAGGTAAGAGACCCTGGTCTCCAAGAGTAAACGAACAGGAACAACTTCCTGTGCTGAACATGCTGCCCATACCTCTAACTTACAGTTTGAACCCAAAGGTAGTTTCCACAGAGTTGACTGGAGGATGAAGCAGAAACCCAAAGTAGGTCAACTGCCGGGCACCCCTACACCTAGGCAGGTCTTATATAGGAGTGCAGGGAGGTCTCTCAGCTGGGCTCCGCAGGGCATCTGTGCTCCAGGAACTCACTGAGAGCACACCCAGGCCCGTGCCGTTCCTCTTATCCGTGTCTCAATCTTTGTAGTACTGCAAACCCAGCAGCAGGTAACCTGGAATCCCTAACTCAGTGCCTGGCTAATCTTGAGAGTAATGCTATAAGGAGGATGATGAGTATAGTCGCCCTACTTCCTGTCCATGGCCTTCTAGGAAGAGCCTCAAATTTTCATCCTCCCCCTACCCCATCAGATTTTGAAAGAAGCTGCTGTTCCCTTAGCTGGGTGGAGTATAAAGGAAACTGCTATTTATGCTACCGCTTTGCTCAAAGAAGTGCTGGCCCAAAGCCAGCCAGAACTGACAGCTGAAGGACGCTTACGCAGTAGCGGTCACTCCTAGGAGGCGTGGGTAGAGGCTCCTACCTTTGGGTTCTCAATCTTGCCTTCTCATTAGCATGACCCAGACCCTTAGAGACTATGCCCATCTAAGCTGCCCTCAAGCATTTTAATGTGGGTGGGCACTAGGATGAGCACAAAACCAGACAATGTCCAAGAGGGCTTGTCTATGCAGTTGGTAAGTCTGCAAGAAGTCACTATTGTCTTTCTGTCATTCCAGGATTTTGTCCAAAGACCTGGAAGCTCCTGGTATACCTGGCAGGGCCTCTTTGACCCTGAAAGAGTCTGGAAGTGGCAGACAGGACAAACTGAGTACACACTGGCTTCTGGTATCCCGGTGGCCGTCGTCAGGTCTGCTCCTCAGAGATCTGACCTAGAGTCCTCTCACTTGAGACTTGGATTCTGTCTACCCCTCCCAGCTTGCTGGTTGTTCTTTCTGTGCAGGAACTAGATGACGGAAACCCCGGACAGCAGGCATGGGTATGAGCTTGGTCATCAAAAAACCCTGCTGCTAAAGTCCAAGTCTGTCATTAACGGAAAGCCCTGAGCTCCGTGCAAAATGGTGGACTCCCTTTGTCAGTGTGGCTTCTCCTTCTCTGACCTTGTCTGGGGAGTCTGAAGCCCATATACCCACTACCTTTGGAAAGTCATGTAGCCTTGGATAGATTACAGGTTCAATTCTCCTCCCCGCTAAGAAAGCCATCCAGCAAGCTCCTGAGATTCCTAGAATGCCTCCCCATGCTAAGAGGCATGTCAGCCAATTACCTTCGCCTTCAGCCAATGAATGACCTTTGCCCTCCCTGGATAGTCCTACCCCACCACCACCACCACCACCACAAAACTGTATAGCCTTTGCTTCATCCCGAATAAAGTTGATCTGTTTCCCCGAAGCTGGCCGCAGAGATAAGTCTGTTCTTTCCCTCATACTCACAGGCCTCCAAAACCCTCCTTGTTGCCTCGGCTCCCTTCATCCGGGAGGGCCGGTGGCCAACAACCCTGGGGAGACAGGAGGACCACGCTAGTGTCAGTGGAGACCATTCCCATTTCTACCCTCATAGCAAGGAAACCAACAATGGCTGCCAGATGCCCTGCTGCTGGATCTGGGAGCCCAGCCTGAGCAGGACAAGCCAGGATGCCATTGAGGCCATTGATTGAAATGGCAGGGACAGCTGTCCCTTCCTTAGAAAACCCCTGAGAAGTCTTACATGGGAGAGAAATCCCTGAGAGGATAGAAGCACTGACATTATTTTGAACTTTCCTTTAACCTTAAAATGATGATGTAATAGAATTCCTAAGATGCTCCCCCAACCCAACTTTACAGAAGAGCCACAGCAACGCAATAAATGGTGGGCCTTAGATTCCCTAGGTTTGTTTTGTTTTTTGTTTTGTTTTGTTGCTGTTTACTGATGCTGGTTCTGCTCATCTTTAGCTTAGTGACTTTCCTTAACTAATTACAAAAATATCTGCAATTGTCGTTCTATGTGGTCACCGTTGACTTGGAGTCCTTGCTGTGCAGACCTCTGTATTAGTTTTCTGTTGCTGTGATAAAACATCACGGTCAAGGGAACGAATGGAAGAGTTTATTTAGGTTCATGGTTCCACAGGGATGAGGGGGTGAGGGGGGTGAGAGGATGGAGGGGATGAGGGAGAGGATGGCAGGCGTGTGTGTTATGGGCTTGGAGTTCTGCCTCTGCAGTAATCCTCAGGTGGCAGCGCTGGCTCCTTGTCTCAGAATTCAGAGCCACTGAGGACTGCGGCCCAAACTTCTGACGGCTTAAACAAATGTCTCAGCAGGTTTGTGTGGGATCCCCTCCCTTCCCACAACCTCCTCCTGACCCCTTCCGCCTTGACGCCGCCTAGCATATGCCAAGGAGTGACAGCTCCTCCTCATGCTCAGGGCTGGGGTGTAGCGGGAGATGGCTCAGCAGTTCAGAGCAACTGCTGCCCTTGCAGAGGACCGGAGTTCATATCCCAGCAACTGCACGCACGTGGTGGCTCACAACGATCGATCGTGATCGATCGATTGATCGATCGATCGATGGTAACCACAGCTCGAGGGATTCTGACTCCATGGGAGTAAATACACAGACACAAGCGTAAGCACTTAACTTTAAAAGGAGAGCATTTCATTTTATAAGTAGCTTAGTCTAAAACAATAGGCCTTTCTCTTCAGGTGATGACCGGCCATGAAGGAGACTCTCTCTCTGTGTCTCTGTGTCTCTCTGTCTCTCTCTGTCACTATCCTCTCTGTCTCTGTTTCTGTCTCTCTCTTTCACACACACACACACCCCGCTTGGTTTAAGGTTTACAATAACTGCAGGCTTCTTTAGCGTGGACCACCAATCTGTTGCCCCACCAGGACTGACCCACCACACTTTTGGAGTTGGTTTTAGTGATGTGTGCTTTTCAAGAAATGCATCCATTTCACCTACCTGGTTAATTAATAAACTTTTGTCAAAAGGCTGTTCACATTTTTTTCCTGAGGTGAGGATCTATAACAATATTTACTTTTAATACTGGAACAGTTTGATTTTCATTTTACTTAATTAGTTTATTTATTTTTGTTGTTAGAGACAGAATCTTTCTACATAACCCTGTCTGTCCTGAAACTCACTATGTAGACCAGACTGGCCTTAAACTCGCAGAGATCTGCCTACCTCTGTCTCCCAAGTGCTGGGATTAGCGGTGTGTGTCACTATGCTGGACCTTTCATATTATTTTAATTGGTCTAAATACGATTAATTTTATTGAACCTCTCACAAATAGCCTTTGTTATTTATTTGTTTCCTTCCTTTTCCCATCTATTTATTTGTTTGTTTGTTTGTTTGTTTGTTTTATGGGTGTTTTGCTTGCATGTGTGTCTGTGTACCATACACTTGCCTGGTACTCATGGAGGCAGAAGAAGGCGTCAGATCCCCTGGAACTGGAGTTACAGACAGTTGTGAGCCTCTGTGCAGATGCTGGAAATCAAACCCTGGTTCTCCAAAGAGCAACCAGTGCCCTGAGCCGTTGAGCCATCTCTCCAGCCTGTCTTTCTTTTGATTACATTGCTTTCTGATCCTCAGTGCGTTCTTTAGTTTCCTGTGTTACACATAAATTGCTTTTCCCCCTCTGGCCCATTATGGTAGAATCCTAGATGTTTTTATTTGGATCCTTCTTCTCACCTAGGAAGATTGGCCTCCTGAACTTCCACTAGAATAGGGGAACCAGTGCTCATCCTTCTGTGCCCTCTGTCCGCATAGGCTCAAGTTTCTCACTAGAGAGCCAAAAACAAAAAACAAAAAAAAGAGAAACCACAGGGGATCATGAGAACAGGCTCTGTGGAATGCTGAACCATAATCTTGTTTAGACTCCAGAAACAGCATCTGAGCCCAGCATGGGACGACCTAATCCTGCCCCCCCCCCCCCCCAGACTGAGCACTCACCTAAGGGAAAATCTACTGCTGGTATCTCACACCTACCTACCACGGGGTGTCGTGCCTTTGAGGTAAATAAGGAGGAGCCTAAGGCAAGGGTTGATTAGAAGACGCCTGAGTGACAAAGATTTGGCGGACGTCACTTTCTCATTCAACTCTCTGAATCTTGAATTGTGTCTGGAAATGTTTGGATTTTGCTTCAGTGTATGTTGTTTTGACTATTTTTCCTCCACAGATTATTTCCATATACTTCGTATACTGGAGTCTCAGGTATGTTGAGTTCACTTTTTCTTTCTTCTAGCCCGTGGGTTTTCTGTTTTGCTTTGCTTTTGGTTTTGAGTGTGTATGCGTGTATGTATAATGTACACACATGATTATAAGCATGTTCATATGTCTGTGGGCATGTGTGTGTGTTCATGTATGTGGAGGTCAGAACTCAGGTTCAGATATGTTCTTGGATCACTGTCCACTTTATTTACTGATTGGCTGGTTTTATTTACCTATTTGCCAATCAGCTCACAGCTTCAGCTAGTCTAGCCAGCTCGCCTTGGGGAATCCCACCCTCTCCTCCTGAGCGCTGGGATTATAGGTGGGCCACTATGCCCAAGAGCTTATATGTGAATCCTGGAGATCCGAACTCCGGTCCTGACCCACTGCGACTTCGCTGTTCGTTCTTTCACAGCGTCTGACGTGATGAGCAGACCTTTCACACCTCTTCTGACTTCATTTCTGTTTTTTCTAACGTCTGTGACTTTCCCCCATTTCTCTCTGAAATTTAGTTCACACCTTATCTGCTCATGTCCCACAACTTCCTTCATGAGCTCTATCGTTTCTCCTTCATCCGACAATTCCCTGATCGATTTTTAAAACTCTACCAAGCGTTCAATCCCAACTCGAACTGCTCCAGGACAAGGGAATGTCCCGGAGACGACGCTCCTCTGTTGGCAGCATCTCCTGCTGTTCACCACAGCTGCCTTTGCTTTGGCAGTCTTGTCAGGCTGTCATAACTGACAGGACTCAGGCTCATCACCGGATGGGGAGAGATTCCGGGGCCAACTCTTGGCATCACCAAGCCTAAGCTTCCCCCTGTGCTGTGAAAAGAACAGTCCTCCAACTGTGAGGTTCTCCATCTCAGCAGACAGACAGCAGGAGTGCCCCCAGCGTGGCTCAGTGCAGTTCCTGTCACCATTGCACCCGAGTGTCGGGTAGAACTTCTCGACTTCAGGAAACAGGTTGGTGTTTTCTGAATAGACGTTTGGGTTGACACAGAACTATAATTACAACATTGGCTTAATAACACAACAGTTTTAATCTTTGCATCTAAATGCTGGTTTAGTTGACCTGTTGTGTGTGTGGTGTGCATATAGTATGTGTGTTGTGTGGTATTGTGTATGTGTTATGTATGTTGTGTGTGCTGTGTTATGTGTATGTGTTGGTTATGTGTTGCTTCTATGTATAAAATATAAAACAAGGGCACTGGATTAGTCATGTGAGTACTCTTGAAAATTTCAACACTCTCAAGTGTAAACCAAAAGGAATTCCTATGAAAAACCTCAACATAATCAGTCCCAGTCGTCAGTCCCCAGTTTTCTAAAGAAGTCATGCTCAGAGCTGTGACTATCTTTTTAAAAACATGTATGTGTATGGGTGTTTTGTCTGCATATGTCTGTGCACTATGTGCATGCAGTGCCCAAAGAGGCCAGAAGGGGGCGCTGAATCCTCTGGAACTGGAGTCACAGAAGGTTGTGAGCCACCATGGGGAGCTGGAAATTGAACCTGTGTCCTCTGGAAGAACAGCCAGTGCTCTGAACTGCTGCACATCTCTCCAGCCCTGTCACTAGCTCTGATGCAGTGACATTTGAGTCACACTATTTGTTACATTTGAACTTGAAGAAAAAGAGTTCCTTCTTTTCTTTATCACTTAAAAATCTAAGCTTCATTTTTACCACATTTTTTTGTAAGATTGATTCTCATTCTGTATCAGAAATGACAGTTCCTCAAGTCCCAGGATTTAAATGTGGCCTTTTGCCTTCCCACAAGGCAGGTATTATTAACATATTGTTATTAACATAAAGGGTATGTTGGAATAGAACATTTTCCCCCATGAAAAACTCAATGTATTGGTCAGTGGGAAATAACTTTAATCAAAAAGTATTACATTTTCTTCCCACGCATCCCATTATTAGAAAGCAACACTGTGATCCATTTCACTGCAAGTCGATATTATGAAATAGTTATAAAAAATATCAAAAATAACCCAAACACAAAGACCAGGCTTATATAAACTGGGTGGGGTGGAAAGCTTTTGGTTTTCAGAAGTCTCTCCTCAGGTGCTTGTAACACAGAAGAGTCAAAATAAACAGGTAACCAAGATTCTCTGATAAGTAACTCCAAGGAAGAGAAGAAGAGGATGAGGTGAGGGTAAAAATGGTGGTGTTGGAGAGAGTGGACATTAGCAGTGTTGCTCTGATACCTAATTCATTCTGAGAAAAATACCTACTCTGTGAAGAAAAATCTAAGCAAATCTTAAACTCTAGGACATTCCTCAAACTGGAAGAAAACATCCAGACAGTGGTGGGTCAGTCCGAGCCTCTTATCACGCAAGCCAGGCTTGCTCTGCCATCAGAAGCTGCCAGGGCAGCCCTTGCCTTCCTCTCACAAGCACCATTCTTAGCTTGCACCAGACAGTGACAGGGGGCCAGACTTTGCCGAGAGGCAAAGTGGAATTGTCCCTCAACTTTCCTTGGAGAGCATTAGTAACACCTTAGTCTAAGTGGAATTGTCCCTCAACTTTCCTTGAAGAGCATTAGTAACACCTTTAGTCTCTTGACACGCCTTCCACACAGTAGGCACAGATGAAGCCATCTCTGTCCCAGAATTGGTAGTCTGTCAGCCAATGCTGTTGGTTAGTCCGTCCACTTTTCTCTCAAGTGGTGGCTGTACTCACATCATCTGCCCTGGGTCACTGAGTTAAGTCGGCTAGGGTCACTTAACACCCCTGTTTCCACAAGGGAACTGGAGAGTAAAGCCCAAGAGGCCAGGTCTGAGTGAGACACCAAGGTTGGACACGTTGCTCCAGGGCCGGACCCTTGGAGGTCAGGGAGCATACAGCCTTGCTGAGGAGAAAGGAGAGCTAAGAAGTAGCTGTGGAAACAAAGGAAGCCAGGAGGTCAGTGTAGTCCTGGTTAAAGTCATAGCAAGAGCCCTCCATTTCCAGTTTCCCAGGTAGTCTCAGGAATAGAGGGGTCCCAGAAGTGATCCAGACAGCCAGGAAGGCAAGGCAGGTGGCAGTCCATGAGTAGCTTTGCAGGCTGACATGGGAGGTGTTTCTGAAGAGGCTGTGGGGTACCTGCTGCTGTGAAGACACCGGCGTCCTGTCAGAGCCAGATCCTCTTTGTGCCTCAATTGACCACTTTTCTGCTTGGAACCACCGTGTTCATCAGGAGGCTCTGAAAAGCCCCCTTCCACTCCCTTTCCTTTCTCGGGGGTTTCTGGCCTGATGTTCAAAGCATTCATGCTTGGAGTCATCTTGGTGTTCTTTCTCTTCCTTGACTATCCAGGTGCATCTGGAAATTGTATGCTCAGACAGAACCTTTTCTCTTCAGGGTTACCTCAGTCATCACTGTTGCAATGCACAAATTCATCTCTGCTTTCTCTAACTGATCTGACACTGTGATGACATCACTACTTACTTTTTTAAAAAATGTGTGTGTGTGTGTGTGTGTGTGTTTTAGTTACTGCTGTTTTAGTTCTACTGCTGTGAAGAAACACCATGACCAACACAACTTATAGAAAGAAGAATTTAGTTGGGGCCTCGCTTACAGTTTCAGAGGGTCTTTGATCACCATGGCAAGAAGTGTGGTAGGAGAGAGAGAGAGAGAGAGAGAGAGAGAGAGAGAGAGAGAGAGAGAGAGAGAGAGAGAGAGAGAGAGAGAGAGAAAAGAGAGAGACTGGGAATGAGAGAGCTTTTATGCTTCAAAGCCACCAATAGTGACACACCTGCTCCAAAAAGGCCACACCTCCAAATCCTTTCCAAACAGTTCCACCAACTGTGGACCAAGCCTTTAAACATACGAGCCTTTGGAAACCATTCTCATTCAAACCATCACAGAAGCCCGAGAGCCAAAACAAATCTTTTCCCCTTTAAGCTGTTCCTGCAGATATTTTGTTACTGACCATAGAGGGAGGGTGTCCCTACTCTTTCTCAGACTTTTGTGAGTTACAACATTTATTTCAATTCATTTTATGACTCCATGCAGTTCCTCCCACAGCTGCTTTATGCCCGTCTACAGTTCCAGTCTGCCGGGCTTGCATTGTTCAGATCCAGACCACTGGGATTTTCTTTTTTATCTTCTCTTAAGCTCAGAATTACCTCGAGAGATGGCAAGACAATGTATATCAATTCAGGCTTTTAAAGGATGCGCTTTCTTGTTCATTTCTGTTGTACCGAAGTCGAGTATCATCCCTTTCTGTTATTAGCTTGTCTTTCTTACCAGCAAATTCTTGCCCTGCTCCATTAATAATCCTATAAGATCTGTAGGACCCGGCTGGCTTGCTTTCAAGCCTATCCTTGGGTGTTGATACTATTAGTATTGGTGTTTCTCATCCTTAACAGAAAGAACATAGTGGGAGGTGTCACTATACCTGGTCTCAAATTATCCTAAGAGCTACTGTGAGAAAGACAGCGCCATGCTGGCTTGAAAACAGACATACAGACCGCTAAAGCACATTCAAGGGCTCAGAAAGAAACCCACGCGGCTCACTAGAAGAAGGACAGCCTGTTCAACAAATGGTGCTGGCAGAGTTGGATCTCCACCTTTAGAAGAACCTCTCACCATGCGCAAGAGTCAATTCAAGGTGGATCAAATGTGAATTAAAGACAGAAGCACTGAGATTGTTACAGGAAAACACAGAGAGAACACTTCAGGGTACAAGTATAGGCAAATGATTTCCAAATAAGATTCCAATAGCACAGGAAATAGCCCCAAGAACTAATAAATGGGACTGCATAAAATTAATATGTTTCTACCCAGCAGAGCAAACAGCCTCACAGAATGGGAGAAAATCTTTGCCAACTAAACTTCAGACAAGGGGTCAATATCTGGAATAGATCTTTATCTGTTTAACTACAAAAGTTGAACACTAAAACATTACAATTGTCAATCAACAATTGAGCTAATGAAATGAACAAAAATAATTGGCAACTAGGTATTTCTCAGTGTTCCGTGTCCTCAGCCACCAGGAATTGCGAATTAAAGCTACGTTGAGGTGTCATCAGAACGGCTCTATCAAGAAAAGAGGTGGGTGGCACACACCTTTAATCTCATCGCTTCTGAAGCAGGGGCAGACAGATCACTGTGAATTCAAAGCTATCCTGGTCTACATAGTGAGTTCTAGGGCAGCCTGGTCTACATAGTGAGATTGTTTCAAAAACAGAGGGAAGAGAGAGAAAGAGGCAGACAGACAGACAGACAGACAGAAAAAGAGAGAGACAGGGGGAAAGACAGAGAGAGAGAGAGAGACAGAGAGAGAGAGAGACAGAGGAGACAGAGGAGAGAAAAGAGACAACAGCAAATGCTGGAGAAGACATGCAAGGAAATAAAATCTTTTAAGTCCTGGTTGGACTGTTTTGGTTTTGTTTTGTTTTTTCTAACTCGGCATAAGCTAGTTACCTAGGAAGAGGAACCCAAATTAGAAAAAATGTCTCCATAATATTTTCCTATGGGCTAGACTGCTAGGCATTTTCTTGATTAATGATTGATGTGGGAGGGCCTAGCTCACTATGGACAATGCCAACCCTGGGCAGGCTGTCCTGGATTGTATGAGAAACCAGGCTGAACAAGCCACGAGGAGCAAGCCAGTAAACAGCGCTCCTCCACAGCGTCTTGCTTCCAGGTTTCTGCCTTGAGTTCCTGCCCTGACTTCTGATGGAGTGTGACCTGAGAGTTGTCAGATCAAATCAACCCGACCCTCCCCAAACTGCTTCTGGGCATGGTGTTTTATCACAGCAATGGAAACCCTAATTAAGGCACCTTATTAGGGTATCAACTCATGGACATGCCTAAAAACAATAGAACTTCCATGTTGGGGTTCAGGACTCAGCTCACAAACCACACAAACAGCAGCTCAGACAGGGAGAGTTCGCTGAGCAGATGTCCCAGGACAGGTCCACTGGGGCCACAGTCCAGATCTGAGAGCTGAACCGTGACCACAAGGAAAGATCCTTCAGGGTTTTAAAGCCCCAACGCCATAGACACCTGATTCAAATTATTTCACTGATCAGGACTCAGGGACAGAGGATTTCCAAAACCAGAACATGTCTTTGTTGAAACTTATCCCACTCCCGTTGGTTGGGCTATTCAGCTGTGACAGGGGACGTCCCTTGTCTGATATTCATGTCCTAACTTGTCTACCAGGTTGGGACTTGTCTACCATTCATGCCAACTTGCCAACCAGGACACCAGTTACCTACATACATGTCTCTTTCTGCCAAGTAGGGTGTCAGTTCCCAGGGAGGGATTGGGAGCTTAAACTTTATCTGACCACTACTCAAAAGGGAAGTCTTATTCCAGATAGTTTCTTATATTGAGGCAGGGGTCTCTCTATTGTTGGAGTGCATCCCAGGGGCATTTGTAAGGGCAGATACTATAAAAGCTTATACACGGGTGCAGGAAATGCTGCTGGGTGGTTGTTTCGGGCCCAAGATTATTGTGGGTAACAGTTCTACTGATTTCTATCATGATTGGTTTCCAAGGGCACAGAACATAACAGAATATGTAATCAATTTTGGAAAGTTAGAAAGTTTCCTAGTAACAGTAGAAACATCTAAGAAAGTTTCCTTGATGGCAGGCTAGTCAGGTAACTGTTACCTGGGATTTAACATTTTACCTAGGCCTTACCATTCCGTGTAGGCCTAGGTTCTAACGTTCCGTATGACTCAGCTCTCTCGCTCATGGACGTTTAACTTGGAGGACTCTTTATCCTTAAGCTACCACAGAGTTACCTGGCCCTCCATATTAATTGCTATCTTAGTTACAACAGCAAGAAAATGGAACCCACCCAGAGGTTCACCAGCTGATGCCTAATGAAAACCTGTGTGCATACGCAGTGGAACTATACTTATTAATAAAGAGAAAAATCATGAAATTTGCAGAAAACTGGGTGGATTGGGAAAACATTGTGTTCAGTGAGGTGACCTAGACTCAGAAAAGCCAAAATCACATGTTCTCTTTCACATGAGGATGCTCGGTCATAAAGTCCTATACATGTGCATATAATAAATAGATATGAATATAGATCCTGAACTAGGAGGGAGACCAGAAGGGAGTAAGAGGGTGGGAGGTGGGCGGGCCACAGAACACGTGACACAGGAGTAGAAAGACAGCTGTGGGCTGGTTAGAAGAGCACAGCGGGGGTGGGGGCTGGGGGAGAAAAGCAGGGGAGGGGAGGGCAAACAAAAACAAATCTCCTTAGAAGATTCCAAAATGAAGCTGGGTGGTAGTGGCACAGGCCTTTAATCCCAGCACTTGGGAGGTAGAGGCAGGTGGATTTCTGAGTTCGAGGCCAGCCTGGTCTACAGAGTGAGTTCTAGGACAACCAGGGCTACAGAGGGAAACCCTGTCTTGAAAAACCAGAAAAAAAAAAGATTCCATAATGAGGTCTAATATCATGTATGATAATTAAAAAGAACTTTAATTCCAAATCATTAAAGCAGCGCTTTCTCTCCTGTAGTTTTAGTGTCTCTGGGTTGTTGGTTTGCTCATGAGATTTGCCACCTGTCTGTGAACACAGTGTCAGCTTGCAGTGAGGAGAGTGACACAGCAGTAAGTTTAGCTAAAGGATTTCTGAAGCACTGATGTTGATTGGCTCAGTTCGTAGGATTATTACAAGTCAGAGATAACCCTCTTTGAGTACTGAGACTCCTGAAGAGAGAAGCCTGCCCAAGCTCCCACACTGTCCAGGACAAAGCCAGGTTCTGAACCCTGCCATCCGACTCTCTTCTTATAATGCTACCAGACACCCAAAGCTTTTGAATGCAACCAGTGCTCCTAACTCACAGTAGCTAAAAAAAAAACCCTCAGAATCTTCGAGTATTTTTTCTTTTTTTTATTTAAAAATTTAAAAAATTGTAATCTTTATTTTACATGTGTGTATGTTTTGCCTGTTGTGTCTATGTACCATGTGCATGCAGTGCCTGTGGTGGCCAGAAGAGGGCGTCGGATCTCTTGGAATGGGAGTTCCTGATGGCTGTGAGCTGCTCTATGGATGCTGGGAATTGAACCTGGGTTCTCTGGAAGAGCAGCAAATGTTCTTAAATTCTGGGTCATCTCTCTAGCTCCAAATATTTTTTCCTTACTTATTACATCAGATACAATTTTAGCAAAATAGTAGAATATTAAATCAACACACAAAACCAAATAGTGTGTATGCCGATGGCAGACATGCAGAGAAAGAAATCGGGGAAATCCATTAATATCTTCAAATGAAAAAGGGGGTGGGGGCTGGAGAGATGAGTGTTAAGAGCACTAGCTAATCTTGTGGAAGACCAAGTTTCCATGCCAAACACACACAAGGTGTTACCAGCTATAGTTCGTCCCAGGGGATTTGGCGTCCTCTTCTGGCCTCTATGTAAACTGCATATACACGATGCAAAGACATAATAAGCAGGCACTTGCCTACCCCACAATAATACAACAGCCTATTTAGATAACCCCAGGAACAGCTATGGGATCACACGATATTAAAAAGCATCAATAGGAGCTGGAGAGGTAACAGCATTTTTTGTCTTTTTTTCCCCCCCAGAGCTGAGGACCCAACCCAGGGCTTTGAACTTGCTAGGCAAGCACTCTACCACTGAGCTAAATCCCCAACCCCAGGTAGCAGCATTTAAGAGTGTGAATTCTTCTCCAGAAGACCTGAGTTCAGTTTCCACCACCCACACAAGGCTCCTAGTGATCCACCCCCCACCCCTCCACCCCCACTCCCCCATCCCCCACCCCCACCCCGTTCTGGGCTCTACAGGCACCAGAACTCAGATTCACACACATGATTTAAAAACAAAAAGATGCGTGAGATCAGCCAGGCATGGAGGCACACACCTTTAAGGCAGGGGCAGGTAGATATCTATGAATTCAAAGACAGCTTGGTCTACACAGTGAGTTCTAGGTCATTCAGAGCTATGTAGAGAGACCCTGTTGCAAAGCAAAATACCATGAAAAAGTGTGAAAAATGGGTTTCCAACAAAGGATTCTTAACTGTGCCTGTAGACCCTTTAGAAGTGTGGGGAAGTTGAGAAAGTTCTTGAGATCTTCAGTCAGAACAATGTGTGTGTGTGTGTGTGTGTGTGTGTGTAGATCAGAGAACAACATGCACAACTTGGTCCTCTCCTTTCACCATGCAGTGCCAGGGTTCACGCTTAGATCTTCAGGCTTGGCATGCAGGGCCCTTGGCCTGCTGAGGGTCACACCAACCCAGAGTGCAATTCTTACAAGGTACGTTCTCCGCCATCTCCTTCCAGGGATTTTAACATGGGACTGACGATTCCCAGCTTTTCCTTTTCCCAAGATGATTTACAAAGGTCCCTCTTGTTTGAGTTTTGAGACGGTGTCTCACTGTGTAGCCCTAGCTGACCTGGAATTTACTGTGTATCCCAGACTGGTGATGGTTCTCCTGCCTCTGCCTTCCAAGGGGTGAAATTACAGGCATGAGACACCGTGATCCTAGCTCCACACTGTTCTTAACAATGTGATCACAGACCCCGCACAGTACTGAACACGGAGCTCTGGGGAACTCAGGCAGAACTTTGATTAATTTGTCTTCTATAAATCTTTTGGGGGTGCCTGGCTACCTTCTCACATTTTGAATTTGTTTTTACTCAAAGAGGATAAATATTAGATTATCTATATAGTTTTACATCTTATTACCCAATTTTGATAAGAATAAAACAAGGCAAAATCAATAAAAAGTATTTAATTTTTTGCTATATTCAAAAGTTACCTACAATAAGCTGCACACTGTACAAAATATTAGATTTCAACAACCTCATTCTTCCAAACACAGTACTATCCAGCTCAAACACAATCCTTTCTCCTTGCCTTAAAATTTTTGACAAAAACAAAAAAACAAAACACAAAACAAACAAACAAAAAACCAATAATGTTGAGACCAGGTAGGAGGATTCCAAACTGCAGGCTTGAGCAGCTGAAACCACTAAAGAAATAAATTACTCGGAGAGAGCTCCTAGCTATCCACGGCCAGCTTCATCTCGCAGATCCAGCGGAAGGTCCTCTGACAGGAGTCATCATTCCAGGCACCAGCTGAGGTGAACCGGGCACAGTCCTCACCCCCTCCCAGGCCGTGTCCATACCAGTTATCCGGCTGCTCTGGGGCCCAGTTCCTGTGAATAAAAACAGATGTTGGCTTCTAGAAGTCAGACTCTAAGCCACATCCCCAGATTCTACCACCTACGCCCGGGCCAGAGCCTTGGAAGAAGAGGGAGTCCCAGACAGGGCCCACACACTCACTTAAAGCCTTTTTCAAAGTCGCTCCCATCCACCCATCGCCAGGGCCCGTTTTGGTCCGTTAGGCCGATCCAACTGACCATACCGGCTAAGCGATTCTGTAGAAAATTCTAAAGAAAGAAAAAGGCATGATAACCTCTCCCTTAGACCAGAGAGCCTCCCCCAAAAGAACCTACTGGGGCATCACCTGCTCCTCCTGGGAGTTGACCACCACCAGGTGAGAATTCTCCAGCTGACAGTATTTGTCAGCTTCAGGCCAGGACTTCTCAGACTGAGAGAACCAGTAGCAGCTGCCTTCGTGCTTCGTCCAGTGAAGGGGGCAGCAGGCCATTTCCGAGCCTGAGGAGAGCAAAACAAGGATGGAGAGCAGAGGCGATGCCTAGTGTGTCCTCGCCTCCCAGTAACAAGGGCAAACCACGCCCATCGCCCCCTCTCACCACTGCTCTTGAGGCTGCCCAGCTGGCACGCCAGGGCCTTCAAGTCCTTCTTCAGCTGTTGCACACGATCGGTTATATCAGACAGATCTGGGACACACAGATGAGAGTGACAACAGCACTCTAGCTGTGGCACCTGCTTGGGAGCTCCTGGTGCTCAGATGTTCTGTACAAGCCCCAGTCAGGGAACATCTCCACACACTGCGCATGCCCAGTCAGGGAACGGCTCCACACACTGCGCATGCTCACACCTCCTGCCAGGGCTCAGGGGAACCTCAGCCTCACCTGTTTTGAGAGCCTCCTCCCTCTTCTCCACTGCACTCTCCAGAGAAGTCACCTTCTGGCTCAAGCCTCGGCCTGGAAGGGGACAGTTCAGCACCAGGGACCCGCTTTCACCCACACCCTTCAGCACACTCCAGAGACCAGGGTCTCTCACCTGCCTGCAGTTCTTGCCTGTGATCCTCCACCTCCACTTTCAGAGAACTGATCCCTTCTTGCAAGCTGTCACCTGCAGAACAAGGGACCAGAGCTCAGGACTGTCCTCCCTACCCAGCCCACTCCAGCCCAGAACCCCGAGAGCCCAGCTCACCCCTGGAGTCCAGGGCCTGGACATCAGCCTTTATCTTGGAGGTGGTGTTGTCTAAAGTGGCTCTCAGGGTGCCTAGGTCCCTCCTTAACTGGGCATCTGGCGAGGACGACAGGATGATCAGAACCAAGATTTCTCAGGTCTACGCTGTGCCCGCGCTAGGCAGGGCTCTTTGCACACAGAGTGGCTCTCTACCTCACAGAGACCCACTGCTGTTACCCACCATGGCGCATGCCTAAACCCACGCTGAGGGGGTGAGGGGGTGCGACTGTAGAACCCAAGCACAGTAACAGGTGACACGGCCAGCAGCTGTCGGACCACGGGTCCTCCAAGTCCCCACCACTGCTCTCATCTATTATCAAGTCACCATCCAGTCCCGCCTTCTCCTTCAGCTTGTCCTCGGGGTGGCCCTCGCTGCTGTCCATCCAGGCCCTCTGCACCAATCAGTGCCCTGGTCCTCTCCTCCACCCCGCCCACACTCGCTGTGATTCCTCTCTTCCCTGCAACCCACTTTGGGATCCAATCACGGAGACAACCACCAGCAGCAGGAGGCTGAGGCCCAGGGAGAAGAGGAGGAGGTGGGTCCACGAGAGGATATTCCACAGCGAGCACTGGGGAGGAGCTGCTGAGAGAGAAGGGGGTGCCATGACTCAGGATCCAGACTGTAAGAGACAGAAGGGGAAGAACAGGGCTGCGGGAGAGGGGCAGTAAGGGCTTGGCACTGTGAGTGTATGGGCATAGCTAGAAAATTATGGAGCTCCAGGTACCCGGGCATTTGACACCGCTAACACATTGGAAATCTGCAGTGTGTTGGGCCTCTCACAGATCTGAGGATGGGCTTAACACCGAATCAGAAACAAGCACATGGTAAGGTCTTGTCATCGGAGCTGGTGGGGGAGATACTGGGAGGACCCAGACAGGGGCCTGCGGACCCTAAGAGGTTCACACATGTCTGCAGGATCAAATAAATGGCCTCCCCTCCAACCACAGCTCCTTGCATTGCACAGTTCTCGTCCCCTTACAGAGCACAGGAAGATAAGTTCCTGAGGGCTTCCTTAGCCCTGTCTTCCTGAGGACCTTGTATCCTCTTCACAGAGGGCCCTCGGTCCTGAGTCCAGCCTCCACTAGAGTCAAGCACACAGCTCTGCCCAGGGTGGACATGCACACAGACTGTGGACGAGTGAAGAGGCCGGAAGGGGAGGGTCTGCTCTGCTCTCACCTTCACCAGGCTCTTGGTTTTTCTCTTCACTCCTTAAGTTCTGGAAGTTTTCGTATATCATTGGCATGCTTGGACAAACTTGAGGCCTCCCAGGGCTGTCTGAACTGAACTCGAGACACCAGGATCCAGGCCGATACAGAGCTCGGGCCGCGGGGAAGGCTGGAAGTAGTGTGAGCGGAGATTAAGCTGGTATAAAGTGAGGTCAGATATGTCATGTGAGGGCAAGGAGAAGGCCTGGGGAGGGCGGGGGAGGTGGCTCAGTGCTCAAGGGCATTTGTTGCTCTTGCAGAGGACCCAGGTTCGGTTTCCAGTGTCTACCTGGTGGCTCACAACCATCCATAACTCTATTTCCAGGAGATCCAATACCCTCTTCTTATTTTTTTAAAAGATTTATTTATTTATTTTATGTATATGAGTACACCATTGCTCTCTTCAGACACACCAGAAGAGGGCATCAGACCCCATTACAGATGGTTGGGAGCCACCATGTGGTTGCTGGGAATTGAACTCAGGACCTCTGGAAGAGCAGTTGGTGCTCTTAACCACTGAGCCATTTCTCCAGCCCCAATACCCTCTTCTTACCTCTGTGGACAACAAGCACACACAAGCACACATGTCCACACAGGCAAAACTCTCACACACCTTAAATAAATAAATAAATAAATAAACAAACAAACAATAAAATTGAAAAATGGAAGAGGTGTAGATTTAGCTCAGTGGTAGAGCACTTGCCCAGCAAGGACAAGAACCTGGGTTCAGTCCTCAGTTCCGGGGGAGGAAGGAAGGAAGGAAGAAAGGAAGGAAGGAAGGAAGGAAGGGAAAGAGGGAGGGAGGGAGGGAAGGAAGAAAGAGGAAAAGAAAAAATGAAAGCAAATTGAAAATGCAGTTGAATTAGAAATGGGGCCAGGGTTGGGCGTAGTACAGTTTAGTTGAGTTTATAATTTGGAGGTAACAGCAAAAGATGAACTTATTGCTATTGCTGGGTCTGCCATGGGCCAGGTCTGGAGACAGTGCCCTTTCCTAGCATCTACACTCGGGGAGGGGTGGGGAGCCAGGGGAGGCACTGGGCCCGAGCTTGCAGTGAATCTGGAAGCAGAGTAGGGTTCAATCTCATTTTCGATCAGGACTCATTCGAACACCCAAACTGGATTTGGGGCTGAAACTGAGATTAGCGTGGGAGCTGGGCTGGGTGGATGATTGGTTGCAAGGAAGCCCCAGCTGGGGTTGCACCTGGGACTTTGTCTCCCTTGGGATCGAGGCATCCATAATCCAATCTAGAATTCAGCCCAGGGAAATTAAATCCCACACTTTACTCTTGTATCTCTTTCTACTTAAGGTCATCAAAGCCCAAAGTCCTCCTCTCCATGAAGCTACTTACACATGCCCTGCCCCACTGGTCTCCCTGGCAACCCCAGCCCAGTTACCTGTGTGAAGTTCCGGCTTCCCTGTACAGCAATGACCAGAGGCAGGAACTCAGGGTGAAGAACTATATCCCAGAGGGTTGGCGTGGGAGGGACCAAGCAGGCGCCACTAGGTACACATGACCAGTGGTCTGTATTTTGGGACATCCTATTTCAACTCTTAACAGTAAATAATACCGAGTGGATGGTAATTGGTTCACGTGAAGAGGTTGTGGGGGTGGAGCTGGTTTGGGACTAACTTTGTCCTTGAGGGTGTGCCCTCCCTCTGCCATTCCTCTTTCTGGGAGCTCTCATGACTTCCTCATTTTTAGTGTTGGGGTGAGGGGTTTGACCAGAAAGAACAGTTTATTGTTTTGTCTTACGCAATCCATCTTCATTGGTTTCCTGCCTATGTATTTCCAAGAACCATCCATATCTCACCATTAACCCTCAATCACATCCCCATCACGAGTCCACAGCATCTGACTACTACTAACCATTAGCTAGCGAGGCCTCCTTCGCTCTATTTCAGATGAAAACCATGAGTTAGCAAGCCAAGAGCCTGTGCCGTAGCTCAAGTCCTGACCTATGGTTCAATGTTTCTGGGTTCTAGAGGGCTGGCTTATGCCTTGGGGTACTCAGATTGGAGGGGATTGTTGCTCTGGGATTTGATGGCGAACGGTCTGGCACCCTGGAATCCTGAGCTCCTAGAAGCAACTGCAGGGGTGAGCGCCAGCTACTGTCACGGATCTCAGGCCTCAGGTGTGGAGACCCTTGGCCCGTATTGCTTAGCAGCCTCATGTGACTCTTCCTGTGACCTTGGCTTGCATGCAGCCCCTTAGCTTGGTATTTCACAGCCTTTCCTGCAATGAAGCTTTTGTTACCTGCACCTCCTCTGCCTCCTGCCACCCTTACCCGGCCACCCTTTAGAATCACTTAACTGTCCTCTCGCCCCTGTTGTGCTGCTGTCTCCCCCTCACGTTGCCAGCACAGCCTGCTTTACCATCCATGAAAATCAAGAGCACTCAAAGAGAAGGACATTGGGTGACACCTTTAACTGGGCCTGGGTTTGGGACATGAGGGGCTTCCTGTTAGGGTTTCTCCTTGATAACTAGAAGAGTGAGCCAAATATCCTGTTTCTTTAGCCAGAAAGTGGGCATAGCGAAGGCATTTTTGCAATCACGTCATATTCCTTATTGCAAACGGCGGGCTGTGTTTGCACCAATCACACGCTGTCTTCTGAGCCAGCTGTGGACGTGTTCTCCCTCTGACCAGGCTGAAAATGCCGCTAGGATGCACTGGGGCTTAAGAGGGTGAAAAATGTGGCACAAGCGCTTTGAGTCTTACTTGTCTCTCATAACTGGAGTTGACAAACAGATCTGGGCACTACGTGGCTTCCGCTTGGCTGATCTTCCTCCCCTCAAGGCAGCCTGGGTATCAGAGAGGTTCATACCTGTCACTGTCACTTAAGTCAAATTGCCAGAGCCCTCAACACCATCGCATACTGAAAGATAATCCTTTTAAAAGATTGCTACAATAAAAGCCAGTTGCTGACAGGCGGGCCTTCCCTTATGTTAACAATTCAGTTCCTACAAGGAACATCTGTGAGTGGTGTTTAGGTAAAGGACTGGGGATTAGAGCGTTTTGTGATGTATCCTAAACCAAGAGGCTTGTGAGGAAGACAGACAGCAGCCAACCCCAGTGCTGCCTGCTATCCTGGCCTGGCTCTCTGAACACGTTCCGTCTTCAGAACATGTTTCTAATTCATTCTGCGAGCCCTGCCAGATCCCTGAACAGGCTGTCTTGACTCTGTGCACACATCCCTTTAAATGAAGGGCCAGTGGGGCTGTGTTCCGGATCTTGACTCTGGGCACACATTCCTTTAAATGAAGGGCCAGTGGGGCTGTGTTCCGGATCTTGACTCTGGGCACACATTCCTTTAAATGAAGGGCCAGTGGGGCTGTGTTCCGGATCTTGACTCTGTGCACACATCCCTTTAAATGAAGGGCCAGTGGGGCTGTGTTCCGGATCTTGACTCTGGGCACACATCCCTTTAAATGAAGGGCCAGTGGGGCTGTGTTCCAGATCTTGACTCTGTGCACACATCCCTTTAAATGAAGGGCCAATGGGGCTGTGTTCCGGATCTTGACTCTGTGCACACATCCCTTTAAATGAAGGGCCAGTGGGGCTGTGTTCCGGATCTTGTTGGTTAAATTAAAAGCAGAGCGGAGACCCCTCCATATCCAGTGTGCCTCAGTTGCCCCTTGTCTTACTTCATCACGTGGATGACCACTTATCTATTGAGCATTTTCTTGATGTTCAACGTGTAGGTTGTTTCCAGTTTGGATCTGCTCCTGCTTTTGTTAGTGTTCTGATTAGCATGTTGTCAATCAAAGATCAACATTGCACTTGGGATTTGCAATGTCCTCCCTGGCCCGTGTTAGAGCCTTGGCCCCCAACTTGATAATACAGGGAAACAGACAGTGGGACATCCAAGCGGTAAAGCCCAGAAACATGTCTTCTGGACATGGAAGATGGTAGGATGGGGTGGTGTAGGGAACAGGATCATGCCTTCTAAGAGGAATTATGAGAACTCAACTCCTTTCCCTTCCTGGTCCTTAGCTGAGGGTTTTGGGTTTGGTTTGGTTTGGTTTGGTTTCTCAAGACAGAAGTTTCTTTGTGTAGCCTTAACCATTCCGGAATTTGCTCTATAGACAAGTCTGACCTCAAACTCAGGGATCCATTTGCCTCTGCCTCCCTAGCGCTGGGATTAGAGGTGAGGAGCACCAACACCATGCTGTAGGTGAGGGATTTTTGTCTGCCATACCACCCTGACATGGTGACATGTCTTACCACAGACCTGAAGCAATGAGGCCTGCCAATCAGGGACAGAATCATGTAGAAGCGTGAGTTAAAAACACAGGAACACATGAGCAAAAATAAAGTCTTTTGTCCTCGTGAGCACTCCTTGCCCAGGTGTTTGCTTTAGAGGAAGAAAACTAACAAAAGTTAGACTTAAACCATTTTAAAGAAGTCATAGTATATTATATATCCTCAAGATTGGAAGGGATTGGTGTCAGCTGTATTAGAAGCTGAACAACAGTCACAATGGTTGTCTTGGTGGAGGCATGAAGCCACAAAACCAGCACAACATAATGTAGCAAGGGGAATAAATCGTTGCTAAAGACCGGTTGCTTGGTGAAGGGCGTTATGCTGACTTATAAGAACGAATTCATTTGAATGATGGTGTGCTTGAACATTGTCATGTTGACACTTTAAGAGCCTGGGATTTAGTTGATGAACCTGGGAGAAAAATACACCTCATTTACTAAAATAATATAGGATTCTGGAGAAGCCTTCACCAATTTTTTTTTTTTTTTTTTTTTTTGAGACAGGGTTTCTCTGTGCAGCCCTGGCTGTCCTGGAACTCACTCTATAGACCAAACTCAGAAATCCACCTGCCTCTGCCTCCCAAGTGCTGGGATTAAAGGCATGCGCCACCACCGCCCGGCTACCAAATTCTTACAAAGGTTGAATTAAGCTGTGAATAGAGCTATAACAGACCCTGAAAACAGACAGTCATTGATAGAAATATTGGCATTTGAAAATGCAAACACCAGGTATCAGAGAGCAATCAGACCATGGGAAGCATGTGGAGCCCCTACAGATGGATGGATAAGGGAGACAATTGCTATTGGTTCTCCAACTATTAGTTCTCAGGAGTATAATGTCAACATCATGGGGCAGATCATAACTAGAAATATCAGGAATCAAAATGCTTGATTTTTTTAAATTGTGGTGAATTTGATCATTTCCAAAGAAATCGTAAGGTTAAAAAAAAATAATAATAACAGGAAAATGACTCTAGAGAATATGGTGATCGGAGGAGAGAACAAGCAGGCTCTGGTGGCTGTGAACAACAAGGCGTCCATGGAATGGGCAAACATTGGTCAGCAGACTGCCGGTCTAAGAGAGACATAAGAGGTAGACAAACCGAGGGGCCTGTCAGCTTGGAGGCTCCCCAGCAAACAATACGAGCCATTTTCCTTTGGTCAGTCAGGAGGTATCAAGCGGGCAGGGAAACAAAATTAGGTATTTCTGATCTTATGCATGCTTTGGAAGGAAGTGCTGCTTTGGATCTGACCACAGACACCCCTCTTACATTATCCCCAGAAGTTGAATGTTACAAGCTAACCGCTTGTGTATGGTCCCCTACCTCCAGGAATCGTTAGCAGGAATCTCCAGGGAAAGCAAATGAGGAGATTAGGGGTGATACGGCACAAGCTCCTGGGGAAGCTATCGATACAGGTGATAGAGAACAATCACAAGCTGTGCCCATGGTCAGAAAAGTCAGGTGTCACAGGAACTAAGGTTCCAAGTTTATAAAAGGGGACACTGCAGACATACCAACAGTCTTGCCGCTAAAATGGTTATCAAAACAGCTTCTGTGGCAAGAGCAGTGACCCATAATACAAGAAAAATTGCAGGCACTTGAACAACTTGTACAAGAGCAGCTGGAGGCGCAACCTCTAGAAGACACTACCAGCCCATGGATTTCCCCTGTGTTTGTTGTAAAAAAAAAAAAAAAAAAAAGGCACACAAATGGAGAGTGATAATGAATTTAAGAGCAGTTAACAAGGTAACTCAAGCAGGGCAGTGGTGGCGCACACCTGTAATCCCAGCACTTGGGAGACAAGAGGCAGGAGGATTTCTGAGTTCGAGGCCAGCCTGGTCTACAGAGTGAGTTTCAGGACACCCAGGACCATACAGAGAAACCCTGTCTCAAAAAAACCAAATCCAAAAAACAAGGTAATTCAACCAATGGGCCCTTTACAGCCTAGACTCTCTTTGACTTGAAAGATTGTTTTTTCTCAATACCCTCGCATGAGAAAGATAAGGAAAGGTTCGTTTTCTCGGTACCTACTTTAAATAATAGTCATCTGCTAAATGGATACCACTGGAGCATACTTCCACAGGGAATGTTAAATCGTCCAACTTTATGTCAGCATTTTGTGCAACAAAACACTCCTCCATCTACCTGATTTCTTTTTACCTCAAGCAGAGTAGAATTCCATGGGTTGGTAGACTCGTAAACAATTTCCTCAACCTATCATTATATGAATGATATTCTGTTGGCCACTTCGGACAAAGATGTTTTAGAGAATATGTTTAAGATAACAGAAAGAATTCTGCCATGCTGGGACTACAGATTGCTCCAGAAAAAATATAAAGAAGAGGAGATTCACTTAGTTACTTGGGTTATAAAATCAGTCACCAAAAAAATTTGACCACAAAAGTTACAGACCCACTAAGGACCAATTGCAAACACTTAATGATTTTCAAAGATTAATGGGAGATATTAACTGAGGCCTACAATTGGATTAGGTACATATGAAGTAATTTGGTTCAAACATTACAAGGAGATTCCAATTTAAACAATCCAAGATATCTAACAGCTGAAGCAGAGAAAGAGTTAACCCTTGTAGAACAAAGACTGCAAAAGGCATATGTAGATAGAATTGGTCCTAAACTGATGTCTCAGCAGACAGCTAATGATGAAACAAAGATGAGTCTCTCAGTCTTTGCCAAGCAACTCTGAGTGTGTGGTACATGTCGTGGGCACACTAGCGTGTGAACCCCCTGCAGTGGCCTCCTGTGCAGAGGTTCAAGCTTAGGCAGCAGGGAGAGGCTGTCAACTACTTCGGCATATAGACATCTGAGAACATATGCGTGGCTTTTTAGATCCCCCACAATACATTTCAGATTCTCTGAAAATCATAATTATCCTCACAAGAAAAATACAAACTAACCACACTGATTATGCCAGTTGGAAGCATATGAGGCCTTCATTAGCTGGTGACCAGGAGAGGGCTCATGCCTTCGAGTCTCTTGGTGCTGAGACTCAGGGGTACAGCAATTTTAAAGGCAAAAAAAAAAATCACAAAAATCTCGCATCAAAGGCATATGAGGGTCAGAGTCACTTTGAAATGTTCGAGCCTTTTGACTTATACCTTTCTCAGTTATCTTCGGTCACATTAATTAGTTCAGGTAATACATGTAGACATGTAATTCGTGGAAATATCAAATGTGTTGCCAAGGCAGATGTGAGTAAGAGAGAGCTGAGACCTGCAAACCCTGTATGGAATCAGGACAGAAGTATTTCCTTACCTAGTTCCTTATTTCTCTTAGTTCCTTCTAAATCTTTAATTTTTATGAAGGGTCGGGTACTGGGTAACAGTTAATTAAGCAAGGCCTAATCGGTGGCTCTAGGAAGGAAGAGCCAAGAGGCCCCATGGGGCCAGTGGGTGAGGTGGCTGGCCATGGGATCTAGCCAGACCAGCTACAGAACAAGCAATTGTTAACCTTTCAAATTTGTTATTTATAAGGTCTATTTTTAATACATAATCAGGCAAAACTTATTTAATTAGATCAATTTTTGTAAACCTATTATTTAGATATAGCAGATCCAATAAAATTTTGTCTTAGTGTCCAGTCTTAGGGAACCATAGGCATTAGCCCTGTAGGAAGTGTTAAGATTAATATTACCAGGGAGCAGGGAGACTCCACAGCCTTCTGTGATCAGTGGAGCAGCTGGGACCAAAGTCTTCCTGCTACCATTTGCACCAGGGAGCCTGGAGACCCACAGCCTTCTGTGCATAGCCCACCAGGAGAGAGAGATCTTCCAGCAGCGCTTTCACTTTTGAGCTTAGAGGAGTAAGGACACAGGCTTACAGGCCCACAGGAGGAACAAACTCCAGCCAGAGACAACAATACCAACTAGCACCAGATGGCGAAAGGCAAGCACAAGAACCCTATCAACAGAAACTAAGGCCACATGGCAACATAAGAACCCAGTTCTCCCATCACAGCAAGTCCTGGATACCCCAACACACAAGAAAAGAAAGAGTCGGATTTAAAATTGTATCTCATGATGCTGATAGAGGGCTTCAAGAAAGACTTAAATAACTCCCTTAAAGAAATACAGGAGAACATTGGTCAACAGGTAAAAACCCTTAAAGAGGAAACACAAAAATCCCTTAAAGAATTACAGGAAAACACAAACAATCAAGTGAAGGAACTGAACAAAACCATCCAGGATCTAAAAGTGGAAGTAGAAACAATAAAGAAATCACAAAGTGAGACATCTCTGGAGATAGAAAACCTTGGAAAGAATTCAGGAGTCATAGATACAAGCATCAACAACAGAATACAAGAGATAGAAGAAAGAACCTCAGGTCCTAAAGATGCCATAGAAAACATTGACTCAATGGTCAAAGAAAATGCAAAATGCATAAAGCTGGTAACTCAAAACATCCAGCAACTCCAGGACACAATGAGAAGACCAAACTTAAGGATTGTAGGTATAGACGAGAGCAAGAATTTACATCTTAAAGGCCCAGTAAATATCTTCAACAAAATTGTAGAAGAAAACTTCCCTAACCTAGAGAAAGAGATGCCCATGAACATACAAGAAGCCTTCATAACTCCCAAACAGACTAGATCAGAACAGAAAGTTCTCCCAGCACATAATAATCAAAACACAAAATTCACTAAACAAAGAAAGAATATTAAAAGCAGTAAGGGGAAAAGGGCAAGTAACTTATAACGGCAGACCTATCAGAATTACACCAGACTTCTCACCAGAGACGATGAAAGCTAGAAGATCCCGGGCAGACCTCATACAGACCGTTGAGAACACAAATGCCAGACCAGGCTACTATACCCAGCAAAACTCTCAATCATCATAGATGGAGAAATCAAGATATTCCATGATAAAACCAAATTTACACAATATCTGTCCACAAATCCAGCCCTACAAAGGATAATTGATAGAAAAATGCCAACACAAGAAGGGAAACTACACCCTGGAAAAAGCGAGAAAGTAATCTTCCAGCAAACCCAAAAGAAGATACCCACACAAACATAAAAATAACATAAAAAATAACAGGAAGCAACAATCACTATTTTCTAATATCTCTTATCTACTCCCCAATAAAAAGACATAGACTAAGAAATATTTCTCATGTAAATCTTCAATTTTATCAGAAAATGTTTGTAATTCCCCTTTTAATTAATTTGGTAATTTCTTTTATGTCTATCTGCATTATTTTTCATGGTAATCTTCAATTTTAATGTCTTTCTATATACTTCCTCTATTTTTATCAGAAATGTTTTCAATGTAAATCTTTGATTTTATCACAAATGTTTCTAATTCCACCTTCAATTAATTTAGAAAGAGTTTTTATATCTACCATTTTTTATGTAAAATTTTCCAAGAAATAGTCAATTTTAACATTTGTCTGTTTATTTCTTGAATTTTACCAGAAATATTTTTCATGTAAATCTTCAATGTTATCTGAAAATGTTTATAATTCCACCTTCAATCAACTTGAAATTATCTTTATGCCTATCATTTTATCTATATAATTTCCATGATAATCTTTAATTTTAACATGTTTTCTATATATTTCTACAATTTTATCAGAAATATTTTCCATGTAAATCTTCAAGTTTATCAGAAAATGTTTATAATTCCATTTTTAATCAACTTAGGAATACTTTTATGCCTACCAATATTATATCTATATAAAATTTTCCATGATAATCTTCAATTCTAACTTTTTTCTATATTTTTCTACAATTTTATCAGAAATATTTTCCACATAAATCTTCAATTCTATCATAAAATGTTTCTATCCCATATTTCAATTAATTTAGCAATGTTATACATGTCTACCACTTTACTCTTTAATTTTCCATGAAAATTGTCAATTTTAACATGTTTATCTGAAATATTTTCCATGTAAATCTTTAATTTTATCATCAAGTGTTTTTACTTCCCTTTACTTCCCTTTTCAATAAATAAAAAAAATTTTAAAAAAAGATTAATATTACCATGAGTCCAAATGGAGAAAGAGGCTTAATCCGTGTCTCCAAATGCCCACAGCTAAATTTCCTAAGCTTTGTCATGCGATGGCCCACTGTCTTCTGGGTTTTTAACAGCAGCAGGGCTGAAGTCCTGCCTCATCCCAGGAAAATGGCCTGAGGGCTGGTCTGGGGAGCTCTCAAGGTCTGTGTTTCTCCTCAGGCAGTGTCTTCTTACCCAGGCATGGAGGACCCACAGGTGTCTATACTTGCACCTGCTGACTGGCCCTATGACAACCTTTGTCTTGTAATATTTAAAACTCTCTTGAGGACTGTATGCAGCATCAGGTAATTACCTTTCGCCCTGAAATTAGCTTTTGCTCTGAGGAGAAGAGTTGAAAGCCACAGTAGAAGGCATGGCCAATTGAACTAGTACGCAGGTCCCACACCAGGTGGCAAGCTTATGTACAGGTCCCCCTGTTCACAGCATCCTCATAAGTCAGTTCAGGAGACACTAACTGAAGAGTAATTGCTCTTTGCCTATGCTGTTTGAGACATTTAAGATGTGTATTCTAAGAGGCTCTATCTGTGTAAAAGAATCCACCCCCTGTCATCTGGAACATGAGGAGAATTGGTGTACCCTATAGACAAAGAGGAGGCTTTCTTGCTCAGGCCTACCTGGACAAAGCTGGGTAGAGCTGGGCAAGTCTGCACAGCCTGAGCAGGGAACAGCAGGGTCTGGCAAACCCTCTATCTCTGCATCCTTACCCTGCACTGAGGCTAACGTGATTTACTCGATGGGGTCTTACCACATGGAGACAAGTGGCAGAAGTGGGAATTTCTAGACAGGTCAAATGATCTCAATCCTGCTTATCTAAGAAAAACTGCTGAGATTTAATCTTAAAATGGTGAGCTTTCTAGTGTTTTACATTTCTCCTCCCAAATCCCAAGGAATCTTTAAAACTAACCTTAGACCTTAGGGAGGAAAAGAGATGAGATTCCAGAGAGACATGGAGAGAGACTGTCCCGTTCAGGAAAAACTGCAAAGCAACACCAGGCACATGGGGGGGGGGGTGTAGGTGTGTGGGGGTGTAGGTGTGTGTGGGGGAGGGCAGAGTGAGTTACAGGTCTCTTAGTCAACAGATACCTCTCACAAGGAAGCAGGCCTGATTAATGTGCTACCTATGCGGCATGGCAATACTCCTATAGACTCTAGATAAGGGAGTGGAACTCATTGGACCCTTTCAGGAGATTGGATTTCTTTTGTGCTCTCCCACAGCCTTCTGCTCAGGGCCTGAAGGGACTACTTATGCTAACAGACAATAGAAAAGCCACAGAGAGCTGGCTACTGGAGAAGAAGAAAGGGTTTCAAGTTAAATCACTTGTAACCTTCTCAGCTGTAACCTTCTCTTTTGGAAGGATCCCAGCAGCCCCCTAGTTCCTAGCAGGCCCTGGAGTGTGACAGACAAATGTTGGCTGTCCACCCCGGTCTTCCTATTGTCCTTACCCATGAGCTTCCAGCCGGGGTTGCTGAACATAGAATATCAGGTCTATCGGCTGGAGCTCATCAAGACGCCTTGTCCTATGTGTCCTGTGGATAAAGGCCAGTTCTTCACAAATTACCAAGCTTTAAGAGAAATACAACTTAACTACAGAGCAATCTTGTTTTATCACAAAGCTATATTTAAGAACCTTAATGACTTTTTTTTTCCTGTGAACTTGAGAAATTCTGAGAAATATCAAAACTGTTGATGACAAAAAACTTGGAAGACTTGTAGCTAACGGTTTCACAACTAGATCTGGAAAAAAGCCTTGCTGATTAAGAACACTGGCTGCTCTTTCATAGGACCAGAATTTGCTTCCCAGCATCTACACTAGGTGGACCAGACACACCTGTGTATGTGTCTGTACACACACACACACACACACACACACACATTACAGAGGAGGAGGGACATATACACGTAAATAATAAATCTTTTTTAAAAAATTACAATTAGGCTGGGCAGTGGTGGCGCATGCCTGTAATCCCAGCACTCTGGGAGGCAGAGGCAGGCGGATTTCTGAGTTCAAGGCCAGCCTGGTCTACAGAGTGAGTTCCAGGACAGCCAGGGCTAGACCCTGTCTCAAAAAAAAAAAAAAAATTACAATTAGGCTGCTCTCACTGAACAGACTTTGGAATGAGATGCTATGCTGAGATCAGCTATCCTTCAATGTATTAAAATCTCTCAGCGACTGGAGCGATGACTCAGCAGTTAAGAACACTTGTTGGTCTTGCAGAGAACCCGGGAATAGGAACTGGTATTGACCCCACCCCACCCCCAAAACCAAGTTCTCAGCACAGAGGAGATTTAGTTGCCCCAGAGAGACAAAGGGCAGGGAATAAGAGACAAAGACAGGAGATACAGGATGAGGGAGAAGAAGAAAGGGTGTATGTCTGGGGGCAGGGGGATGGACACAAAGGACTACCTCTGGATAGAAAGGAGACGGACATGGCCCATAGGCAAATGGCAGTTTATAAAGGCACAAGAGGAAACCCCGTGTTAGGATAAGATGTTTAATTTTAATTGGGCATGTCAATTAGGTGAGTCAAAGGAGGCTTTTGATTGGTGGATTTCAATACTTTGATAGCTGGTCCTTAATAGTTGGCTTCAGGAAGGCAAAGTGACCAAATAAAGGACTAGACCTTGGTGGCTAGCTTCAGGAATGGAATCTAACAGTTGGTTTTAGCAAGGAAGAGGGAATGGGGGAGAAGGACAAACCCAGCCAGAGCCATGTTTGCCATGCTCAGGGTGGCTAGAGTCTCTTTCACTAGGTTTGACTCCCAGTCAAAACTACACCTATACCAGATAACTCACAACCTCCTGTGGTAACTACAGTTTCCAGGGTTCTACAGAAGCCTCTTCTGGCTTCTACAGGTATCCACATACATGCAGTGTACATGCAGATAAGCAGGCACATACACATTTATTAAAAAAATCTTCTTTATTTTGTGTGCATTGGTGTTTTGCCTGCATACATGTCTCTGTAAGGGCTTTGAATCTTGGAGTTACAGATAGTTGTGAGCTACTATGTGGGTGCTGGGAATTGAACCCTGGTCCTCTGGAAGTTCAGTCAGTGTTCTTAACCACATATTTTTAAATTTGTAATCGCCTCTTCAGTTTCTCCAACTTAATTATATATACCATTTTCTTTCTTCAGAATTTCCCTTCATTGTTTGTCTACAAGTTCATTTGAAGCTTCTGGTTTTTCTCTTTTTCCAGTAAAGGAACAAAGCCCTTCCTTTCCCAAACTGTTTCTGATTCTGTTACTTTGAGACAGGGTCTCACTGGCCCGGAACTCAATATATCCACCAGGCTGGCCTTGAACTCACAGAGATCCGCCTGCCTCTGCCTCCCAGAGTGCTGGGATTACAGGCGTGCGCCACCACCACCCGGCCCTTTCTGAATCTTAAACATCCTCTTTCTTTTTAACTTTCAAAATGAAGCCCCCTCACCCAGAGGAACTTTCTCTTTCCTTCCTGCTTGGCTTCCTTCCTTTAAAATTTGAACATCTTCATTAAAAATCCTTCCCCTTTTGAACAAAATGTTCTATACTTCTCCCAATTCCTTCACCAAACTGCAGCTTTAACTTCCTTCCTGGGCCACTGTGCATTTATAATTACACATGCTAATTAAAGTTTGACACCTTCAACAGACTCAAATACACCAAACAATTTAGAGCATTTCCAGTTAGCATATGCTTTTATGAAAAATAGATACAATAACTCAGGAAAGAATCCGTACTAACAATTCTAATTTATCAACAAATTTAAGTCATGGCATCTGTCAAAACTGCCTTAGTCACAGGAACCATGATGCATCTGAGCTAACTTTATAGTCTTAATTTTATGTAAATGCTCAATTGTCTGTAGCTGTTTTTAAACAGAATTTCTTAGAGGGCTTTACCTGCCTACCTTGTAGACATATCATATTATGGGAAATGAGCTGTAACACTAGGAACCGGTAGAAATCTCCATTGCCCCTGCCCATGGAGGGATCTCTTTGTCTTCGACTCCTTTTATTTATGTATGTGTGTGTTTGTGTGCACTTGTGTGCACACTCATGTGTGCCACAGTCTGCATCATAGAGAGCAGCCGACAACTTGCAGGCATTGGTTCTCTCCTTGCACCCAGTCAGTCCTAGGGACTGGACCCAGGTCACCAGGTGTAACCGCCAGGGCTTAGCTACAAGGGCCTCCGTCCACTAAATCATCTCATGGACCCTTGTCTCACAGTTCAGGGGACTCCTACTTAAGCAAGGGCTCTATAATGCTAAACATGATTTCGCTGTTGGTGAAATTGCAAGCTATTGGAGCCACTCTAGAAATAACTGTAGAGAATTTTCACAAAGCTGAAACACTCCTTGTCACACGCCCAAAGGACTGGACATCCTCCTTCACAGATGCTTGCTTCATTCCAAGTCCACTGCTTTTGTAGTCACAATGGCCAGGAAATAGAAACAGCCTAAGTGTTCTTCAACTGAAGAATAAACAGAGAAATTGTGGTACACACACATATATATATACTATGCAACGCTATTAAGCTGTAAAGAAAAATGAAATTATGAACTTTGTGGATAAATGGATGGACCTAGAAAATATTGTATTGAATGAGGAACCCAGACCCATAAAGTCAAAAGTCACATATTCTCTCTTACCTACGGATCCTAGCTACAAGTCTTCACACATGAATCTATAGCCTGGCAGAACTGCAGAAGTCATGAAAAGATAAAGGACCATGGTAGCTCTAGAGAGAATAGTAGGACATAGGTGCTGTGAGGGGAAATGGGAAAAACCAGGCTGGAGGATTGACTGGCAAGGTGTGAGGGAGGGCAGTGCAGAGAGGAAGGGAAGGGGGAGAGACAGCACTGTTTTAAAATGGTTTTTAGAAAGCCGAAAGAAAGTTAAATAATTTTTTTGGGAGTCAATGATAGAGTGTTTATTCATCATGCAAGAAGCTGTTCCACTTCTAAAACAAAGACCTCAGAAAAGCAACCTGGACAGAACCTTGTCAACTCTCACTAACCACCGGCTATTGTACTCTTTGCCAGTGGGGGAAGACTGAGATTTTAGGCATAAATAACAGACATAGCCTCAGGGCATTGGATTCCTAAGGTCCCATCCAGGAACCGGCTACGGTCTACCTGTGTTAGGGGAATGGGGAATGCGTGTCACGCAATTCTAAGAGCAGTGCTCATTTGAACCCATTGGTTGCCTTCCTTCAAATGTCAGACAACAGAACCCCAAACAGAAGGACAACTACAGGGGTGGGCCTTTGGCTTTTACTAATTGCCCTTCACTATGGACCTACTCACAGATGAATCATGGGAAGACAGCATTTTCATCTTAGACAGGTTCATGATACGGGTGCTGCACTAAAGGCTGGTTGCAGTGAAGTTTCACTTCAAACTTTCATTAATTGATAAATTAGACATTATTTTGGAATGCTTAACTTTTGCTAAAATTTAGATTTGATCCAAGGATATAGTATACCACTTTTCACACTTAATTTTAGGCCCCATATTAGAAGTAGGTTATAACCCCAGCAATGGGCACAGAGACACCTTGTTGGTAGTATTATACTATATCAGGGGCAGAGCAGGGCATTCCTTTATAAAGGTCCATCCTAACTTGGTGCCCCAAACTTGTCTTATGCCTAGGGCTCATAAAACTCAAATTAAATCAACACATGGAAAGAGGAACACAAGGTCTTGCGGACCCCCATGCCACCCACAGACCTGCCCTTCAGCGCATGACCATAGATACCTGCTTGTCACTATGACAGATGGGAGAGAAAAGCCAGCCTGTGGCTCCAGTGGCAGGTCAGTGTCCGTGGCTCATTATTAGCAGTAGAGACCACTGGGATGTCCGAGGCTGTGCAGATCTGGCCCCATCCCTCACTGGACACAGCACTCTGGACAGCTGGTCCCGCCACTCGGGTCTGTTACGAGTTGGTATGTATGGGACACCCTCCCCCACTGCCACCTTGAGTAAGGAGAGCTGGCCTTAAGGGCATGAGCAGTCCCTGCACCTCATCTTCCCAACACAGTGCAGCTGACCCTGATTGCACTGCGAGAGCTGGCCCCACCCCTCCCGAGCTGTGGCTCTTAGAAGAGTGGGCCCCAGCTGACCAGCTCAGCCACCACCCTGGCCCAGATCCAGGATTCTGAAGTGATCCACCCTAAAATCTATGTCATCTTTGAATGGTTGGGATCGTGAAAGGGCCACCCTGCTATTCCAACGCTGCAGGATCTCCACGATGCGGAACAGCACAGGGTAACTGGACGAGTCCTGACATTGGTGTTATCACAGAAGCTACAGCTTCCACGATGGCATGTTTTCTGTGCTATGTTTGGTTGCTGTTTGTGTGTTATTTATTTTGGAGGAGGTTGCAAGGGCAAAGGTTGGATAGGAGGGTGTTGGGTTCCATAGCTGCCTGCAGCTATTACGAAGTGGGTTTCTGGAACAGAAGCTGAGGGATAAATAGGGAAGGGAAGGGGCGAAAAGAAGTATGGCTAAGACAATATTCACTGATCGAAGCCAGAAACTTTAATGGCGCCAGACCTTTTAACAGTTTGGGCAAACCCTTCCCTCCAGACTCCGGGCTAAGTTCCGGTGGAAGTTGTCTAGCTTCTCTTGGAGGTCCTCGTCTTGACTGCTCCGGCAGCTGGGTGGGTCACCTGCTTAATTCAGGAATTCCCAAACCTGGAGGAACAATGAACTTAACCTTTACTTCGAGCACTCCACCCTAGGTGGAGCAGGATCCTGGCTATCTGGGAGAAGTTAACCTTGACCAAAGTCAAACTCTGACCATGTGCGTGACTGCCCCAATACGGCTCTGTACTGGAGGGGATGAGCAGGACTGAGTTACATGATGTGAAACAAGGAATCAATAAAAAGAAAAAAGTAGAGGTTACATTTTCTTTTCTTTTTTTTTCTTTCTTTCTTTCTTTTTTTTTTTTTTTTGTATTTGGTATTTTGGAGACAGGGTTTTTCTTTATAGCCCTGGCTGTCCTGGAACTCACTCTGTAGACCAGGCTGGCCTCGAACTCAGAAATCTGCCTGCCTCTGCCTCCCAGAGTGCTGGGATTACAGGCATGCGCCACCACCGCCCGGCCGAGGTTACATTTTCATCACCAAAATATAAGAATAGTAAGGTAATGAGCTATGAAATTAATTCTCCCTAGTATTGCTTTGAAAATATACCCCTAGGCTATTAAAAGAAATTCCAAATCCATCCCAAGGCATTGTGTAACTTGAAGTCTTTAGTCATCATCTATAGTCAGCTTACTCCTCTTCTTATCTGACCCCAACCAAATAAACGCCAGTGTTTCTCAACTCTTCTGCTAGAGGCAATTTTTTCTCCTACTTCTGTGCACACAGGATTGGTCAAAACATTTTGCCCAAATCAGCTTTGACAGCACTAACTCTTCCTCCTGTTGACAGGGACCCTATGTTGACCATAAGCACTTCATTCTTAGACAGCCTTTGAACCTTTGCTGCTTTCTTATCTCCTTCAGTACATACACCCAGAAGACATCTAAGCAGGAAATAGGAAATTTCCAGTTCTGTGAATATTTCAGGTAAATCTCCAACTGCACCAAGCACTTGTCACCCAATTCTGTCAGCTCAGCACAAAGTCGGGTCGATCTTTGTTCCAACTCTGATGAGACCACTGGGGCAGCATACTAAAGATCATTATGTTCGGCAAAAAGTGACACAATTTTGGAAAAGATTGGCTTACACATGAGTTTTCCTTCACTATCTTTGGAGACAGTACTGGGTCTGACTTCTATCTCCTGGCCTACCTTTAACACTGCTTTTAGAATACTACCACCAGCTACACCTCCCTTAAAGTCAACACCTTCACAGCCAGGTTTGTTGACATCAAATGACCAGATAACAATGAGACAGGGCTCTGAGGTAAAGTCTATTGGTGGCACAGGTATCTTCCTCACTATGTTCTCACAGACAACTTCAATATTGTGCTTCCGCTGAGCAGAAATTGGAATAATTGGTGCCTCGTCTGCTTACCGCTCCTTGCACAAATGCAAGAATTTGCTCATATTGTTCCTTAGCCTGACTTTCTTTTACCAGATCAATTTTATTCTGTAAGATCAAAATATGCTTGAGTTTCATGATTTCTATGGCAGCCAGGTGTTCGGAAGTCTGGGGCTGAGGGCATGATTCATTACCAGCTATCAACAGAAGAGCTGCCTCCATCACTGCTGCACCATTCAGCATCGTGGCCATCAAAATATCATGGCCAGGACAGCCAACAAAGGAAACATGCCTGACTAATTTGAAGTTCCTGTTGGTCGCTGGGATGTCTGTAGGAAACTCATCTGGTGTACTGCTTCCACATGAACTATAACATTCTGGTCTAGGACAACTTGGGTCATCAAGTTTATAAATCTTAGCATTAGCATATCCAAGCTTGATGGCAATGTTTCTTTCTAGCTCATTTTTGAATCTGACAGTGTGAACTCCAGAAATAGCCTTCACCACAGTGAACTTCCCATGAGCTACATGACCAATTGTACCAATATTAATTGTAACTTGTCTGCTGATAACTTCATGTGAAAGTGGTGTCAACTTAGTAACATCCAATGTGGCGAGATCCTGTTGGGAAAGATGTGGCTGCCTGAGAGTCACTCCAACCTCACCCCCAGCCATTTTGCTCAGAGAGAAAAGAAAAATGCTCTGCAGCTGCCTGACATAACGTAGGCCCCCTTGTACATAAATATTTTTTATGTTTACTTGTATAGACATAGCTTAACATACTATAAACATATATGTGCATGTACATATGCACACACATGTGTTTTGAATGAAGTTAAACTACTTGCTGTAATGATAGCACCTACAGCCATAAACTAACAAAAACCCCAGTGTCAGGCACAAGAAATCTCCCTTTGAGTTATTGATGAAGAATCCAAGAAGCTCCCAAATAATTCAGGCTGTTGCTATTGCCTTTGGTTGCCTCCCAGAACTTGAAGGCAAGATCCTATTACTGAAGACACCACACATTTCAGACCCAGGAGGAAGAGACCTGGAAGCCCCCTCCCCAAGCACAAGCTCCCAAAGTATCTGAAGGAGCTCTGCAAACAGCCAAAGGAGAGAAGCAGACAACAGCCAGGCCCAGGGGCAAAGCCTATGGACAGCAACAATTACCAGGTTGGCAAGATATTTCTAAGAGTGCAATATCTTGGAGGTAACCAACCTAAGGCCCACTCACTAGGAGGAAATTCATGCCCGGTATTACAAATCTAGCTCACTACTCATGAGCAGTGAAGTCCTGGACCCTAGAGGAGAACATACTATTACCACTTCCCCCAATCAGTATAAATCCTAACTGCATTCGAAATACCTGTCCTTATACCAACAGATAGGTGTAAATGTAGTGCTCACCCCTTATCAAAAAGCTTTTTTCCTTTTATCTATCTATCTATCTATCTATCTATCTATCTATCTATCTATTGCAGCAGACAAAGATCATTACAGAAATTCAACACTTTTCAAAATGCTATGGAGATGTCCATCAGAGATGACTACTCACAGATTATAGTTGATTGACAGTCTTTATTCTGACCAGCTAGAACTAGACTTGGGGACCCAAGTGTAGCACTGAGTGTGCAGAGCGCAGAGTTTCTGAAGGCAGAAACCATGTTCCTGCATCTCACTAGGCAATCGCAGCAGAAGCTGGGGCAGGGGTCTCGGGGTCAGGGAAGCTTTGTGTCAGAAAGCAGCTTGATAGAAACTAAGATAAGCAGTTAGCAGGAGGGGAAGGTTTGCCCCAAGAAACAGTTTAACAGGAACTAAAGTAGGCTATCTCCTACTAGGGCTATCTCCTATTAGTTTAGTAGGGACATCCTCACCTAGGGTTTCTAGAATGGAGTTGGATAGTTTTCCACTGTGTTCTCCATCAAGGAGACCAGATTCTGGTTAAACTTGAAATGGCCTCAGCAAGATCACAAGATGAAGAGCCTCTGAGCTGTCACAAAAATGCAGAGCAATTGACCATGGTGTGTCCAACCCTATTGTTACATCTACAATATAACCCCACACCTAAGCCTCAGAGAACACCACAGAAGAGGGGAGATTATATGAACCAGAGGACCAGGATTTCTGCTGCAAGAGAGTGTCATCTATGTGTGACGCAGGGAAGCATCTATGTGTGGTGTATGTAGACATACAATATTCATGGTAACCCAAAACAACCAGGCATGAGTCTATTCACAGTCACTCAAAACAACCAGACATGAGAGAAAGGTGTATTGCCCATGAGACCTGGAACATCACAATAAACCTCCCATACCAAGAACTATTCTGGACCACACTAAGGTAAAATCTTCTGACTCCTCAATCCAAAGGCTAACCTTCCCCATTGAAAGCCTGCCTAGAAAGCCTGGCTCAGCAGTTAAGAGTACCAACTGGTCTACCTAAAGGTCCTGAGTTAAATTCCCAGCAACCACATGGTGGCTCACAACCATCTGTAATGAGATCTGGTACTGCCTAAAGACAATGACAGTGTACTTACATACAGGCAATAAACAAATCTTTTTTAAAAAGCCTCACTTATGAAAGAAGGAAAGAGAGAGGGGGGAGAAAGAAAAAAGAGAAAGGAAAGGAAAGGAAAGGAAAGGAAAAAAAAACCTGCCTAGACCTGTACTTGCAGTATATGTTGTTGCCCATCCAGCAAAAATTAAAATTCAAAGGTTATTAAAAGGTTTTAAAAAGTATTACATGCCATCTAGAAGACTTGAAATAAAAGTAGAAAGAAAATGTGTCAGAAAATTGGCTCTGCAAACCCCAGTAAAAAAAAGCCAGAGTGGATATAATAATATCAGAGTATAATTCGGAACAGGCTCAGTTATGAAGCAAAAGGTGAACAGTATATAATAATAAAAATGACAATTTAGGGCCAGAAAGATGGCTTGGCAGGCTTAAAAGCAAACAAACTCATTGAGCAAGCCTGACAACCTGAATTTGATGGCCAGAAGCCAGAGTGGAAAGAGAGAGCAGAGGACTCCTGAAAGTTGTCCTCTGACCTCTACACATGCACGCGTGCGCACACACACACACACACATGCACACACACACACATGCACACATGCACACACACAAATAACAATAATTATTAATTTTAAAATAATTAATTTAACAAGACAAGAAAATTCTTTAAAGTGGATACCCCTAATAAATCCACAGTATTTTCAAGTCCTCATGCAACTTCACCAATTCTATATGCTGTCACGGGCCAAAAACCAGACCTCCACACAGTGAAAGAGACTACAGCTGCATCAGGAGGTGTGATGGCTGAGCTTGAGGTCAGCTTGACTACATCTGGCAGCAATTAATACCCAAGCTGGGCCTGCCTGTAAGGATTGGGTTATTTGAGTTGGGAAGACCAACCCTAACTCTGGGCCACACCTTCTTGCACAGCCCACGTTAAAGGACACAGAGGAAATGAGCGGCAGCTTCTTGCCTGCTTGCCTGCCGTCACTCTCGATGGTAAGTTCGTCTACCCTCCTGCTAAGGCGTTCCTCTCCTGGAATTAGAATCCACGTATCTGGACTTCCAACCAAGAGAGAGAAGGCCAGATGCTCTCTTAGAATCCTCTAGGACTCCTAGATCAGGACTTCAGAGACCACAGAACAATTACTGGATTCTTGACCTGTCAGGAGATAGAAGACAGGCCGCACTACAGCCTGTAAACCACTCTAATAAATCCTGTTATAATGTGTAGATATTATTTTGTCAGTTCTGTCTCTCTAGAGAACCCTGGCTAAAATAGCATGTCTTCAAATAATAATGGAATTAAGTTTGAAATCAAGAATAAATTAAATTATATATCCTTAAGGAATCTACAGGCCAAATAGTCTCAAGAGAAATTTAGAAACTCTTCTGAAATGAACTAAATGAAAGAATAGCACATCAAACTTGTAATACAGAAATTCTTAGAAATATACCATTGTTTATAATAAAAATAAGAAAGTTGGGGCTGTAGAGATGGCTCAGTGGTTAAGAGCACTGGCTGCTCTTCCAGAGGACACAGGTTCGATTCCTAGCACCTACATGGCAGCTCACAACCATCTCTAACTCCGATTCCAGGGACTCTGACATCTTCTTCTGGCTTCTGTGGGCATTGAATGCATGTGGTGCACAGACACACATGCAGGCAAAACACCCACACTCATACAATAAAATACATCTTTAAAAAGTAAATAAGTAAAAAGAAAAGAAGTAAACTTGGCTTTAGCGGCTTCTGCTGGCCTTGTGAGCTGCAACACTTGAGAAGAGGAGCAGCTCGCCTTACCTCACTGTTGGGAAGATTGAGTCATGGCTGCTTTCCCCTTTACTTTGAAGCCTATGGTGAGCTGGCATATCATGGAAGATGCATATGATAACAGAAGCCCTGGTTTCACAGAAAGAAGCAAAAAGGGGGAAGACATGGCTATGGTCCTATTGTCCACATCAAGAGCTTGCCTCCAGTAGCTGGAAGCCTTTCCAGGAGATTCCATAGCTTAGGTTTAGCCAGTCCCCAATTAGCACTACATGCTGGAGACTAAATAAGTCTCTAACATATTTCTTTTGTACTCATTTTTGATGGACACCTAGGTTGGTGCCATAGATTGGCTGTTGTACCACCGCAAACACTGTTGCACAAGTTTCTCTGTTACATGGTGACTCAAACTGCTTTCAGTATGTACCCAGTAGTGCACACCTGGATCACATGGTACTTCTCAGTGTTTAGACACTTTCCCCATGGTTTCAGTAGTAACTGAATCTACATCACATTCCCACTGTCTTAGGGTTTCCATTGCTGTACAGAGATGCCATGACCACAGCAACTTTTTTTTTTTTTTTTTTTGGTTTTTTTGGATTTGGTTTTTTCGAGACAGGGTTTCTCTGTATAGCCCTGGCTGTCCTGGAACTCACTCTGTAGACCAGGCTGGCCTCGAACTCAGAAATCCACCTGCCTCTGCCTCCCAGAGTGCTGGGATTACAGGCGTGCGCCACTACCGCCCAGCTTTTTTTTTTTTTTTCACAGCAACTCTTATAAAGGACAGCGTTTAATTGGGGCTGGTTTACAGGTACTGAGGTTCAGTCCATTATCATCAAGGCAGGAGCATGGCAGCATCCAGGCAGACATGAGGCTGGAGGAGCTGAGAGTTCTACATCTTGTTCTGAAGGTGAACAAAAGACTGTCTCCCACGTGGCTAGGGAGTGTCCCAAAGTCCAGCTCCACAGTGACAGACTTCCTCCAATAAGGCCACACCCACTCCTACAAGGCCACACCTCCTAATAGGACCACTTCCTGGGTCAAGCATATTCAAACCACCACACCCATGAACCACAAATAAGGTGTTGCTCCACATCCTCACCAGCATTTGCCATCCTGACTAGGGTGAGAGGGACTCTCAGAGCAGTTTTACCTGTTTCCCTGATTGCTAAGGATTCTGAACACTCTTCACATGTTTATTGGCCACCTGTACTTATTTGGGAAACTGTCTGATTTGGTTGGCTGCGTCTTGGTTGGATTGTTTTCCTTTAATGTTTACTTTTGAGTTCTTTCTATATGCTGAGTATTAATTCCAGGAAGATGAATCACTGACAACTTTTCCCACATTCCAGAGCCGACTTTTCACATTAATATTAGTTTTCCTTTGCTATGAAGAATCTTTTGAATTACATGAGTCTAATTTTATCAATCCTTCCTATTATTTCCTGGGCTATTAGAGTCCTTTTTAGAAAGTTCTCGCCTACCTGGAAGTGTTTTTCTCTAGTACTTTCAAAGGGTCACACCTTACATTAAAGCCTTTGACCTGCTTTGAATAGATTTTTGTACAGAGAGAAAGATGGGCACCTAGTTTTCTTCTTCTGTGGATACCCAGTTTTCTCAACACCATCTATTAAGGAAGGTAGCTTTCCTTGGGCACTGTAATAGTTAATCTTGTCAATTTGATGGCATCTGGAAACAACTAAGAGGCATACCTCTGGGTGGGTGAATCTGGGAGGGAATTTCCTGAAAAAAAATAACTTAGAGGAAAAAAAAAACCCCTTCCTTAGAGTAAGTGCCACTTTCTAGCAAGTTACCCAGATGAAGTCTGAGGAAAAAGGACTGCTGCCTTCCTGCATTTTTAAAAAACATTAAGTTTCTTCTATGACAATTTCATACATGCATACAATGTGTCTTGATCATATTCTTCTATCCTACTTTGCTTTCTGCTGCTGTGATAAAACCCATTAAGGAGGAAAGTATTTAACTTACATGCTCTATCCATGGTCCATCAATGAGGGAAATCGGGGCAGGAACTGAAGGCAGGAACCTGGGGGCAGGAACTGAAGCAGAGGCCGTGAAGGAGTGCTGCTTGCCCATGCTTTGCTCAAACTGGATTTGTTTGTTTTTTGTTAGTTAGTTTGTTTGTTTGTTTGTTTTTGATGTTTTGGGGACAGTGGCTATCCGTGTAGCCCTGGAACTCACTAAGTTGATCAGGCTGCCCTTGAACTCAGGGAGATCTGCTTGCCTCTACCTTACAAGTGCTGGGATTGAAGGTGTGTGTCATCATGCCCAGCTCAGCCAACTATCTTATACAACCCAGGACCACCTGACCAGGGGTGGCACCAGCCCCAGTAAGCTGGGTCCTCCCATATCAGTCATTATTCCAGAATATGTCTCCACAGACTTGGCTACTGGCCAATCTAATGGAGATATTTTTTTCTCAGTTGAGATACTCTTCCTGGATGACTCTGGCTTGTACCATGTTGACTATAAACAAAGCAAAAGGAAGCAAAACTAACCCCTCCCCGCTCCCAGCATTACCCACTCCTTACTGTCTCATACTGGACACACCCACCCTTCTTCCCCACCCACCCTTCCTACTCTCATAATTTTTCCTTTACAATCATTCTGTGAGATTGATATATGCATATATGTATTTTGATCACATCAATTGCTTTTCTTTCTTTTTTCATATGCCCCACTGAATTTGAGTAGGATTGCTTGCACGTGCATGAAGGTAAAGCTACTTACTGGTTCATGGGCAGCTCACCATCAGCTACACCCCTGAAGAAAATGACTCTTCATCTCCCAGCAGCCATTAATTATCAAAGGCCCCTCAGCTTGATCATGGGTTTTATCACAACAGCAGAAAGCAAAGTAGGATAGAAGAATACGATCAAGACACATTGTATGCATGTATGAAATTGTCATAGAATAAACTTAATATTTTTTAAAAATGCAGGAAGGTGGCAGTCCTTTTTTCTCAATTTGGGTCTTCTTTTCTTTTGTCAAATCTCTCTCATCTCTGTCTTCTCTCTCTCTTCTCTCTCTTTTCTCTCTCTCTTCTCTCCTCTCTCTTCTCTCTTTTCTTCTCTCTCCTCTCTCTTTTCTCTCTTCTCTCTTCTTTCTCTCCTCTCTCTCTCTCTCTCTCTCTCTCTCTCTCTCTCTCTCTCTCTGCCTGTCTCCCTCTCTCCCTCCTCTTTTTGTGTGCCAGTGCCTACGGAGTCTGAAGAGGCCATTGGAATCCTTGGAGCTCTAGTTACGGACAGCTGAGCCACTCAGTGCGTTTGCCGGGAACTGAACTCAGGTTCTCTGAAAGAGTAGCAAGTGCTCTTAACCACTGAGCCATCTCTCTAGCACTCACCCACTTTCTTTTTTATCAGTTTAGCTAAAAGTTTCTTTTGTATCTTATGTTACTTTTTATTAAAAGTTTTTAAATTTAAATATAATTACATCCTCCCCTATTTTCTCCCACATGGTTCCCACTCCTTCTTATATTGATGGCCTCTTTTTCTTTGGTTATTATTGTTACATTTTGTGCATAAATGTATAAATATACCTGCTAAGTCTATTTAGTGTGACTTGAGTATATATGACCACTTGGAATTGGATAATCAATTAGGGGTTCATTCCTGGGACAGGCTAATCCTCCGTCAGTAGACTTTAGCTGCTGTGGTTCTTGGTCTAGTGGTGGGGTTTCATGAGATTTCCTCCTCCTGAGTCAGCATGTTTATTGATATTGTCATTGATCAGGTCTTGTTTAGGCAGCCTCATTGTTGTGGTACCATGGATGTATCAATAGTGTTCCTGTCATTTATAGGATACAATCTCACAGCAGACTTCCTGTCTGCTCTTGCAACCTTTCCACCCCTCATCCAAAATGTCCCCTAAGCCTTCAGTCTAGGAGTTGTGTTGCAGATGTATCTGTTAGGACTGGGGTCCCCATGATCCATTCATCTCTGTACTATGTCCAGTTGTGATTTTTCTGGGTTGATTTTCATTTGCTCTTTCTGTAGCTTTTGTTACTTCTCAGAAGTCAGCACCACATACATTGGACACAAGATCCAGAATATCTGAGCTGGATCTAGCCTGAAAGCCTCCTTCCTGTGGTCCAGCTTTTAGAGTACCAAAAAGTATTGTGCAAATTGCCAAGGGACACAACCAGTAGCCCTATCCATCCGTGACACCTATGAACTATAACAATGACCAGTGTGGCAAGATATCCCCAAGAATGTAATAGTGGCACACATACTTTTTAGTAACCAACAGCTCTCTAATTGGACGTAAGGCCCACTCAATAGGAGGGAAATCATGCCTGGTACTAGAAACCTAACTGACCACTCAGGGTTAGTAAGGATACAGATCCTAGAAGAAAGCCTGCTATTGCCACCTCACCAGACAACATAATTCCTGACTGCATTTTAAATGTATCCCTATACCCACAGGCAGATAAGTGTAGTTATAACTCCTTATCAGAGAAGCTTCCCTTTGCAGCAAGAGAAATGGAAACCATTATGGAAAACCACACCTTGTCAGTTGTCTTACCCTTTCAAAGAATAAACTCCATTTCATTCATTCTTTGCATTTTTTAAATTTCATTTTATTTCTTCTCTGGTCTTTTTTCCCTCTATCTGCTGATTTTGCGTTTGGCTTGTTTTTTGTTTTGTTTTGTTTTGTTTGTTTTGTTTGTTTTCTAGGATCCCAAGATGCATCATTAAGTTATTTATTGAGATCTCTCTAATTTTTTAGCATAGGAATTTATAGCTATAAGTTTCTTAGATATTCCATTGTATCCCACAGATTCCAGTATGTTTTTTAACATCATTAAATTCTGAGAACTTTTAAATTTTATTTTGCTTGCTTTCTTCAATGGCCCAATCATTGTTTAACAGTATGCTAGTCCATCTCCATGAATTTGTATGTTTTCTGAAGATATTGACTTCTGCCTCCCAAGTGCTGGGATTAAAGGCATTATGATGCCTGCACACTTACTCTTTCTATTCAAACTGGTTTGGCCATTCAGAGCCTTTGCTGTTTCCATATGAATCTTCGCATAGTTTAGTCTATTTCTGTGAAGGCTGTCTATGACACTTTTATTAGCTCTGTTTTGAGGAGGGTTGCATGCCATAGCACATGTGTGGAAGTCAGAGGACAGTTTGAGGAGGTCGGGTCTCTTCTTCCATCACGTGGATCCTGGGGATTGAACTTGGGTCATCAGCATTGGCAGCAAGCACCTTTTACCCACTGAGCCATCTTGCCAGCTTGTGTCAGTGGAATTTTGAGAGGGGTTAACTGAATAGGTAGCTTGCTTTCAGCAACATACTCTTTTTCATATTAATACTGCTGTTCTAAAAGCACGAGATGTCTCTCTATGTTCTAGTGTATTCTTTGATTTTTAATTCAGTGTTTAAAGTTCCCACAATATGAGTCCATTTACCTCCTCAGTTATATTGATTCCTTAGGAGGGATTTTATGTAGATATTGAGAATGGGATTGTTTTCTTGATTTCTTTCTCCACATGTTCACTCTTAGCATATTGAAAACAGAACTGTTGCCGGGCAGAGGTGGCGCATGCCTGTAATCCCAGCACTTGGGAGGCAGAGGCAGGCCGATTTCTGAGTTCAAAGCCAGCCTGGTCTACAGAGTGAGTTCCAGGGGAGCCAGGACAACACAGAGAAACTCTGTCTCAAAAAACCCCCAAAAAACAACAACAAAAAAACAACACAGAAAAGAGAACTGTTAGGGTTAGGGTTAGGGAGTTGATTTTGGATCCTGTAACTAATTAAAATATTAATAGTTTATGATGGACTGTTCACTGAGTAAATTATTTATTTCTGTGGTACTGAAAATGGAACCCAGGGCCTTGTGCACTTAGTCAGGCTAGAGAGCCTCCACCCCTGAAGTATTATCACCATACATGACAGAAAGCCTGATGCATTTATGTATATGGTCATGCCATCTGCAATTAAGGAGAATCTAAGTTCAACTTTTCTATTTGCCTCCTTTTTATATCTTTCTTTCCCTGTATTACTATGGCTAAAATTGGAAGCACTGTGTTGAATAAGAGTGAAGAAAGCCAAAATAAATGCTTTCGTCTCACAAGTGGTTTTGAGTGTTTTCTCACAGCAACAGAAAGCAAACTAAGACTGTCTCCAGCTCGCTGATCTCTGTCTGCCTTGTTCGTGTGTGTGTGTGTGTGTGTGTGTGTGTGTGTGTGTGTAAACTTTGTGTATACCTTCCTTTCTACCTTCTTTGTTTATTATCTTTATTCCTTGGGAGATTTTGTCTTCCCTTCCAGCTCCTTTATTATATATTTGTTTTCTTTTTATTTCATTTTTGACAGCATCTTCTTATACCGCTCAGGCTGGCAGCCATCTTGCAAATTCTTAAATGTTGGGACCACAAGCATACACCACCATCTCTGGCTTCCATTTTACTTTAATCTTTTTTTATTTCACATGATCTGTGTGTTTCTTTGGAATTCTACAATATCTGCTACCAAGGAATTTACCATACATATGTATGTGTGTATGTGTGTGTGTGTGTGTATGTGTGTGTATGTATTATATGTATGTGTATATGTATTATATGTATGTGTATATGATTATATGTATATGTATATCTGTGTGTGTTTGTATGTGTATACATATATCCTAATACACCACGTGTGTATCTGTGTGTGTGTGTGTGTGTGTGTGTGTGTGTGTGTGTGTGACATGAATGCCTCATGCTCAGGGGGGTCAGAAGAAAGCACTTTATCCCCTGGAACTGGATGACTGTGAGTTGCTGTGACATGGGTGCTGGGAACTGAACCCAGGTCCTCTGAAGGAGCTCTTAACCACTGAGCCCTCTCTCCAGCCCCTGTTCTGCTGTCCTAAGTATGCAACCCTTTATTTGTATTTATTTGACCATTTCATTCATAAACTCTCTTCTGTGGTTCCCCTCTTCCTCCTTCATATAAACCTAATTCATTTTTTCTGAGATCCTTATTTCCTTTTACTGACTGTATCTCTGGTCCTCTTTTCTAGTTCACTGATGTTTTTCCAAAGCTGGAGTTTGAGCCCAGGGCCTCCCACCTGCTAGGTAAACGCTCTGCTGAAGCTCATGCCCCAAGCCTATGTCATTAGGTTTGGTGTCTGTGTTTATTAGTTGCTTTCTTGTATGTAGACTTTTTCTTAGTCTTTCTCAGGCTTCTAGGGGGAAAGGAGAAATTGGTGTTCTGAGACAGGATCTCACTTTCAGACCGGGCTGGCCTCAACTATCCAATCCTGCCGTGGCCTTCCACCTGCCGGCATTGGAACATGTGCCCCCAAAGCCTGACTCTTGCCAGGCATCGTGGGTTTGATTGAAGCTTATTCCAGTTAAGCTGCTCTCAGTCCTTAATAAATTATCTATGGCTGCATATGCATCCTCCTCAGGGCTGCCTCAGATACTCACATACTTCATTTCTTTTCAAAAGTATTTTTAGATTTATTTATTTTATGAGTGTTTTCCCCCCACATGGATATGTGCTGCATGTGTTCCTGATGCCCTGCGAGGTCAGAAGCAGGCATCAGATCCACTGGAACCAGAGTTACAGATGGTTGTGAACCACCATGCCAGGGCTGGGAACCAAAGCTGGGTCCTCTGCAAAAGCAGCCAATGTTCTTAACTTCTGAGCTATCTCTCCAGCCTGTCTCATATTTTCTTTCTAAATCACTTAACATTTTTCATTTTGATTTTTGTTACATCTGAAATGATTTTTAAAAAAATGGTATGAAGACTATCTGTTGCCTCAAGTCTTTTAGGATGAACCTTTTGTGTTTATTTCTAACTCTCTGATCGTGCTCAGAGCACCATCCCCTCTCATAACTAGTTGAAGTCTTACTTATGGGCAAATTCTTTGTGTCTGCTATTTATTCTCCAAGCATCTGTGATTCCTGGCTGGCTTGTCCTTACTACAATCCTTAGTCTTAACATCAATGCATCCTTTCTGAGGTCCTGGTTGTCATCGAGTTCTGAGCTGTAAGCCTATATTAGCCTTTACCTGTCTGCGAAAGTTCCTTTTGTTTCTTGTGATGACTATAACAGGCCAGGAAGTTCATCCAGTGCTTTTGAAATACTTAATGCTGATGTAGTCCAGTTCTTAGTGTGCAGAGCCACAGATAGTTAATCAACAGCAGTAATCCTATGTAACAGAGAACTGGCTGACAGAATAACCGGCCTACGCTTATAAATAACACAGTGGGGCTTCTAACTGGATCATCTGGCCCAAATCATTCAGTTCTCACCACCAGTTCCTAACCACCAATGACTAGACAACTCATAGAAAGCATATTTCTCTTTTTTACTCTAAAAAATAACTTGACAATAACAGGATGTACATTGTACACAGTGTCAGCGTTCTAACCACCATACCACATTCCTCAGATACCATCCTTTATCTATCGACCCCTTACAGTGCTAGGGAAAAAAAAAACGCCCCCAGATGGTGGAGATACCAAGACAGAGTGATTACCAACACCAGATGTCAGGTTTGTGGAACTGAGGCATCAGTTGAGGGAAGCGGACTCAGCTGGCTTTGCCCAGCTCTATTTCACAGACCCAGCGGTAAGGCCTCTGGCAAACATCGTCATTCCAACGACCATCATCGTAAGAGAAGTGGGCGCAGTCCTCACCTCCTCCTAGACCGTGTCCGTGCCAGTTATCCGGCTGCTGTGGCTTCCAATTCCTGAAAATAATGAGCTGTGAGCCCCGGAAGACCAGGTTGTCAACCGTGTTACTAGAAGCTCCCCCTAAACCCCTGGGGTCACTAAAGATGCTGAAAGATAAGGCAGTCCAAGGTAGAGGTGGGTGACAAACGTACTTGAATCCTGTGTCAAAGTCGGTCCCGTCCACCCATCTCCAGGGCCCATTTTGATCCGTTAGGCCCATCCAGGTGGGCACAGGGCCCTTATGCTCCTCAATAAATTTCTGATGGGAAAAAAAAAATAGGGGAAGAGATGAGTTCTCTGTCTAACAGACAACATGCAGAAGACCCGACCGAGGCCACACCTGCTCCTCCTGGGAGTTGACCACCACCAGGTGAGAATTCTCCAGCTGACAGTATTTGTCAGCTTCAGGCCAGGACTTCTCAGACTGAGAGAACCAGTAGCAGCTGCCTTCGTGCTTCGTCCAGTGAAGGGGGCAGCAGGCCATTTCCGAGCCTGAGGCATTGGAGAGGGTAAGAGGCTAAGGTGCATCAAAGTGTAACATGAGCCATAAACTAGCGAGACCCATGCCCTCCTCACCGTTGTTCTTGAGGCTGGCCAGCTGGCATGTCAGGGCCTTCAAGTCCTTCTTCAGCTGTTTCATGCTATCAGTTATTTCAGACAGATCTGGGGCACAAGACAGGAGTGAGAACAGCGCTCTAACTGTGGCATCTGCTTGGGAGCTCCTGGTGCTCAGAAGTCTTACAACCCAGTCTGGGAACGGCTCCACACACTGCGCATGCCCAGTCAGGGGACTTCGCCCGCACACTGCGCATGCTCACACCTCCTGCCAGGGCTCAGGGGAACCTCAGCCTCACCTGTTTTGAGAGCCTCCTCCCTCTTCTCCACTGCACTCTCCAGAGAAGTCACCTTCTGGCTCAAGCCTCGGCCTGGAAGGGGACAGTTAGCACCAGGGACCCGCTTTCACCCACACCCTTCAGCACACTCCAGAGACCAGGGTCTCTCACCTGCCTGCAGTTCTTGCCTGTGATCCTCCACCTCCACTTTCAGAGAACTGATCCCTTCTTGCAAGCTGTCACCTGCAGAACAAGGGACCAGAGCTCAGGACTGTCCTCCCTACCCAGCCCACTCCAGCCCAGAACCCCGAGAGCCCAGCTCACCCCTGGAGTCCAGGGCCTGGACATCAGCCTTTATCTTGGAGGTGGTGTTGTCTAAAGTGGCTCTCAGGGTGCCTAGGTCCCTCCTTAACTGGGCATCTGGCGAGGACGACAGGATGATCAGAACCAAGATTTCTCAGGTCTACGCTGTGCCCGCGCTAGGCAGGGCTCTTTGCACACAGAGTGGCTCTCTACCTCACAGAGACCCACTGCTGTTACCCACCATGGCACATGCCTAAACCCACGCTGAGGGGGTGAGGGGGTGCGACTGTAGAACCCAAGCACAGCAACAGGTGACAGGGCCAGCAGCTGTCGGACCACGGGTCCTCCATGTCCCCACCACTGCTCTCATCTATTATCAAGTCACCATCCAGTCCCGCCCGCTCCTTCAGCTTGTCCTCGGGGTGGCCCTCGCTGCTGTCCATCCAGGCCCTCTGCACCAATCAGTGCCCTGGTCCTCTCCTCCGCCCCGCCCACACTCGCTGTGATTCCTCTCTTCCCTGCAACCCACTTTGGGATCCAATCACGGAGACAACCACCAGCAGCAGGAGGCTGAGGCCCAGGGAGAAGAGGAGGAGGTGGGTCCACGAGAGGATATTCCACAGCGAGCACTGGGGAGGAGCTGCTGAGAGAGAAGGGGGTGTCAGATTAAGTGGTCTAGAGTCGTGGCTCTCAACCGATGGATTTTGATCCCTTTGGGGGCGGGATGAGGCTTCCCCAGAGGTCACATATCAGAGATCCTGCATATTAGTTTTATACATTAAGTTTTATAACAGTAGCAAAATTACAGTTGTGAAGTAGCAATGAAAATAATCTTAAGATTGGGGGCTACCATAACATGAGGAACTATATTTAAGGGTCACGGCATTAGGTTGAGAACCACTGTGCTCGAATTGTGAAAGATACAAGAGGTTCCAAGGACCTTCCTAGAGGTAATTGTTTGCCTCTGGTTATGCTGAGAAGGATTTGGGTGGGGGTGCCCTAGCCTCTCACCTTTCATGGACCACACAAATGCTCACCCGCAGAAGCCTCCCATCCTGTCATGTCATGTCATGTGCGCAAGCGTGGGAATGCACAGACATTATACACACACAGACAGCGACAATGGCGCTCTGTGAGGTTCTACATCAGAACTGGACAAATGCAGCAAGGACACAGAGGTAGCTGGGGACAGCCAGGCCACCATCCGGCCCTTAGCCTCTGCATGATTGTATATACAAAGGGTGGGCTACTCCAAACCCAACTACACCCCGTGTACACCTCCCATACCCTTCCACGTAACACAGGCAGCCAGGTCGCTCGAGTCTCCCTGTCCCTGTCTCGCTGAGGACCTTGTATGTGCAATGCAATAGGGCCTCGGAGTGGGTCTGAGAACATTGGTGCATGGGGAGGCACAGCAGCGCAAACCCGGATGGACATACTTAGAGCAAACTTTGGAGACTCTGTTCCTCCTTTCCTGTCACCTTTTCTCATCTCCTGGTTTTTCTCCTCACTCTCCAAGTTCTGGAAGTTTTCATATATCATTGTCATGTTTTGGGGACAGTCAGAACTGCAATGGAGAGACGGGTTCAGTTAGGGTATAGTTCTAAGAAGGGTCAAGACGCATGGTGGAGCTGGGGCAGGGCTGTGGCTGGAGTCAGGTCCCCTCTTGAGAACGAGCCTAGGTTGTCATAAGGATGGAGACAGGCATGAGTTTGCAGCTGAGGCAAACGTGAAGTCAGAACTGGGTCAGCCTTTGAAGAGGAGTGCAGCCGTGGCTGAAGTTGGAGGTAGAGTTGGAGCTAAGGACTTTCACCTCTCTGCTACTTTGTGGCTCGTGCAACCTTGGCCAAGGTGAGAAAGTATTTGAAAGACAACAGCATTCTGTCTCTTTGGGTCCAAAGGATGTCTTTCCTGACCACAGAGCAAACACACAAATACCCTCAAACACTACTTCCAAATGCCCTGTGTAGAAAGGCGTTCTTCAATTTATTTTGAGAAACCTGATATACGGTGTCTACCTTCTCTCTTCTGAAAGGCCCATGCCATGTTTCCATTCTGAGGGATCTGAGATGCTCTCATACAAAGGAAACTGGTTTTTGTCTAGCCTGTCATTTCAGTATGATAGCAAATCAGATAGGTTTTTATTTGTATCATATAATCATTTATTTGTACTTATGGCACGTGTGTATGTGCACATGTGTAACATGATACACATGGAAGTCAGAGGCTAATAAATAGGGTTGGTTCTCTCCTTTCAGTGTGGCGTCCAGGAACTGAACTCAAGTCATCAGGGTTAGCAGCAAGCTCCTTTACCCAACAGCCATCTTGCTAACCCAACAACCTATTTTGTTTTGTTTTTAATAATGTCTATCAATATCTCAAGAACCAATTTGACCATCTGGAATACATCATCTTCAGAACCTTTCTTAACATTTTCATGGCTACCTACAAATAAGTTAATATTTTTATGTGTAGAAAGAATAAATAGCTAAATTTTCATGATGGTTTATGGTTCAAAGATATAAAATATAAATAACTTAGAACTCTTTTTTTAATACTATAAATGAACAACGTCATACTGTTCTTTGGAATATTTGCAAATAAAAATTTGCAATGTTAACACTTCAAACAACAGTGAAATGTTAACACTTAAAAAAAAAAAGTGTTTTTTGAACAGCTGGGTGATGAGGCTGAACCTGACCTGGAATCTCATTCTGAGACTGGCATCAGTGCCCCGTCAGGAGCATAGAAGGAACTGGGCCCGCTCTTGCAATAAAACTGGAAGTTAAGACCTAAGCGTGGGTACTTTGGTGTAGGACTTGTAAGAAGATTTATTTTGCATCTGAGATTGGAACAGGTTAGGGTTGAAGTAGGAGCTAGGGTTAGAACTGCAGTAGAGCGCTGTGCTCAGTCAGTAAGGTGCATGCCAGGCAAACATGAGGACTGATGTTCCATCCCCAGAACCCATGTGATACAGCTGAGCATAGGGCTGGAGGGATAGCTCAGTGGTTAGAGCATGTAATGTTCTTGCAGGCAACCTGTGTTGGCTCCCAGGTCCCACATTGGGCAGCTCGCCACAGCCTGTGACTCCAGCTCCAGGGAGATCCAGCTCCTCTGGCCTCCAAGGGCACCTGCACTCACATGCACACACCCAAATACAGAGAGCCACATGTACATATAATTCAAATAAAGAAAATGCTAGGCATGATGTCTGTCGTGCTGGTAATCTCTGGAGAGACAGAGACAGCTGGAGCACTGATGTTTGCAGTCAGGTCAGCCCAGCCTAATTAGCAAGATCCAGCTCTGTAAGAGACTCTAACTCAAAACAACAAAACACACAGAAAGTGGGACAGGGAGGTGGCATCACACAGAAGATGACAGTGCTGATGTGCAGGCATGAGGACCCAAGTCTGGAGCTCTAGTGCCCACGTAAAGGCTAGAAGTGGTGACACACTCTTGTAACCCCAGTGCTTGTGGGAATGGGGTAGAGAGAGAGGTCATGAGAACTCACCAGGAGGTGGACTAGCTTAAAAGACAATCTTCAGCTTCAGCGAGAGAACGTGCCTTAAAAGATAAATAGAGATAAAGAAAGATACTTGACGTCAGCTTCTGTCCACCACATATGCACACACACACACACACACACAGACACACACACACACACACACACACACGCATGTGAGAAATAAGGTAAGCATCTCCTGAGGAAATGCAGCCAGGTTTGTTCTTTGGTCTTTGAACTTGTGTGTTTTAGTTAAGAACTATATGGTTTGGATCTAAAATATCTCCAAAAGTCTGTTGAGCAAAGAACTGAGGTTAGGGATAAGACTAGAGTTAGGATGGAAATCAGGTGGGGACTGGGCCGAAAACAGGGTGAGTTTGAGTCTCAGTCTGTCCAGGGATGGCGGAGGCCACAACCGGAACTAGAACTCCCAAGTCTCACACAAACCCCTTCTATATCTGCATAGAGTGCCCTGCCCCACCCTGGCCCAGTTACCTGTGTGAAGTCTTGGCTTCCCTGTGCAGCAAAGACCATAGGCGAGAACTCAGTCAGGGTGGAGAACCATATCCCGGAAGGCTGGCGTGTGGGAGGGACCAAGCAGAAGCCTCGTACATGTCAGAGTTCATCCAGCCCTCTGTGTCCGAGGCCCAATGGCCCCTTCTCCTTTGAGTCTTGAATGGTCTGTTTGGGGAACGCCCAGACTGCTCAGCTTCTGACAGCCAAGCCTGAGTGAGTTGGAACTTGAGTGTGAGTAAGGATTACCAGTGTGAGGACAAGATTCACTCCCATCCCCAGTGTGTGCCGCCCCAGATTCCTCTTTCTTGAGCCTTCTAGGACTTCCTCATTTTTCACTTGGTGGGAAGGGGGATTACAACAGACTGGCGGTCTGTTTTCTTCTCCTATGACTCTTATCTTCATTTGCTTCCTGCCCATGACTTTCCAAGAATTTCGGAGTCTGTCATTGAACACACTACACAAGAGGTCACTCACTGTTCATATTCAAAACCCGGTGTGACTCCCTGACCTCTGATTCTGAGGATCCTAGCCACTAAGACCCATCACCACACCCCTCACTCCACCCAGGATAGAGAGAGATAGAAACCATGTCCTCACCAGACATGGAGAGAAGGGGTAAGAAAGGAAAGCATTCTGTCTTATTAAGCAACAATTCTGTGCCGGGGATATTGGAATAGGCGTTTGGTTCCCACTAGAGCTCTAAGACACAATGTGGATGACGGAAGGAAAGAGCTGTAGGTCAAACAGACACTCTCCAACCCCAGCCTTGCTCTCTGTGCCTGCTCAGCCTTCGCCACGGCCCTGTCAGCACACGGCTCCTCAGAACACATATCCCTTTCAAGTAGAAACCCGACTATTGAAAAGTAAAGCACCTTCAGGTGTTTTTTTTTTTGTTTATTTTCTTTTGTCCTTATTGTTTTCCATGTCAAAAGCGCTGTTGTCTGGAGACTTACTTGTTTTTACTGAATCAGGACCATATGTGTAAGGACCATTGTACATGGCCAGTCATGAAATACGCTTGGTTTGGTACCATTGCTGGATCACAGCTGCCAAAATGAAATTCTGTCCCTTTGTGACTTCTGACTAAAGCAAGAACCACAAACAGCATTTCAACACACCTTCTCACATTCGGTGGAAAATCATGTCTTCCCCCTTTTCCAAAGAACTGAAACAGAAGTATAATGTTCCATCTATGCAAAATGATCCAAGTGTGCAGGAAGAACTATGTCATCCACACTGAATAAGCCCAGCAAGAAAAGGCGAATGGCACAACCATCCGCGTGGGCATTCACCCCAGAAAGGTGGGTATCACAGGCTAACACTAGACAAGGGCCATAAGAAGATCCTGGAGAGGAAAGCCAAGTCCCGGCAAGTGGGGACGGAGAAGGGCAAATACAAGGAAGAGACGATCGAGAAGATGCAGGAGTAGACACGCTCACGCGTGGCTTTCATTAAAGACTGCTTAAGTAAAAACAAACAAACAAAACAAGACAAAATCCTCTGAGTTCATCAGCATCTCTTTTCATCCATTCCGCCATTTAGGTATTCGTGGTTTCCCTACTTAGGTTCATGATTTCCCCCTCTCAGTTTTGTTTTATTTATTCTGCAACATTTTGATGAGTCTGTATTTTGGTTAGAGCTACAGCTCGGATCTAAACAGCTGCTATTGGGAGTAATGAAACCTTTTAGAGGTAGACGAGTGGGAGGCTTTCTTGCCATGGAGTTGTGTGAGATCCCAGCCCTTTCCTCTTTCTTTTTCTCCATAACCAGGAACTGGGCAGTTTTGCTGCCACATACTCCTGACATGTACAGCCCTGGCATGGGCACAATGCAATGGAACCAACCATAGGCAAAACCACAGAAAACCTGACTCCAAATAAGGCTGTGCCTTTTATAAGCTAATTGTCTTGGATAGTTTCTATAGGGCAGAACACTGGCTAATGCAGGTTTTTGCAAGGAAATGATGAAACTGAATGGGAGAGGGGAACCCACCCTTTGGAAAGGATGGGGAAGACAACAGGGGGGAGACCCAACATGGTATCAACCAGCCTGTGATCTACAAGTTTGAACTATAAAGGCTGCCCATGATCATAATGGTTTCATTCTAGGGAGATGATGGTCACCCCAAATCTGTAGATCACATTCAAAGAATATAGTCATTTTCGCAATATAAATTCTGCCAATTTGTAAAGATAAGAGTGTTTTGCATCTTCTTGTGTCTTCTTCAGCTTTCTTCCTTCAGTGTTTATAGAGGGCACGTGGTGCTTGTGCTCACAGATAGGCACTAGCGAAACCAGGCAACACATGCCTATCTCTTCAACGGAGGAGATGCATATCCGTTTCCGACCAGAAGGCCATGGGTGGATGTGGTTAATAGCCTGGTGATCTGTGCTCTCTGTAGGGCCAGGCCACACCCAAACCCCCAGACTCCAATCTTATCTGATTCTGCCTCCCAAGGCTTTTATCTTGAGTACTGTTGCTCAGTCAATAGAGCCAATCTCTAGGGGGAGATGTCACGTGTACTTTGTAGCTTAGTGACCCCTACAATACCTGTATGACTTAGACCACACTCCATTCCCCCCTTAAAGCTATAGATCCAGTCTTTATGGAAGAGGTCACAGGTACTGTGCTAAAGAATTTCAGTGTGTCACATCTTAAACTTTATTGTACACGTGGGATTGAAAAAAAATTGGAAACTTTTTTTTCCAAAATTGCACTGTACTTAAATGTCTAAAATAAATGGCCCTGCATCAGACTCTAGAAGTTTGATATAGTCCTGCTAACTGAGTTGTGTTGAGCTGGATTTCCTTTCTGTTGCACACAGATTTCTCATGATCTCAGTCTGCTGGCAGTAGCACAGGGAGCCCACAAGTTTTCACAGAGGAGGTCTTTCACCTCGGCTCAAATGGACTCCCAGGGTCTTGTATAAGCTATTGTGGATGGGACTGATCTCCTGACTTCGTTCGAGGTGTGCTCACGATTCGTGTGCAGAAGACATGCCATTCCTCAGGTGTCAAGTTGGGATCCTCTAACTCTGCTGAGAGCTGTCATCAGACCTAAGGGTTTCAAGATGGAATTTTTGGGGTCTTTTAAATATAGGATCATAATGCCTAAAAAACAGGGACAAGTTGGCTTCATTTCTTATTGTTTCTACCTCTTATATTTATTTCTATCACCATTGTCCCTGCAGAAAGTAATGGGTTTCAGACCTGAGACAAGTGGCTGAAGTATATATTTCACATACCAAAGTGGATCTGGCCTCCAGGTTCTCCCAGCACCCCTCTGTCCCAACCTGTTACAGGGTGTGGCTGGCACACCCTGCCCTCTCTCTATGCTGAACTTTTCAGACCAGAAGCTGAGCTTCCCCTACCCCAGAAGCTTTTCCCTATATAATCCAGACACTTTTGTCTCTCTCCTCTCTCTCCTTTCTCTACATTTTCTCTTTCCCTGCATGCCCGGGCTCTCTCTCTCTCTCTCTCTCTCTCTCTCTCTCTCTCTCTCTCTCTCTCTCTCTCTCTCTCTTACTTTCTCCACCCTCCTCTCTCTGTCTCTTTCCCTGTGGCAACTTCCCTGGCCTCCTTCCTTGGCACCAATGAACCCCCAAGAGCTGCCTCCCAATAAACCTGTCTTTATAGTCTTTAATTTGACCCGATTTGGCTTGAATTGGCAAATTTTGTCACGGAAATAACTTACCAGAAAGGTCAAGTACTATACTGATTAAGCTTGGAGAAAGTGAACTCTCTTGTCTGGCTCCTAATGGAAATGCTTTCAGCTTCTCCATTTAGTACAGTGTTGCCTAGGTTCCTGTTAGGTTTGTTCCCTCTGTTAGATACTTTGTAGCCTTTATCATGAAAGGATGTTATGTCAGGTCCAGAGGAAACTCCAATTTCCCAGACTGCAAAAGGCAATCCAAAGATCCAGAAATGAGCTCCACCTGCACTCCAGGAAGATTTCTAGCAGTTAAAGGCCAGAATTCCTCGGGAACTTGTGGACCTGGTTCCCCTCTACCAAAAGGAGTCATTTCACATATCTCTGGCAGAAGGAACAAATGGCTTCCTGTGGCCTCACCAGCCTATCAAAGCTCACGCTGGCATCACAAGAACCTGTTACATATTCCAAAGTCCTCCTAAGGCCTTCACCACCTGCCCCACCCTCAACCCCTCCAGCTCACAGGCTTCCCTCCCCCAGCTACTCATTTTCCTTATAACCCAGCTAATTCTGCTATGTGTGCTTATGCTCTGCTCTGTTCCTCTCACAGTGTCGTCTCTCTTCTCTGTCCCTGCCAGTCCCCCCCCCTCTCACAGACAGCTCTGGCCATGTCCAGTCTACTTCTTCCTCTCTCTGCTCTGGACCCTTTCAGATACCTCTGGCTGTTTTCTCTCATCTCTCCAATAAAAACCTCCCCCTAAGCCATGCCATGGTGTGGTCATGTCATCTGTTTATACTTGATGAAGTTATCCAAGGCCTTTTCTGCATCTATTGGAGTCGTCACGTGATTATGTTTATTGATTTGAATATGTTGACCCATCCTGTTTTCTTGGAATGAAAACAATCTAATGATGAATGATGTTTTAAATGAGCAAGCATTTAATGTTGGATTAGGTTTGCTAATATCTCATTGAGAATTTTTGTGTCTATTTTTCATCAAGAACATGGTTTTATAATTTCCCTTTTTGTTGTTTTCTGGTCTGGAGAGTAATGGCTTTTCAGTGGGTCTGCATCCAGTCTCTCCCCTTTCCCATCTATAATTGCATTGTGCAGACTTCTTTCACCCATGGGTGACCCCAGGCTCCCTGATTTATGATTGTTCCTTGTTTTCAGACCCACAGAGTAGCTTAATCTCAAATACTATTCCTCCTTCCTCTACAGGGTCTGTGTAGAGCCCTGCATGGGAAGGGGAGTGCTAAAACAGACTTCTCCAAGGTTGACTTGACATACAAAAGTCATGTGACCTGCTCTCAGCAATCCCAACTGGTTATTCACCATCAAGTGGTTGACCACGGAATCATACACATACAACTAACATGATACAGACTAAGCACATTATGTTTCTATATTTCTATATTTAGAAATACGTACACACACACACACTTAAAGTAACAAGCTATAAATTTGAGAGAAGTTGGGGGAGGTACATGGAAAGGTTGGAGGGAGAGAAAGGAAAGGGGGAAATGATGTCATTCTATTTTAATTTCAAAATTTTCTTTAAATAAATTCTTTGCAATAATCCCAATTTTTGCAAAAGTCGCTTATACCAAATCGCCCAACTGACCCTTGGGCCTGTGATAACCTTGCTCTTGCCTTATGGCTATGGTGATGGTGTCTTCTCTTTAAACCAGGGCTGCCTGGCTTGCCTTGTAGAGGATACTTCAGGCTCTCTCCTCCTCCAGGGAGCCATGTAGACTGTTTTCTAGTTCTTGCTTTCCTATTCTTGCTGCTTCCCCAGGCCTTCATCTGGTCTGGGATGTCTTTCATGAGTTCTGGTGTTCTTCCGTTCTCTGTGTCGTAGGTATAGCATCAACCTGTCTCCCTGACTCTCCCAAGGCTGGTGTTACATGGAAGCTGCTTCTCACCTGACCTCTTGGCAAGCCTCCCTCTGACTTGAATTTTTGTCGTTGTTGTTTCATTGTTTTGTTTAGTCTTGAGACAGTCACTCTCTATGTAGCCCAGGCTGTCCTATAACTTACTATGTAAACGAGGCTGGTACCTCAAACTCACAGGGACCCCCCCACCTGCCTCCAGAGTGCTCTCTCTGACTTTTAAATGAGATCATTTGTAACTATAAATTTCTCTCTTTGAACCACTTTCTTTGTTATTTAAGGTTTATTTATTTTATATGTATGAGTACATTGTAGTTGTCTTCAGACACACCAGAAGAGAGCATCAGATCACATTGCAGATGGTTGTGAGCCACCATGTGATTGCTGAGATTTGAATTCCGGACCTTTGGAAGAGCAGTCAGTGCTCTTAACCACTGAGCCATCTCTCCAGCCCGAACCACTTTCATCATATCTTGTGGGTTGTGGTATGTCATATTTTCATTTTTAGTTGATTCTAAGAATTTTTAAATCCCCTTCCTGATCTCCATGAACGTACATGCTCTGTAGTTCCTCTTGGTGATGATTTCCAGTTTCATCCCATGTTGACCAGATAGAAATTATTTCAAATTCCTCATATTTAGTAAGGCTTGCTATATGCCCTAAAACGTGGTCTGCTTTGGAGATTATCGATAGGCTACTGAGAAGTCTGTGTTCTGCAGCTATTGGCTTGACTATTCTATATATGTATGCTAAGTCCCTTTGATCTATAGTATCATTTAACTATAATGCTTCTTTGTTGTTGTTATTGTTGTTGTTGTTGTTGTGGTGGTGGTGGTGGTGGTGGTGATGGTGGTGGTGGTGGTGGTGGTGGTATCTGGATGATGCTTGTTGTTACAATTGGGTTTGGCACCACCCACTGTTGCTGTGACATAAAGTCTAGTGGTTTTTATTTTGTGGGATTGGGTAAGCTCATGTTTGGCACATGTAAGTTTAGAATTGTTATATGCTTTTGTTGGATTGTTCCCTTAGCCAATATAAAGCGGTCTTCTGCTCTTGTAACTGATTTCAAATTCTATTCTGTGAGATATGAGTGTCTGATCACTTTTAAGTTCTGTTTGCTTTAAGTTCTCCTACTCTTTCACTCTAAGTCTTTGCCAATGAAATTTATTTCTTGCATAGAAATACTGTTGGGACATGACATTTGTATATGTATATGTGGTGGGGGTGTTCACTGGGGGATGTGTACATGTGTGCATATGCATAGGTCAAAGATAACCTTGAGTTTCACTCCTCAGGAGTCAGCCAGTTTGCATTTTGAGACAGAGTTTCTCACTAAGATCTGGGGCTAAGTAATGAGGCTATCCTGGCTGACCAGCAAGCCCCAGGGATCCCCTTGTTTAGAGTTTCCCAGAGCTGGTGTCATAACCACTCATCCCTATACCCTGTTTTTTCTTTGGGTGCTGGGGATTGGATGTATGCTTGATGAGATCTAGAATAACCTATGAGCTGAGTCTCTGAGTATGACTGTGGTAGTTGTCTTAATTATATCAGGTAATGTGAGAAGAGCTGCCCACTGTGGGTGGCACCATTCCCCAGGCCTTATGTAAGTAGGAAAGGGAGTTGAGCCGCAGCCAACATTCCATTCAATGCCATCTTCCCTCCCCGCCTCATGGTCTATGTCCTGACCTGTGAGTTAAACCAAACCTTTCCTTCCATAAGTTGCTTTTGTCAGGATATTTTATCATAGCATCAGGAAAGGAACTTAAAGCAATCTTATTTGTCTTCAAGTCCAGATGTTGTCTTCCTCTTGAAGCTTTCCAACACAACTCCAAGACAAGACGGCTCACCACAGAAGCAGTCATAAACCCAGCATGAAAATACAGTAATGGTGAATTGAAAACCACTACTCAACGACATCAGCAGAATAAAGAAGAGTCTATAACACCATGCACACCTAAAAGATATATTAAGACTTTTTATAAATAAAGAAATCATGTAAGAAAAAAAAGGGCTGAATTTTGCCAGGGAGAACATTCTGGATTCAACTTTTTCATGTAGAAGGTGGAACCAACACATTTTATTGAAATATATATTTCTCCACTGAGTAAACTGTTGGCTTTTCCTAGATATTTTCCAGAAGTCACCAGACACATCGTATAGACATTTTCCTTCATGGAAGGTGTGGGAGTTGAATAAGAATGGCTCCCATAGGCTCATATATTTGAGTGCTTTGCCATCAGGGATAGCACTGTTTGAGAAGGATTAGGAGGTGTGGCCTTGCTCGAGGAGTGTGTCACTGGGGGTGGGCTATGAGGTTTTTGTGTCTGTGTTTATCTGTGTCTCTGTATCTCTGTCTCTGTCTCTGTCTCTGTCTCTCTCTCTCTCTCTCTCTCTCCCTACAGATCAAGATGTAGCTCTCAGTTTCTGATCCAATGCCTTCCTCCTTGCATGCCGCCTTGCTTCCCATCATGATAATGGACTGCGCCTCTGAACCTGTAAGCAAGCCTCCAATGAAATGCTTTCTTGTATAAGAATTGCCTTGTTCATGGTATCTCTGCACCACAATAGAACAGTGACTGTCTTAGTTTAGGTTTTATTGCTTTGAAGAGGTACTATGACCATGGCAACTCTTATAAAGGAAAACATCTAAATGGGGCTGGCTTACAGTTTCAGAGATTCAGTCCATTGTCCTTATGGCAGGAAACATGGCACCATGCAGGCAGACATGGTGATGGAGAAGGAACTGAGAGTTCTACATTTTAATCCACAGGCAGCTGAAGGAGATTGTGTGCCACACTTAGCATAGCTTGAGTATAGGAGACCTCAAAGCCCGCTGCCACAGTGACACAGCTCCTCCAACAAGACCACACCCACTCCAACAAGACCAAACCTCCTAATGGGCTGAGTATTCAAACACATGAGACTTTGAGGCCTTTCCTATTCACACCTCAGCAGTGACAAAGACAGGTGTCAATTATGAATTCATTTTAAATTTATTTACAGTTTTCCCGTTTCTCTGTGGTCTCACTGTAGACTAGGCTGGCCTCCAGCTCACAGTCCTGCCTTGGCCACCTTGTCTGCTCACACCTCCCACTTCTTTGTAAGGCTGAGGATGAAACAGGGCCTCATGTTAATTTTGGTAATCTCTATCTTTGAGGTGGGGAGAATCTGGGAGGAGATGGGGAGGAGAAAGAAAATGACTGAAGTATATTGTATAAAAAAATTAATGCAAATAAAAAAATTAGGGCAAAATGTTCATATTATCCTTCCACTGTCAATAGCCATATTCTCTTTGATTATTACCCTTGTAATTCTTTCTTCATATTATCTCTTCATTAATCTTTCCATTCTATAGATCTTTTCAAAACAGCTGTTGGAGTGGGGCACGGTGACACACCTGTAATCTCAGCTGAGGCAGAGAATCATTGTAGCTTGATCATCTTTGGCTACAGAAAAAGACTCTTTAAAAAAAAAAAAAAAGATTTATTTATTTATTTATATGTGAGCACATTGTAGCTGTCTTCAGACACACCAGAAGAGGGTGTCAGATCTCATTACAGATGGTTGTGAGCCACCATGTGGTTGCTGGGATTGGAACTCAGGACCTTCAGAAAAGCAGTCAGTGTTCTTACCCGCTGAGCCATCCCTCCAGCCCCCTAGAGAAAGACTCTTAAGTTCAGGTGTCCTTGTCCATTTTCCTTGGTTTCTGTTATTTCTAAAGTTACTAACATCAGCGCATCGTTGTGTTCTTCACTTCCTAATTTACAAACTGCTTATCAATCTCCTTCTGTCGTATGGAACCTTCCAGTCTTTGCTTTTTGGTGTTTCTTTCCTAGTTACAGTGGGCACTCCCCATCTGCGGATTTTACAGCTGCGGATCCGCCCAACAGCACGCTGAAAATGTCTGGGGAAGAACTTGCACCACAGTGAACATGCTGACCATTTTCATACCATTCTCCGAAATGAAGATAACAGCTATGCATGAGCTCTCGGATTGCGTTAGGTGTTGAGGTCTTAATTAGAGCAACAACTTTAAATAAGTCAGAAGGTGTTGAGTGAGGAGTTTACATGTGAATGCAATGCCATCCCATGTAAAGGACTTCTCTATCTGTCGCCTTCCGTGTCTGAGGGATGATTTGGAAATCATCCAATTGTAAAGAATTTGTAAATTCTTTACAATTCCAAACAGCAATTATTACATCATTGAACGCTGCAGAATCTCTTCCTTCTGAGCACCATTTTGGTGGCTCACGCATTCATTTTCACCAAGTCTAAAACATTGTCTTCTTATTTGAATCTTATAGTTATTTTATTTATTTTTTATAGATTCTTTTACATATGTGTGTGTGTGTGTGTGTGTGTGGTTTTCCTACATATATTTTTTTCTGGTGATCGCAGAGATCAGAAGTGGCTTTAGGTTGCCTGAGGCTGGAGTTACAGATGGTTGTGACCCACCACGTAGGTGCTGGGAATCAAACCCAGGTCCTCTGCCAGAGCAGCAACTGCTCTAAACTCCTGAGCCATCTCCCCAGCCCCTGAAGCTTATATGTTAATTTTAAACTTACTGCCTAATTTTAAAATACATGAACTTTTTCTTCACATCTTTATTGACTCATTTACAATGGTTGACCTATACCTCTACTTTGAACACACAACATTTTTTATTTTAAGTCTTTTAACATTTATCGAGGGCTTCAAGTTCCAGGTGAAATGGAGTAAACATGTCCCACTATTTCTCTCCAATCCGTTATGTCCTGGTTTGCTCCCTGTTGCTGTGATAAAACCCTCTGGCCAAAAGCAACTGGGGAGGAAAGGGTTTGCTTAGCTTGTGGTCACAGTCTGTCACTGAGACCTGAGCAAGAATCCATGGAGGAGCCCCAGTACTGCTTCACTCGGCCTCTGGCTCCTGTCTGTCCAGCTCTCTCGCTCTCTCGCTTGCTTGCTTGCTTGCTTGCTTGCAAGATTCATTTTTTTTTATGTGTATAAATGGTTCACCTGACTGTGTGTATGCCCAACACACATAAGATGTACCCAAGGAGACCAGAAGACGGTATAGCATCCCCTGGAACTGGACTTGAGAATTGTGGGTCACCATGTGGTTGCTGGGAATTGAACCTCTGGAAGAGCAGCCAGTGCTCTTTACCACCAAGCCATCTCCCCAGTCCCTCCGCTACCTTTCTTACTAATAGACCCACCTGTAAGGGGATGGCGCCACTCACAGTACGCAGGCTGAGCCCTCACACATCAATCATCAAGCCAGTCTGACCTGGGATGTTCCTCAACTGATGTTTTCTCTATCCAGGTGATACTAGACTGTGTCAAGCTGCCAATAACCATTCCAGAATAGACTATAACTATAAAACCTGATTGATGTGCACACTTCCATATTGGGAAGAGTCTGAAGACTAAGTGCAAGGGGTTCACTGGAAGAGAACACCATAACTGGAAGTGCCGGTCTGAGCACACGTCTGTCTGCCTCTAGGATATCCCAGCTCGAACGGAACACAGCCTAATGCTGTAGTCTGCACAGATAGGGCTCCAGGGGGCCCATGCGAGCTCTGGTCCAGGGCAGGAGAGGTTCTTCCTGGAGGACACCCTGATCCATGCCTTACACTCCTGTCACTCATGCCCATGTCAATCAATTTGATGCATATGTCTTTCAATATATATTGAGCAACAACAGCAGTTAATTCCAGGATCTCAGAAGTCCAGTCAAGACTAAAGAAAACCTAAAAAAAAATTTTTTAAGTAAAAATGATCACTTTTGGTTTCCTGTGTATGAATGTTTTGTCTGTACAGTGTCTGTACACTGTGTGTGCCAGGTGCCTGTGGGGATGCGAAGAGAGCATCTGATTTCCTAGAAGTGGGGTCACAGACAGTTGTGAGCCGCTGCGTGAATGCTGGGAACTGAGCCCGGGTCTTCTGCAAGAACGCTGCATGCTCTTAAGTGCTGAGCCATCCCTCCAGCCCAAAAACTAACTTTTTTTTTTTTTAAATCTCACATCCCAGCAAAGCTTCGTACAGACCTGGTTGGGCTCCGCCACAATGGAGCCTTGGCTCACAGGGTAAGTAAGGGCTGTGCTCAGACTCCTCCTATCCCTTCACTCTTCCCAGGCACAGTGGGATCTGAGTAGAATTTAACTTTTTTCAGATTTCTTTTTACTGTTTCCAATTATGTGTTCTTGGGGGAGGCCAGAGGCATCAGGGCCACTGGAGCTGGGTGTTTGCAAGCTGCCTAAGACGGAGGCTGGGGAATGATCTCTGGTCCTCATGCCCTTTGGCGCTGGGCCATCTCTCCAATACCAGCATTTTATTAACAGCCAGCATCCATGCCTCCTCAACAGAGGACTGACTGTCCTGCTACACCATCTGGGCACACAGAGAGCAGAAGTTACCTTAGGATTTATGCTCTTGCCAACCACAGCTGCTAACCAAAGGCTAATGGGTGTGGTGCCCTCTGCCTAATTGGAAGTGCTCTGACATGTGGTCTGTGTTCTCATCATTGCTTCCCTGTGTGTGTGGGGGGGGGGGGGGGTTGAGATGAAGCTACAGGATCCCTATTCTCTTCACCACGTGACACTTGGTTTGAAATTGCCTGCAAATGCTTGCTAATGAATCACTTTCTCCAGAATCCTTATCTTACAGTCTGCTTCTTTTGACCTTTCTTGACCTTCCTCCCTTCCTTTACTCTGATTCCCTACCCCTAACTTCCAGTCCACAGAACACACTGTAATGAGTCACTCTCAAAGATCAGCATCCCAGAATCTGTTTCAAAGATAACAGTTCCTCTCCCCCTCCATCTTTTTTCCTTTTCTCCTCACTGAGCCTCAGGATCAAACAAGACATGGATCCAAGGACATGGGTCAGCGTCCTTCACAGCAAGCATTCAAGACCAGAGCTTTATGAGGCTCTGCAGGAGTCTCTCAGGGTGCCCTGAGGGCTCCTCTGCTCTGTGTGATGTGTGAAGGTGGTTCACCTACCTCCTGCCCTGACTGTGGTCCTCTCTGACAGTCTACCTAGATGTCAGTCCTTGGGGATCTGGCTTCCAGGCTCCCAAGTTCTTGTTCTCTGATATCCTTGCCCTGTAAGGCAGTCAAGAGCAGCCCGATTGGCCACTGAGTGGGGCAGGCGACGGCCCAGGCGTTTGCTTTCAGATTTTCCTGTCAAGAAACAGAAATGAGTCTCTTTCCTTATGGCTACCATGAAAACCCCAAAGGCATACCACAGCCTCACCCAAAGTTGCCCATCTTAAGAGGCAGAGCTGCTGGCAACTGCCTATGATCTCAGCACCAAAGAGGCTGAGGCATGAAAACTGTTCCAAGTTCAAAGCCATCGAGGACACATAATGAGGCCCTGCCTCAAAACAAAACAAAAACAAGAAGCCAAAATATTTCTTGTTCCACAGAAGCACCAGCAGACCCTAGCATCTTAACAATATTGTCAACTTGGCTCCCATGAGGCCTTCTGAGAAGAGGCCTGACTTTCTCCATGCAGACAGCCCTCTCTGCATAGGTGTCCTTTGGAACTCCACCATCTAGCTTGGGAAGGTATGAAGAAGCATTTCCCTTTCCCACAGAAAAAAAAAATAGTGACTCAGCTGGGCAGTGATGGCGCATGCCTTTAATCCCAGCACTTGGAAGTCAGAGGCAGGTGGATCTCTGAGTTTGAGGCCAGCCTGGTCTACAGAGTGAGTTCCAGGACAGCCAAGACTACACAGAGAAACCCTGTCTCAGGAAAAAAGCAAAGGGTGACTCCCCCACAACATGTAAGAATTCAATAGAAATTGTCTCCATCAGAAGGCGCTTGCTTTGACCTCTTCCTCGGACAGACCCCTGCTTCTGGCTCCCCTGACTTCAGAACACGTGGTCACTTTATGGAGATCTAACTGAATTTCTGTGAAAAACAGGAAAAGCATTTAGCCTCCTGCTTTGTGTGACCATGTCAGTGTTCTCAGTTCCGTAAGTGAGCCCACAGTCTTACTAGCTATGCTGTATTCTTTTGGGGAAATAGCTTCTCTTGGGAGGCTGACAAAATGAGCCATGGGACTGGAGAAGATATTTGCAGGCTGCAAGCCAACTCGGAATCCGTGTCTAGGACAGATAGAGAATTCTTGGGGTGGCTTGGTGGTTCAGTGCTGGTCAAGCAAGCATGGGAACCTAAGTCTGAGTCCCCAGCCCCAAGTTACAGCCGTGGCTGTGTGTGCCTGTGGGGGGTGGGGGTGGCACACAGAGACAGGTAGATAGATCTCCAAAGTTCCCTGGCTACCCTCTAAACAAAATGGCAAGGGTCAGGTTGAGTAGGAGACCCTGTGTCGAAGCCAAGCAGAGAGTGCTAGGAAAACACTCGGTCTCTTGTTCTGGCCTCCATCTGTGTAACCGACACTCACAGGCAATACACCACAAACACATCCCAATACATACACTCTGTCACACATACACGTACCCCCCCACATACACATAGATACTCATACGCACATGCATATTGACACATGCACACACTCATATACACAAATACGTGCACACACACCTACTTTTAAAAACATTTTTCTGAAAACTCGACAAGAAAAGAAAAAAGGAACCAAAAAGCAGGCTCAAGAGGCATTTTCCTAAAGAAGGTTTGCTAACAAAAAAGGAAGGAGAACGTGGACCAGTGAGGTGACCAGTCAAGGTGCTAGCTTCTGAGCCAAGCCACAGGCGCGCACACACACACACACACACACACACACACAAAGACTAAGCAAATTAAAAGCCACACGTTATTAGCTGTTAGAGCTAATTAAAAACCACAGCAATATACAAGTGCATATTTCAGAACAGTTAAATTAAAAACAATGATAAAATGAATGCAGCCGAGATGCAAGGTGCGGGGATGGTGAGACTACACGGGTATCTAACTCTGAAGGACAAGTGTGGCAGTTTCTCCTGTATACAGAAGTATTGTGACTATGTCACCGAGCAGCTGCTTCCATAAAGCCTGTGACATGCAGGGTTTTGTATTTGACCTGACCGGGACAATGGAGGCCTTGAAGAAAGGACAAATACACAGACATAAAAGCTGGGGTTTGGATGGGCTGTGTACTCTGATGGAGACACACCAGCAGACCAGGAAGTTGGTGTTTTCTTTATATATCTGAGTGGAGGAGGCAGGTGTGTTGTATGCAGCAGAACAAGGAAACGTGGTTAGCTCCCCTCAGGAGGCAGAGACACCAGGGGGTAATCTCAGACTGTGAGCATCCAGGAGGAGGATGCTGTGGTCCACACTTTCTGCTCACCCTGTCAACCATCCCACAAGGATCAAGGGAAGGCTTTGCCATTCCCGTGGGTCTGGAGCACTGGGATGCTCTTGACAACCACACACAGGACTTCATCTACTCCCCACAACGATGGTGTATTTATCACAAAGAAATAAAAATGTGTATTTGCGCAGAACCTTGCACAAGAACATTTATAACACAGCCAACGAGATAGCCCAGCAGGAAAAGACACTTGCTGCCAAGCCGGGTGACTTGAATTCAATCCCCAGAAACCACTCGGCACAAAGAGAGATGTGGTTCCTGCAGTCCTCCTCCAGTCTCCACACGTGCACCATGGCATTCAGGTACCCATATGCGCACACACATTTAGGCAAATGTAATTTTTTTAAGCTTTAAAATATTTGGCCTACATGTTCATCTAGGCATCGTGTGTGTCTATGCATCGTGTGCATGCAGTGCCTACTGAGGCCAGTAGATGGCATCAGATCTTCTGGAACTGGAGTTACAGCTGACTGTGGGCCCTGTGGGTGTTGGGAATCAAATCCAGATCCTCTGTGAGAACAGCCAGTGCTCTTAACCAATGAGTCATTGCTCTAGCTCTGAATTTCTTTTTAAATGTTTGTAATGAATTTATTTGCAACAGTCAAAATGCAAAAACAGCCTCCATGTCTTTCAGTAAGAGAATGGTTAAATACACTAGAATCCTGAAGGAGACTCAGCAATGAAAATGACCACAGACGCATGCAATAACTCAGACAAATCAAGGAGTTACGTTGGGGGAAACTAAGTCAGTCCAGAAGGGTCTTGTATATTCGCATATGGTCTATAGCTTGCTGGAAGTCACAAAATTACCGAAATGAACAGCAAAGTTTAACTAATCATCAGGAGTGAGGAACCAGGCAGGGATGTGAGCCAGGAGAGACGAAGGTGTGGGTAGGAAAAGCCAACAGGAAGGGGCCTGGTGGCAACAGACAAGCTCTGTGTTGTGACTGTGTCAGTGCTGATGTCTCTAGGAAACAGAATAAAGATCACATAGAATCACTAACTTCTTACAAGTGTATGTGAATTTCTATAGTTAAACTGCCTACTCCTTATTTTGGTTTGATTGCTTGTTTGTTTAGGCCTCTCCCTGTATCCCTGGCTGTCCTGAAACTAGCTATGTAGATCAGGCTGACCTCAGATTCACAGAGATCCACCTGCTTCTGCTACCCAAGTGCTGGGACTGAAGACTTGGGCAACTGCCCATCTAAAACTTCTAGTTTTTTGTTTTTTGGGGTTTTTTTTGCAACAAATGCTCTTTTTTAAAAAACAGATTTACTTATTGATTATATTTTTATGTGAGTACTCAGTACACTGTCACTTTCTCAGACACACCAGAGGAGGGTGTCAGATGTTTGTGAGCCACCATGTAGTTGCTGGGAATTGAACTCAGGAACCTCTGCAAGAGCAGTCAGTCTGTGCTCCTAACCACTGAGCCATCTCTCCAGCCCAAACTTCTTTTTTTTGTTGTTGTTTTTTTGGGGGTGTTTGTTTGTTTGTTTGAGACAGAGTTTCTCTGTGTAGCCCTGGTTGTCCTGGAACTCACTCTGTAGACCAGGCTGGCCTCCAACTCAGAAATCCACCTGCCTCTGCCTCCCAAGTGCTGGGATTAAAGACATGCGCCACCTGGAGTAAGTTCCAGGACAGCCAGGGCTATACAGAGAAATCCTGTCTCAAAAAAACAAAATCCAACAAAACAAAACAAAACAAAAGATGCCACTTCACGGCCATTTGCCATGTCTGTGCCTCTTTGGACATTGTTTTTTTTTTTTTTCTACCCTCTCTTCATGACCCTCAAGTCATGTAAATGTCTTTTTTAGGACTTAGCAATTTGTTCACAGCATCTTGTGTGGTTTCTCTGTGTAAGTGAAGAGGAACCTTTGTTTGTGAGCACTAACGCAGATATTTCATGGGTGGCTTTGTGCCGTGTCTATTCAGCTGAACAGCAGTCTTGGATGCCCCACTGGGGTCTAATAAGACCTTTATATTCATGGGTTCTGGACTGGGTTTATAGTAGTAAGTATGGGTTATTGTATGATTCTGAATTCTCTCCTATATTTTTATTTTAAAATAGATTTTTCACTGGGTAGTGGTGGCACATGCCTTTAACCCCAGCAGTTGGGAGGCAGAGGCAGGCAGATCTCTAAGTTTGAGGCCAGCTTGGTCTACAGAGTGAGTTCCAGGACAGTCAAGGCTACACAAAGAAACCTTGTCTTGGAAAAAAACAAAATAAATAAATTAATAAATACAGATTTTTCTCATTTTTAAGTTGGATACTTATCTTTTCATTTTTCAATTTTTACTTATTTAAAATCTTGAGGGTGCACCTTTTCATAGTTTTCCTAATGGATCATGTAATATGAGAAAACATTTATTCATTTACAAATAGCTAAGTCCCCTTTTCTTATTTCTGTATACACTTTTAATTTACCTGCATTGTAACAGGATATAACAGTGTAACCTTAAAGCCTTTCCCTTTGTCAATTAGTGACATTTTGCTGGGTTGGAGAGGTCGCTCAGTGGTTAAATGCCCTGGTTGCCCTTCCAGAAGACTCAGATTGGATTCCCAGCACCCACATGTGGCTAACAACCTTCTGCAACTCCGTTCTGGGGGATCTGACCCCTTTTTCCATTGTCCTCAGGCATTGCATGCTTGTGATCAGGGAGGTGTATAGGGAGCTCAGGGAAGCCAGCTCTTTGAGCTGTTGTTCATGCTGGGGTGGAGTTTTTTAGTGACACAGCTGCCTTTACATCAAGCACGTCCCTTCAATGAACTCCAGTAAACTCAGTGGCTCCCTAAGCTAGACTTGGGTGGGAGCCTTCTTTTGGTCTGTCATCAGTGCCCTGTCTAAGATTGGTAGACATTTGTTCACATTTCCCAAGTCTCATGACCCCTCCCCAGATTCATAGGTTGAACACTTGGACCCCAACAAGTGGCACTGTTTGGGGAGGGTCCATGGGAAATGCCAGAGAGGCAAAGCCTTGCTGAAGGGACTCGATCGTTGGGCTGTATCCTCTGTCTGGACCTTGCCTCTGTATCTCCCTTTATGCCCTATGCTCCTGACACCAAGGTCCCGCCTTACTATGGGCCTAGAGCCAGTGGAGCCAAGCACTCTGGGCTGAAGTAGTTCCTTCCTTCCTTTAGGTTTTCTCTTGGATACTTTGTGAAAGCAAACAAAGCCAGCTGATCATGAAAATTAGAAGAAGGGCACTGGCAGTGGCGGTTGCCACAGCTGTCTGCAGTGTGCCTCTTAGGCTTTGGAGCCTGTTTGCCGAAGGAATTTGAAGGCTTTTGGCGAACACAGGCTGGGGAAGGCTTAAGCTGCCAGAATTTAATGAGCAAACCTGGGGTCAGGACTTAGGGGCTGGTGGAAACGCATACTGCTCAGGTAGCAGTGAGGACTCTGTCGAGAACTGAACCAGAGGCCATGGGGGCTACAAATGGCAAGACCACAGGAATGGGGCAGTCCATGCCTGTGACTGGAAATGGCTGTCTTACCGGAAGTTTCCTGTTTCCTGGCATCTTATTCAAATTTAATGCCAACTGAGTTAATTTAAGTGGACGGTCACTGAAAGTTTGTAACCAAGTGTTAGAAACTCTTGACTCATCAAAAGCTTCCAATATAATAGATGACGACAAACAAAAAATTGTCAACTCTTTGCCCATCATAGTGAATAATTAAATAAAACATGGCACATTCATACTTCAGATTTCTCTACAGCTGCTACATTCAACGAGGTAGAATCCTGTCAGGTAGTCACATCAATTAGGAGAATGACCATAAGCATTGCAGAGCTATAGGGAAAGAGAGAGGCACACACATAGAGCTATGTGATTCCAGGTAACTTTGCATGTGTGGGTTTACAGGAAACACCTGACAGGACACACTGGAAATGGTTAACTCTAAAGTAGATTGGGGGGGGGGGGGGAAGGGAACCTTAGTGTATGTGTGTATGTGTGTGTGTGTGTGTGTATGTGTGTGTGTGTGTGTGTGTGTGTGTGTCTTCCTCCTCCAGGGGCTTGGATTAAAGTGAGTGAGGGCATTCCCTGAAAACTCAGGCTGGAAAGACCTTGAATTTAGAGAATACACCCCTCCCATGATTCTCTGAGATTGCAGCCAGCAGCCCCAGTCCCTCTAGATGCTAGCCAGTGAGGTTCCTGCTTCCTGCCACGATACATCAGTGTGTCAAGGAATGTTCCAGGCCTCATACCTTGCCTCCTCCAGACTCTCCCACCTCCCTCTTTTTGCACCAGCTCCAAACAGGCTTCATGAGTTTCAAGTATTTCTTTTTTTTTCCTACTCCATTCGGAAGACTGAAATTTATAACAATTGTAATAAATTGTGGAGAGGGGTAAAATCTCAGTCTTTCCAAGGTATGAGACCATAGAGCCATCCAGTTTCCATTGTCCCATAGCCCCTCATCATGCTTGGGACTCTGTCTCTCTTCCTTGCTGCAATATCCCCAGTGAAGACTTTGGGGTGATGCCAGGTGGGGGTGGGGCGGAGACATGGTAGGGCGGACTCCTAGTGGCTGATGTTCCGTCTCTTTTCACATGCCCAGCGGTTCACCTGCTGGCAGAAGTTGTCATTCCAATGGCCATCTAACAGGATTTCAGCACAGTCTTCACTTCCACCCTCTTCATGGCCCTGCCAGTTATCTGGCTGAGTGATAGCCCAGTTCCTAAGATGGGAAGTCAAAGAAAGCTCAAGGTCCAACCTCCTCACCTCCCCACAACCCTGACCCCTGCCTCACAAGAGCACAACCTTGGAAGGGTTCAAGGGTTGAAGCTGTACAGGCTTTGCAATGGGGAAGTGGGGTCAGGAAGGAGATGGGGGAAACTGGCCCCATGGGAGTACACCGAGGTGAAAGGCCAGGTGGTTGTCCCTGGAGCAAACGCACAAGGAGGTGTGGGAAATACTCACTTGTAGTTGCTTCTATACTCAGTTCCATCCACCCATTTCCAGGAGCCATCCCTGTCGGTCAGACCTATCCAAATATGAAATGAGCCCCTGTGCTTTACAACAAAGTCCTGGAAAAACAAGTGAGAGAGCAAATTGCTTCATCCGTTATCCATGTGCGCATCCATGACCCGCCCCACGCCAGCCCAACCTGCCCCAAGCTGAAGCCACAGCTACCAATAGCTACGTCCTTGCTTTTTCCTCTACAAGAGTGGCTAGTGTTAAATGAACTTTTACTAGGCTAGATGTTTTACTGAGTGCTCTGTAGGGATTATCTCTTTCAAGTCTTAGTAGCTCTCCAAGTTTGGTGCCATAGTAACGCTCTTTGCAAGATAGTTATTAGAACCTAGAAAGCCAACCAGTCTCTAGCTTGTGACAACATCCTGTTTCCAGTCTGGGCCCACTTTTCACACCATGCCTAGCACAGCTGCTCTGGCAACTCCATCTTCTCCCCATTTTCTGCACACAGCATTTTGGGGTCCTGCCCTTGCTGTCCCACAGATCCCAGAACCCATATAGCTCTTTGGTTTCAGTCCCTCTGTTGGCCCCTCATTCTCTTGCTGCAATTTTGATGTCCTTTTCTTGAAGTTTGCCATGCCCCAGCATTTCCAAACTTGTGCCCACCGCGCAGAACTGCATTTTGACCTTCTGCCTGGGGCCTGACAGTCTCCGCCAAAAGTAAAAAGATGCTCGGGTACAAGGCCCCCAGCCCAATCAGAAAACTGACAGGGCCTTCCGTGCAAACGTCCCTATGCTTGCAGATTTCTCTCTAGGACTAAAACTATTCCAAGGGGCTTGCTCTTACATAGGTGGCTGTTCCCAGGAATTTAAGTCCCATTGTTTTTGTATGGTTGCAAGGGAATGTATGGTCATCCAGTTTTATAAAGGAAGCAGAGGGTCAGTTTGACCAGCACACACTCTAACAATTTCCTTTGATAACATGTGAAGGGATCCCACCTACATCTGGAGAAAAACTGTTCAGTTCCCCCTCACAGTCCCCAGAGATCAGGGTTTCTTATCTAAGAGCAGAATCTGTGACAGAAGCATCCATGAAATCTAGAATTCTGCGTGTAGGACGGTGGCCTGTGTGTGAAGAAGCAGCTGCAAGGGCCAGTAATGCTAATCCACAGACTCAGATGTATCAGCAGGGATGGAACAAAGGGACCTGGAGACAGGATGTTCCAGTTGCTGATACCTGATGCTCTCTGTAATCACTAATCCCATCACCAAAGGAACCGAATAACTAAGACAAACAAATGTACACGATCGAAATCCCAGTCCCAGAGCTCAAGGCCGAGAGGGAGAGTCATCAGATGGTGCTAGAAGACATCATCATCATCATCATACTTAAAAAAAAATAGTCTACATCATTCATCTGCCCTTTCCTATGTGAACACAAGAAGGAACTGTGGCCACGGGAAACAGAGACAATAACGAAACCCTCGTGGGACGCATACCCATCCCCCCAGGGTGGATGCTGGGCGTGGACCTCACCAGCAGCTGCGACTGAGCAGTACTGACAGCTGAGCACACAAGCCACGAGGTCCAAAGACCTTTGACCGTTGTTTTTGAGGACAGCGCACCCTAAGGAGACGTGTGCTAGCATGGATGGCGCAGTCCAGCTGACACCGTCCTTGTCTAGTGTCCATAAATCCCTAAGTCTGCCGCCACGAGCATAGCATGAACCAGGAGTCAAAGGCAGGACCATCAGGAGTTCAAGATCTCTTCTGGCTACATAGCAAGTTCAAGGCTAACCTGAGCTACGTGCAATCTTGTCTCAGGGGGGAAAAAAGAAAAGAAACTTTTCCCATCTTTCATAAGGGGAGTTATATAAACTCTTAGGGATTTTTTTAATTTTTAAATTTTTATTTATATTTTATGGGTATGGGTTTTCCCCCACATGTATGTCTGTGCACTGAGTGTGTGCCTGGTGCCCAAGGTGTCAAATCTCTTGGAACTGAAGTTACAGATGTTGCAAACCATCACGTGGGTGCTGGGAACCGAATCTGAAACCTCTGCTCTTAATTGCTGACCTATCTCTCTGGCCACTCCGCTCTTAGTTTTTGAAGCCAATAAGCCATTTAGAGTTATACAGGTCACCACTACAGTAACTAAAAAACAAACTACCCATATTCCACAACACCATGGGAGAACACACACACACACACACAAGCTCATCTCACAAGCAAATGTAATAGATGGGGGATGGGGCTAGAGAGAGGGCTCAGTACTCAAGAACATTTGCTCTATTATAGAGCATAAGAACCTAAGTTCAGATTTCAGCAACTACCTAACAAGCCAGGCATTCCCCAACAGATGCTTGTAACCCCACTTTCAATAGTGGCCAGAAATAAGACAGTATCTGAGACTTCCAGACTTCCAGTCTAGCAAAGATGCGAGTCTCCAGGGCCAGAAAAAGACCCTGCCTGGGAGGAAGGAGCAGAGCATCCTGGGAGAGGACATCACCCAACATCCTCTCTAGATTCTGTGTACATGCCGGGTGCATGCACACACAGCCCTGCACACACACACACACACACACACACACACATCTAAATAAATACAGGTAATTAGAAATCTTGAAAACCCTAACCCTAACCCTAACCCTAACCCTAACCCTAACCCAGTTAGTGGGGTTACAGCCAGTTAGACCAGCACCATTTACTGAAGATGCTTTCTTTTTTCCATTGTATATTTTTGGCATTTTTGTCAAAATAAACAATGGAAACGTGTCTGTAAGTGTGTGGTTTTATTTCTGGGTCTTCAATTCTATTCCATTGATCAACGTGTCTGTCTCTGGACCAATACCAAACAGTTTTTATCACTATGGCTCTGTAGTAAAGCTTGAGGTCAGGGGTGGTGATTTCCCCCAGCCGTTCTTTTATTGTTAAAAGTTGTTTTGGCTATTCTGGGATTTTGGATTTTTGTTTGTTTGTTTGTTTGTTTGTTTGGGGGGTTTTTGTTGTTGTTTTGCCTTTCCAGATGAATTTGAGAATTGCTCTTTCCACGTCTTTAAAGAATTGTGTTGGGATTTTGATGGGGATTGTATTGAGTATGTGGACTGCCTTTGGTAGGATGGCCATTTTTACTATATTAATTCGGCCAATCCATGAGCATGTAAGATGTCTTCATTTTCTGAAATCTTCTATTTCTTTCTTGAGAGACTTGAAGTTATTGTCATACAGGTCTTTCGCTCATTTGGTTAGAGTTACCCCAATATATTTTATATTCTTTGTGGCTATTGTGAAAGGAGTTGTTTCCCTAATTTCTTTCTTAGCCTGTTTATCATGTGTATAAAAGAAGGCTACTAATTTATTTGAGTTAATTTTATATCCAGCCACTTTGCTGAAGTTGTTTATCAGCTGGAGAAGTTCTCTGGTAGAATTTTTGGGGTTGCTTATATATACTATCATATTATCTACAAATAGTGATACCTTTATTTCTTCTTTGCCAATTTGTACTTCCTTGATCTCATTTTGTTGTCTTATTGTTCTAGCTAGCACTTCGAGTACTATATTGAATAGATATAGAGAGAGTGGGCATCCTTGTCTTGTTCCTTATTTCAGCGGGATTGCTTCAAGTATGTCTCCACTTAATTTGATATTGACTGTTGGTTTGCAGTAAATTGCATTTATTATGTTTAGGTATAGGCCTTGAATTCCTGCTCTCTCCAATACTTTTAACATGAAGCAGTGTTGTATTTGGTCAAATACTTTTTCTGCATCTAAGGAGATGATCATGTGATTTTTTTTCTTTGAGTTTGCTTATATAGTGGATTACATTAATTGATTTTTTTTTTTATATTGAAACAACCTCGCATGCCTGGGTGTCTACTTGATCGTGGTGAATGATGGGTTTGATGTGTTCTTAGATTTGGTTTGCAAGAATTTTATTGAGTATTTTTGCATCAACATTCAAAAGCAACATTGGTGTGAAGTTCTCTTTTTTGGTTGGGTCCTTGTGTGGTTTAGGTATCAGAGTAATTGTGAAAATAGGCCCATATTTGTCACCTTGCACAAAGCTCAAGACGAGGTAGATCAAGGACCTCAACATAAAACCAGATACACTGAATCTAATAGAAGAGAGAGTGGGAAAGAGCCTTGAACTCATTGGCACAGGGGGGAATTTCCTAAACAACTCCAATGACTCATGCTCTACGATCAAGAATTGATAAATGGGACCTCATGAAACTGGAAAGCTTCTGTAAGGCAAAGGACACAGTCAAGACAAATCAGCAACCTACAGATTTGGAAAAAAAATCTTCACTAACCCCACATCCAATAGAGGTTATCCAAAATATATAAAGAACTCAAGAAGCTAACCACCAAAAGACCAAACAACCCAATTGAAAAATGAGGTATAGAACTAAGCCGAGAATTCACAACTGAGGAACCTCAAATGGCTGAGAAGCACCTAAAGAAATGTTCAGAGTCCTTCATGATCAGAGAAATGCAAATCAAAACTACACTGAGATTCCACCTTACACCAATCAGAATGGCTAAGATCAAAACCTCAGGTAACAGCACATGTTGACAAGGATGTGGAGAAAGAGGAACACTCCTCCATTGCTGGTGGGATTGCAAACTGGTACAACCACTCTGGAAATCAATCTGGAGGTTCCTCATAAAATTGGAAATAGATCGAACTGAAGACCCAGCAATACCATTCTTGGGAATGTACACAAAAGATGCCCCACCATGCCACAGGGGCACATGTTCTACTATGTTCATAGTGGCTTTATTTGTGATAGCCAGAAGCTGGAAACAACCCAGATGTCCCAAGACATAAGAACAGATACAGAAAATGTGGTTTATTTACACAATGGAATACTACTCAGCTATTAAGACTGAGGGCATCCTGTATTTTGCAGGCAAATGAAAATGTCATCAGAGATGATTCACCTAGCCCTCAAGAGACTGGAGGCCCCAGGAAATTTAGAGGTCAGATGAGGTGGGAGTTAAGGGGTAGAGACATCCTCATGGAGATGTGGAGGTGGGGAGGTATGGGATGTAGAACAGCTGGAGGGTGGGCGGGGGGGAGGGGGATGAAACTTGGAATGTAAAATAAATAAATAAATAAATAAATAAATAAATAAATAAATAAAATTTAAAAAGAAGTCTTAAAAACTAAATAACTAAATATGAGCAATGTATCTATTTATTAAAATCATTTCAGGTATTCAGGAGGCTGAGGGAGGAAGATCACCTGAGGCCAGGGGTTTGAGACCAGGCTAGACACAGAAACAAGACCTCAGCTCCAAAGTAGGAAAGGAAGGGTAGTCAGGGAAGGGTTGAGGCAGAGGCAGAGGCAGAGGCAGAGGCAGAGGCAGAGGCAGAGGCAGAGGCAGAGGCAGAGGCAGAGGCAGAGGCAGAGGCAGAGACAGAGGCAGAGGCAGAGACAAGAAAAAGCCTTCTCGTGATCCTCCTGAATGCTGACAAATTTTGCTCTTGTTAAATTTTTTTCTTAATCAAAACCGCAGTGTCTAACACTCAGTGAGAGAAACCCCTTAACCTCGGCCTCTTGGCAGTGCTCTGCAGGGCAACCCGGAAGTGAGCCAGAGAGTAAATCAGAAAGGTCACAAATAAGAGGCAGGGGCTGTTGACATCTGTGACCCCAGGCTGAAAACCACCAATCTAAAACACAGAGACCCAAAAATGATTGGAACTGAATGACGGACAACGAGATGAATAAACCCAAGGACCACGCCCCGTCTGCCGGCCAGAGATGAGATCAAGGCAGAAAGCATTAAGTGGGGCTTGCAGAATGATGACAGCACGGTCCACCAAGAAACTGGAGTCATGAACGCATGAGCCAAATCTTTGGTTGAATTACATAAAGTTGATGTTTTCATATGTCAACATTAACTAAATACTAGCAACTTCAAGCTGATCAGTAAAGCAAAATGTGTTTGAAATTACCATGAAAATCTCTTATCCTGACAGACAACAAATACCAAATATATTCTGACTTCTGCATCAAACAGTTTAATTGCTTTAGCATTGTAATGAAAACACTGAACAAAGAGGCCAAGTGTGTCTCAGTCCTGACTCCATCATGAGTTGATAGCTCCTTGGGCACGTGACTTAACCTCTCTCTTCCCTGGTGTCCACCCAACGGGGTTGTAAGGACTAAAGACATGAACTCATGAGCATGCCCAGATACAGCAAGCGCTGCTGTGAATTCCGTCATTATTACCTTCCTCCGGAGAAACTACTCCATCCACTCTAACACATTGGTTTCCCACCATGAACTTTGGTCTTCAGGTTACTATGTGGGGACAGCAGTGAGGAAGGAAGACACAGGATACCTATGCCAATGAGGAGCCAAGGACCCACTGCAGGGGAGCAACTTAAGTCTTCCCATTCTGTTCCTTTTTCTACAGCCTATAGCCAATACAGCATGAAGGGACTCTCAGTCCCTGCACTGGATTGGCTCCCATGCCCTAGCCTTAATGTCATCTTGGCTAGCATTCTATCCTGCTCAGAGTCACTCGGTCACCTGGCCCTGGCTTCATGCCCCGCCTGCCTCCTGCTCCCACCTCTTGGGACCAGTCGCTGTGCCACCATGAGCCATTGAGACCCCTACCACACTCTTCTTCTGTAGTGTTCTTTAGGTTACAAACAAGAAATGCATCCAGGGAGAAAACCGCCCCTTCCTCACTCGGCAGCCAGCTGCCGACAGTCCTTCATCCAAGGCTCTCATCCGTGCTGGAGTTGTGGTCGGCTTGATCTTATGCAGGTCTTGCATGTGCGACCACAACCACTGTGTGTTCATGTGTGCAACAGCTCTGTCACGTCCAGAAATATGCCTAAAACCCCTCGTTGGATGCCGATGCTCCAACAGATGGCTCTATACCCATGCATGTATTGGTATCACTAATCAAACTCATTGGTATTAAAAATGAAGAAGGAGGAAGAGAAGAAACAAAATTTAAAGTAAATAATAATAGGTAAGTACCAAGCCTTGCTCAGGCACCTTGGTCGGGCCTACCTTCGGGTGTCCTCACCTGCTCTTCCCTGGAGTTGATGACCAGCAGGTGGGCATTCTCCAGCTTACAGTACTGGTCAGCCTCAGCCCAGGTGAGCCCTTCCCAAGAAAACCAGTAGCAGCTTCCCCCAAACTCCACCCAGTTAATGGGGCAGCATTCCGTGCCTGAGGGAAGAGCAGGTCAGAGGGAAATGCGATCCAGTGGGAGGAGACAGCCATCCTGAGACATCCCTGTCCCTACCCTACCGTTGCTCTGGAAGAAGACCAGCTGACAGGTCAGGGTCCGCAGATCCCTGGGGAAGTGCTTCAGGTGAAAGAGCAAGGTGGAATGGTCTGAGGGACAAGCACATGGGCAGAGATGCAGCAGACAAGCGGCTCCAGGCCTGCCGAGAGCAGGCAGAGCTCCAGCTGTTGTCTGGGGAAGCACATAGACATTCCATGCCACACATCATAATGACCCAGAAACGGGGCGGGAGGGAGATCTCTGACCTGCTTTTACGTCCTGCTGCTTTTGCTCCAGTCTGGCTCTCCAGGAAGTCAACTTGTCATTTCTGCCACCTGAAAAAGAAGGATGCTAAATGATTTCCCCATCAGTCTGACTCCCGAATGCCTCTCTGGCTCACACCCTGGCTATCTCTAAGAGTCCTTGTCCCACAGGCGACTTCTCCACTACCCAGACTCACAGTCTCACACAAGTGAGGCCAGCACGCTGTTTAATTTCCTTCACTGGATCTCCATGTTCTCAAGCCAAGCCCCACTCAGTCCACACAGTTTGCAGTGTGGCCTGGCCCCTCCATATCTCTGACCCCTCCCCACTGCCCATCAATCACCACCTCCTGTCACTCCTGTCACACTAAAAGTGAACACAGTCCTAAAATGTAATGACCTTCACCCACTAGTCATCGTGGCTTCTGCTTGTGTCTGCCTGGCACACCAGGTAACCTCCTACCCAGACTCATTGCCCAAGCTCCTTAGGTCAGGGCCCGTGTTGCCAGAAGCCTTGGCCGTTCCTCTATCTGGGTTGTTCCTTCTGTGCGGGTTTTCATCCCCACAGCCTGTGAGCACACTCCTGCTGCAGACCCAGCACCAATGCCCATCAAATCTGCACGAATAAGTAAGTGCCAGCTATCCCGTCCGACTCACTGTAGGCGTCCAGAGCCCTGAACTCCATCAGGGTGCTGGAGGAGAAGTTGCTGAAGGTTTCTTTCAGGGTCCGAAACTCCTCTTGCAGCTGCATGCCTTGTCAGGAGACATTTGAGACCAGATGGGTGTGGAACTATGCCACAGCATGTCCACACCACTGTCCATGTGACTGACCCATGTCAGCCATTACTTCTACCATCATGCATCTCGCTACCCCACCATTGATCATTGTCTGCACCCAGAACCTGCCCCCATGACCTCCCATCTGCCCCGACACCCCAGAACACTTCTCTATCCTCATCCATCGTCCCTGCCAGGCCATGACCTCACTTTGGGATGAAACCACACAGATGACCACCAACAGGAGGATGTTGAAGGCCAGGGCTAGCAGACTGAGGTGGAACGTGGAGCAGAGGCGCTGTGGAAAGGGTCTGGAAGGAGGCTGCCCTGTGAGAGAGAGAGGGTCAGAAAGCAGTTCTACAGGACTAGACACTGAGAGCAAGACACAAAGGGGACAGGGGCAGCGAAGGCTGAGGTAGCACAGGCTGGATAAAAGAGAAAATCGGGTGGGGGCTGAGGAAAGGAGATGGCTTTTGATCCTACACACACTCTCTCTCACACACAAACAATTACACATATGAACACGTGCAAGCACTCACACCCATGTGACATAAGATGGACCAGCTGTGCACACAGGTGAGATCTTACACCTGGGAACAGAGAGACACAGAGAAGACCAGGATGCAGAATTGGCCTTTTTCCAAACACCCTACAAAAGGAGGTCTACATGATTTTTCTCCCTGCCCATGAGTCAGAAACCCACAGATCACCTCTGTCCTGCCACAGCCCCTGTCCCTTCAGAATGGAATGGTGACAGGATAAATCATGTGCTTCCTTTAGTCAATACCCCTATATCCCAGATTAGCCGGACTGGCAAATCCCACCCACCATAAAGTGCACGCTCAAAAGCTACTGTGCAGGCCTATCTACTCATCTCACCCAAGTGAAAAACTCCCCCAACTCCCATCACCCGTGTTCACATCCCCAGAAACCCAGTGTCACTGGCATGCTGTGCCTGTGCCCCCCATCTTCCCACAGTCACCTTTCCTGCCTGCTGACCCATCTGCCCCACACCCATGCTTCCTCTCACTGTTCTAACACACATTTGCTCGCATGCTCACACTCAGATATCCACACACTGTTGTTTGCTTCTAACACACCAACATCTTCACCTCCATGAACTGGCTTGCCTCTCTCCCAGCCCCTCCCCTGCTTTTGTGCCCTCCACCTGCACACAGACTCCTCTGCATCAGCCTGTGACTCAGCAGCCTTCCCTGCCTCAGTACCACCATGCCAGAGCAACCCCATGTCCTGGAGGTCAAATCTTCCTGAGGTCATTTCCTGCCGCTGTACTGAGTTGGAAGTTGCCTCTCTGAGAGGCTATCCAGAATTCCACCTTTCTATACCGATGCCTGTCGCCTTCCTCCACAGCAGCCGTACTTAGGACCCTAACTTCACCCAGAGAGAACATGCTTCGTAGTTCTCTCCAACCCCAAACCCCTCAGCACTGCCTTCCCTGCCTCTCACCTCCCCTGACACCCTCCTGAATCCTGCCCTGGGGTTCAGACTGAGGATGGGAATGCACTCCTCAGTCTGAACCCCAGGGCAGCAACATTAGGGGGTAGATCCAGAATGGAAGGAGGGTAGGTCTTGAGGGCTCTGCCTCCCTGGGCCCTCCTGCTTCAGGCTGATGCATGAAAAGGCTCTGACACACACAGCCCTCTGTTCTGGGCTTCCTGGACTCAAGAGAAACATGAGCCAACATGGACCTGTTACAAGTTTCCTAGTCAGATGCATTCTGTTCTAGCATACAGGAAGGTACAGAATATATTCCAACTAGAAGCATTTTCTGACCCTTCTCCCAGCTGGAAAACCACAACTAAACTCCTGACTGTGTCTGCTGGTACTGCTCCTGAAGGAAACCCTCATCCTGATTCCCAACTAACTGGGACCTAGAAGCCCCGACCCTGTCAGCCCAGCAGGAATAAGCCAACTAAACCACCAGTTAGGTCTGGCATCCTTCAGTCTCTTTGTGACCCTATTTTCTTCATGTATAAGATGGCAATGACAAGAAGTAACCACCTGACTCAATTATTCTGGGAATTATTTATTAAAACAGAAAGAACTGTGTAAGCAGGTTTGAAATACTCTACTCAAGATGAAACAGAAGCTATTCACATTTAACCTTATTTCAGAAAAAAATTAACTAAAACATACACACATGCATATACATATACACACACATACATATATACATACATATACACATACATGCATATACACATATACATATATAAACACAGACATATACATATATACATACATACATATATACATACACACATACAAGCACATACATATACATTCATGTATACATATATACACATGCATATACACACATATATACATACATGCACACACACACATATATATGTATCTATTAAACAACAATTTTCAAGACCATGAACATCTGGCCGTGAAGAGCATTAATCCCTGAAAACCAGGAAAATGAATGTGTCCTCATATTGCCCAGCTCACTGCTCACTGCCTAGAGAAACTTTTCAAGCCATTGGGCAGAGAGAAGAAATTGGGTCAGAGTCTAGCAGACTCCCCACGCTGAGGAGACAGCCTGAAAGACTGAAACCAAGACAGGGCTCAAGGAGTCAGATCCTAAGCCACTTTCCTGCATCCCAGAAAACTAAATACTCACCAGAATTCAAAAGCACCCAGCACCCAGCAAGACAGAACTCACAGCGCTCAGCACCCAATTGTAGGTCACAAAACATAATAGAGTAGGAAAACACAAGTCTAACTAGGGAGATGGGTAAACTGACAAAACAGACAGGGGGCTCAGTGATTCAACTCTTGCCTGTATGTGCAAGGCCCTGGGCTCCAATGGCAGTATCAAAAATAAACAATAAATGAACTATCAAAATGAGATCCCAGGATCTTTGGAACAGGACTCAGAAGTGACACAGATGCTACCACAGATGGGATGCTGTGACTGCACTACACACATGTAAAACACTAGAGATGTGACAGAGGGGCAAATTGCAAGTTGCCTGGGCATGGTAGAGCACACCTGTGATCCCAGCACTCCTGAGGCTAAAATAGGGAGGCTACTTGAGAATCCAGGGCTAACTCAGACTACACGGTAGGTTTCAAGAAGCCTGGCCTACAACGTGAGAGAGGCCCTGTCTTAAAATAACAACAGAAGAAGTCCCAAGCTTCTTTTGAGATGGAACTACAGTGTCTGGAACACACTGGGCAACCTGACCAGGGAAAAATCTCTCTCACCCTAAAACCCTTCCCCAATCATGTGGGGCCTGTGTTCAAAATGTGCAAAAAGAAGATTCAGGCAGGAAACAAATGGGAATCACCCAGGCTCTCTCTGCCCATTTCCACACCCAACTCATCGCTGTACCCCAGTCCTGGGTTCTGCATTCGTCCTAGACACATACATGCACACACACATACACACATGCACACATGCACACATGCACATGCACACATACACAATGCAGTCTTGGGGAGACCCATCCCTAGCTCCCAGGTATTCCCTCACTTCTAAGCATACACCCTTTTCTTGGGACCCTGCACTCAGAGGTATCAGCAGCTCACATGTAGAGGGTCACTGTGTTGGCTAGTTTTATGTCAACTTGACACAAGCTAGAGTCATCAGAGAGGAGGAAGCCTCAACTGAGAAAATGCTTCCATAGAATGTGGCTGTAGGCAAGCCTTACAGCATTTTCTTCCTAGACAATTGGTGGGGAAAGGCCTAGCCCATTGTGGGTGGTGCCATCTCCACCTCTGGGCTAGTGGTTCTGGGTTCTGTAATAAAGCAGGCTGAGCCAGCCATGAGGAGCAAGCCAGTAAACAGCATCCCTCCATGGCCTCCGTATCAGCTCCTGCCTCCAGATTCCTGCCCTGTGCGAGCTCCTGTCCCGGCTTCCTTCGATGATGAACTGTGGTGATAAAAAATAAGGCAAATCTACCCTTCCCTCCCCAAGTCACTTTGGCTATGATGCTTCACCACAGCAGTAGTAACCCCGAGTAGGACAGACTGGGGAGCACCTTGGTCACTGAGTCAGGGTGAGAGAATCCTCACACACACACACACACACACACACAGAGAGAGGGGGGGGATTGGCAGCTGAGACAAGGATCCCGGAGAGGCCCCAGAAACTGGACACTTGCCTTTCCACTGTGGGTTTTCTATTCCAGGATTCTGCACATGAGTGCCTTGTTCCTCATCACCGCTGAGCTGATAGTCGTTTTCCTCAGAGTCCAGCTGCTGGATGTCTTGAAAGTCCTTCTCCATGATGGGCCCTAAGGACTGGAGACAGATCTAGGACTGAATTGAGATTACCTTAGAGCTGGAACTTGGGTTTGTGCTAAGACTTGGATTCCTGTGAAAGGACCAAGGGGACCTGGGTAGCTCAAGGAGAGCGGTGAGAGGTCAGAGACTAGTTTGGGAAAAGACTTGGTATACTGCAGCTCCTTCCTTCCCAGGAGGTGGCCCGGCTGCTGCTAAAGTCTCAGCCTTCCTTCCGTACTCTCACGGACAAGACTACACAACAGGCTCTTGTCACCCAGAGTCCCTAAACCACATTCATTTTGATTCTAGACATCCGCAGTCCCTCCTGCCTCCCACTACCTCAGTTACCTGTTAAAGGGATGGAGAGCTGACTCTGGCTTCCGGAGGCAGCCCGAGCCCAAGGAGAAAGAAGGGTTAAACCCAGGAGAACAGGATGAGTGGTGCCAGTGGAGCTAGGCGAGGGGAGGAAGGGCCCAATCTAGGCAAGAGCCTGGGTCCCTGTGCCTGAATGTCCTTCCAACCAGTCACCTCCTACTCCTGGGACTTTGGACAGTAAATAGAAATAGAAACACAGTTGGAATTCAGGCAGTGAGTAGTGGGGGCGGAAGACATGTTTCTGGTCTCACAACCAGAGAAGGGAGACCGACGGGAGGTCTCCTTGTATGTACACATGCACACTAATGAGTGTGTGTGTGTGTGTGTGCGCGTGTGCGTGCCCTTCATTGCACAGTGTTGAAAGGGGAGCAGGGAGCAGTTGTGGAGGGCCAGGATACTGGCTGCTGTCTCCTCTCCATCCTCCCTCCCCGGTTTCACTTCCTGCCTCTTTACTTTCCAGAACTGTTGATTTCTCCAAATATCTCTGACCGGGAGCGGAGTGACCTACAGATCAGTTCCCTGTTCTTGTGCAATCGGAGCCTGTGACCCTGGCACCCAGCTGCAGATACAGCTTCCTATGCGCTCAGCACTGGACTCCCCAGCACCGGCCCGAGTCATGCTTTAGTCATCCCCCAGATCTCCACCCACCCCACAGCTCTCTCTCTCTCTCTCTCTCTCTCTCTCTCTCTTTCTTGGTTTTTCAAGACAGGGTTTCTCTGTGTAGCCCTGGCTGTCCTGGAACTCACACTGTAGACCAGGCTGGCCTTGAACTCAGAAATCTGCCTGCCTCTGCCTCTGCTTCCCAAGTGCTGGAATTACAGGCGTGTGCCACTACTGCCCTGCTAAGTTCTCTGCCCTGCTAAGTTCTCTCTCAAAGAAGGAAAGAAAGACTATGAAAACAAAGAGCAAAATGCCAATAAGACGAAAGAGACAATAAAACATAAAAACAGCAACAAAACAACCAAAGCCACGGTGACGTTCCTTTCGTTTCTTTCCTGATTGCTCCTGGCCCTGGAGTGTGGCTGATATACCCAGTGATGCTCCATTGTAGAAAACTGATTTCCTTTTGCTAATGGATTTGAGCTGCAAATAGCTTCTTGGTTGGGAGTGGGATCTATAGTCCACTCCTTTCAGTGGGGAGGGGTCTGATGAAGAGATTCCATTTAGGACTGAGGGAGAGCCCCAAGCCTGTCACTCTCCACCCATTCCTCAGCTGTAAGTCTCTACAGCCACTCTTCAGTGGGGATGTTCTTCAAAACATGGAAGTCGTGACCCCAGCACTACACTAAGTCCAGGGATACAAACATCTCTCCTCATGCCCTGCAAGTGCTACACGGTATCTGCAAAGGTGGGAAGATGACTCAGTGGGCAAAGGGCTCTGTTCACAAGTGTGAGGACTTGAGTTCGTAACCCCAGCTCCCATGTAAGAGCCAGGCACAGTAGCACACACCTATATTGCCAGCACGTTGGGGAAGGGACAGAGAAGGGCAGATGCATGGGACCAGTGTGGCCAAACTCTGCATTCAGAGAGACTGCCACCAAAAAAATAAGGTAGAGAGTAATAGAGAAAAAATACTAAAAATCAACCTCTGGCCTCCACACAGACTGGCACAGGTGCACGTATGCCACACACATACTTGTGCCCATGCATATGCACATGTACACACACATACACACACACACACACACACACACACACGTGCGCGCGCACGCACGCACGCGCGTTATCTATATAAATAAGGTTTTCTCATTTAACCCTCACAACGTAACACCCTATGAGCTCAGTACATTTGCCTCTGGAAGAAAGGAGATTAGGTGGCTTGGTACAGGTAACTGACACTATAGTTCAGATCTGAAATGTTCCCCCCAAAAGTCATGTGTTAAAGGCTTAGTCTCCGGATTATAACACTATAGACTATAGATTATAACACTATAACACTATTCGAATATGAGGAAATTGTAAGGATGGAGCCTGCTGGGGGTGGAATAGCATGTTTCAATTTGGGGGTGTGCCTTCACAAGGAGACTATGAAACCCCAGTTCTCTTTCCCCTCTCAGTTTACAGTCAGGAGCCAAGCAGCCTTGCCAGACGCACACCCTCTGTCGTAACGTGCAGCCACACCATGGGTCCAAATTGCTAGAGTGAATTTATCACGGATAGAACCTCTAAAACCAAGAGTCAGAATAAGTCAGCTGATTTATCTCAGATAAATGTGGTACTGGACCCTGTTCTGACTACCATTCAAAAGCCAGTACTCTGGGCACGAGAATTAGAGGAAAAGAGTCATTTTTATTCAAAGTATCTTGGTATCCTGGATGATGAGAAGAGTTATTGTCTATGAAAGCCATCTTCAAGAATGCTGCTCCGTGACATGGCTTTTATGGGAAAAATTATGGTGGGGGCCACGATAGGCAGAATACAATGCGAGTCACATGTCCAGATTCCAGCTAGCTGCTGCTATAGAGGATGCTTTTCTTTTTCTTCTGCCAGAATATCTTTACGATCACAATCACCTTTCATGTCCTAGGCCAGCTCGGCGAATGCTTTAGAAAGCTGGAGAGATGACTCAGTGTTTCAGAGGACTGGTTTCTCTTACCAGGTTCGATTCCCCAGGAGCCACATTGTGACTCACAACTGTCCATAGCTCCAACTTTCAGGGCCTCTGACAAGCTATTCTGGCCTCCTGAAAATCTGCACATACATGACACACAGACATACATGCAGGCGTAACACCTACATATAGATCACTTTTTAACTTTAAAATGAATGCTGTTTTCTGCAAATTAAGTGAAACTTATACTTCCTCTTTCAGTGGAAGAACAGAATCCGGCTATGTGGTGTGTGACACTTGGTGTACATCCTACTGTTCCATGGGGTCACCAGATGACCTGGATTCTGTAAGAGAAAAGCCATAGAAGACTAGGTTTTACAGTTCATGTCTTTTTAGTTCCTTTCCCTAGGAACTGCTAACCTTGAAGACTGAGATACAAAGCCGGGAGGGCAGCCACAGGCAGCTTTTACTGAATAAGTTTTAACTAACTAGACAACTTCAGTAAGAGACTATCATCAGCTATGGAGGGCTGACCATACCTTGCTATGAGGTAGAACCTACAAAGAAGTGATCTTCTCCCGCCCCCTCAATCTGTTATTTATTATTTTTATTTTTCAAGACAGCGTTTCTAACGGCAAAAAAGAAAATGCAAACTTTTGCTTTCTTCTCCCAGTTAGATCTACCAGTATAAAGAGCCAGCCACTTTCTCTGACAAAATCTACCTCAGTCCCCCACTGCATAAAGACTGAGTTTCCTTTGTCGGGATGAGCATTATGAGCTGACTTCGTTTGTATGAGGGGCAAAAGATAGAACAGCAATTATGTGGGCTTAGAGGGCAAGAATGGAAGGTTGTTGGATGGTCATAGAGCTTCACTTTTGCTGCATGAAAACACTCTACAGATTGATGGTTGGTGGCTGATACCAATATGCGCAGTGTGGCACACTGCACACTTAAAAATTACTTAGGTCCAAGCATCACACACCACTAAACCAGACAGGATGCAGTAGGGTCACTGAGTAACAACGTAGCCAGGGCTACATAGCAAGACCCTGACTCAAAAAAAGGGCGGAGCAAATTTAACATTTTATTTATATACAGGTGATGATAGATAGATAGATAGATAGATAGATAGATAGATAGATAGATAGAATTTGAGAGGTTTCTCTGCATAGCCTTGGCTGGCCTAGAGCTTACTACATAGAACCAGGTAGCTTCAAACTCATAGAGATCTGCTGGCCTCTGCCTCCCAATGCACACCACAGCCAGCATGAATGTTACATATATTTTATCACAATAAAAGGTGATTAGGTCACCTTTTAACACACATATAAAACTAAAACCTTAAAACAGAATGAAACAAAAACCAAACCTTTTCAGTGTTCAACCAGGATGACATATAATAGTGTATCTTAGAATAGATGGCATCTTAAGTTTGACAAAATGTAGTAGTTCATATTTCTTTTCTTTTAAAGTTATATTCACCTTATTTTAAGATGATAGAGAAAAGAAAGAAAGAAAGAAAGAAAGAAAGAAAGAAAGAAGGAAAGAAAGAAACAAACAAACAAAGAAAGAAAGAAACAAAGAAAGAAAGAAACAAAGAAAGAAAGAAAGAAAGAAACAAAGAAACAAAGAAAGAAAGAAACAAAGAAAGAAAGAAAGAAATGTGAACTTCTGGGCTGGGGAGATGGCTCAGTGGTTAAAGCACTAGCTGCTCTTCTAGAGGTCCAGAGTTCAATTTCCAGCCACCACATAGTGACTTACAGCCATCTGTGGTGGGATCTGATGCCCTCTTCTGTCATACACCCATACATGCAAATAGAGCACTCATATACATAAAATATATAAACTAATATAACTTTAAAAGAGAAGAAATATGAACTACTACATTTTGTCAAACTTAAGATGCCATCTATTCTAGGATACACTATTACATGCCATCCTGGTTGAACACTGAAAAGGTTTAGTTTTTGTTTCGTTCTGTTTTAAGGTTTTAGTTTTATATGTGTGTATCTGTATGTGGGTTTGTGCACAGGAGTGTGGGTGCCTTTGGAGGCCAGAAGAGGGCATCTGACCCTCCTGGAGCTGGAGTTATAGGGGTGGTTGTAAGCTACCCAGCACTGGTGCTAGGAACTGAACTCAGGTCCTCTTAATAGCAGTGCTTTCAACTGCTGAGCCCTCCCTCCAGCCCTTATTTCCTACCCTTAGAATTTCTACCACATGCTTACTCAAAAAACTTGCTGGGTTTATTTAAACAAGATCTTTCTGCTAAATTTTTTGTGTGATAATTAGAATAAATTCCTTAAAGTATCCTCAAATATAAAATTAAAGCCAGGCCTGGGGCAAGCACTAGGGAGGAAGAGGCAGGAGGATGAGAATCGCCCATGGGTTCAAGGCCAGCCTAGTCTACACAGCGAGTTCCAAGTCAGTCAGGACCACATAGTAGGACCTTCCCAAAAAATTAAAATCAATAATAATCGTTATAGTACTATAAAAGAAATATAAGGGAAAGAAGTTGGTTAAAATAGTCTTAAATTTTGTTTCTCTTCAAAGTCGCAGCCACTGACCCTTTTTTAGCCTCAGAGGACTCAAAGGCCATGCTTGTGCAACATCCTTTCTGCCTTTCAGAACACAGCAGGAGCCAACCATTATCCTCTCTGGGATTTTCAGGCCATAGACATTCTGCAGGCTTTCTTTGTTTTACAAGTAGATAGCAATGAGGAGTTCTCAGCCAAGACTTCCAGGACTCATGCTTTCTACTGCTGAGCCCCAAAAGGCTAGTGTGGTGGTTTGAGTATGCTTGGCCCAGGGAGTGGCACTATTAAGAGGTGTGGCCTTGTTGGAGTGGGTGTGGCCTTGTTGGAGTGGGTGTGGCCTTGTTGGAGAAGGTGTGTCATTGTGGGCATGGGTCTGATACTGTTGGCCTATATGAGCACCTGCACGTATGCACACACTGATGCTCATACACATAATTTTTAAGATGTACTTTTAAGAAAGCAGCTTAATGGGTGGGGGGAAAGGATTTATTCTGTCTGCAGGGATACAATACATCATGACAGGAAAGGCACAGCATTGGACAGTAGACAATAGGCAGTGGGCAATGGGCAGTGGACAGTGAGCCGTGTTATAAAGGCAGCAGTGTAAGATTCTCATATCTCAGTAGCCAGAGAGGAAACAGGAACTGAGTCAGAACTAGAGGATATAGAACCCGTGAGCCCCACCCCTGAAGGCCTGTGACTCCTCTGTCCAAAAGGTTCCCTGACCTTCCCAAATAGGGCCTCCAGCTGTGTACCACGTGTTCAGATGCATGAGCCTGTGAGGGACATTTCACATCCAAATCATAGCATTCCCCCATCAGGTTACCAGAGTAACAAGTCAATCACACACAGAAGATGTGCCTAGGAAGCTTAGATCCTCCAAAGACAGAAAAACCAAGTGATGAAAGATCCTGTATCCACACCAAGGCAGTAACAAGAAGGAGGTTTGTCATAGATGCATTTCTACTGCTGTGGCAACACACAACTGCTGTGGCAAC